>NC_134358.1:282801803-283105880 GCF_048569485.1 Anomaloglossus baeobatrachus
TCCTGTTTATACTAAAGTGATTGATGTTCCATAATGCCCTTCACTTCATCCTCACTAATATACTTGCTTAAGACAAAAGAGGCAAAATGTTGCCTGCATTTGGTACTACTACTGCCCAGACGACTGATGACAGAGATTATTTTAGTACATTGGTAACCGCTTCCATTTTTTAACCCATGTTTTTTTCTTCATCCTATCTCTTCCATAGCCAATACAATTTGTCCATTTACTGTAAATTATGTACACAAGTATAACACTTTCTAACATTTTTTACCACAATTTTCCCACCACTGAAAAAAATAGGCTCAATCAGAAATGATAGGTAGTGTAAAAATGAAGCCCAGAAATGCTAATGTAACAATATGATGCTCAAAATATTAGTGTGGCTTTTATAAAACTTCACTTGTCAACCTTAAATAGGTGTGCACAAACAGATGTGCAAACTTAAATAACTAAATTTAGTGTATTCTCATTTTAGATGTTTTGTTAAGCAAATTATATCCCCCAAAAGCCAAAAACTGCAGCCAAATGAGGCAACAGTATCAGTATAGTTCATAGGTGCAAGTAAAACAGATATGCAAACACCTAAATCTGTACACATATTTTTTTTCATTTAATGATTTTTCATCTTTGTTCTATAACTATTTTCCACTACCTGCAAAACAGAAAACCATTATCAAAACCATAACCAAGAATGTTATAATGATTGGCAGCTGCTTGCACAGAAATGAAGATTTAGCAACAGCCTGCAATATCTTTTTTGGGGGTGTATGGTTGCTTAAATAGTCTAGTAAAACAGAAAGGCAAAATTTAAAATGTCTATAATTTTATTTCTTTTTTTAAAACAATATTATTCTATACTACTCCCCAGTCAAAAGCTGAAACCAATTGGATATAGTGGATATAGTGGCTTTGGTTGCTGCTAGTGGATCCAACATTCTCAGAATGTTTTAATTGTTTTTTTTTACGTTGGTTTTGTCACAGCCATTATTATTCAACCATACATATTATACAATACCACAAATAACTTTTGAACTATCTTTTCAACTAGAATTATTTAATCCTTGCCAGCGAGGACATAGTAAGAAATGCTAGGGTAGTAGCCATATGTATAAAAAGCAAACTTTAAGGCCGTGAGCTCATGACATTTTACACACTGTTACAACTGTGTCCTGAGTCATGGATAATGCTGCTACTGATTGGGAACTAACTTGGGGAGCTGCATAGGTAATCAGAGGTTAGAGAGTGTTGGAGTTAGCGAAAGAGCAAGGCCAAAGTTGTGTGCAAAACATCTTATGTTGAAAGATCTGCTTATATTGCCGTACGTTCAAAAGCAGGTGATGTCGCAACTGATGTTGATGTCAAAGTCTCTACAGTACCTAAATGTTTTATAGGTGTTCATGATGATGGCAAGTTCTATGTGCAGGACCAACCTAATATATACAGTGTACATCCTGGCAGACATGTAAAAGGAAATACTTGTCTTGTCATCAGCATAAAAATAGTATTACCTGCTGAAGCGAAGAAAATTAGCTAACCATCGAGATAGGGCTCAAATTGTCTTCCTTCTTCAACGTATCATCTACTGCTTTATTTATTCTTCCTCCCTTTCCTCTGTTGCATCATCAGTTAACTTTTTGTGTAAGAAGGAAAGATGCCGTTCATTGTCTGTCTTGAAACTGAATTCCATTATTTCCACATTCACCCCAATCGATGCCAATCCACCTAGTCTGTACTGGCAATTGTAATAGAATGTTTTAATGAGAGATACTTAACCGTCCTTATATAATGAATAGTTTACTCTGCTTTATACTTTCATATGTCGTTTACTCTTTTGAATTGATGTTGTGCTGCAATTTGCTTTCCACTATCAACAGCAGCATTTATGCCCAGGGACTTTACATGTATTTTATGGCCCATTGAATCAATGTTTTGCATGAGGGCAATGCAGAAATGAAAGATGGCTTATTGACTATGTGACGTCTATGAACTTCCTCAACATTGTCCTCAATTGACTTCTCCTTGTCCCCACCAATTATATGGTATAATATTGTATTACATGTCATGCAGGATACCTCCTAATCAGCCTAATAAGGGGCATTGCCATAAACAATATGGCAACCATACTAATGGGATAAATTAGATATGCTCATTGTACAGCCATTGCTCTAAATTTGATCGTTAAACATTTTTTTTTATAATATACCCAGTGGAACAGGATTGTGCACATTGCCAAAAGTATTGGGGCACTTCAAGTCTTTTAATGTCATGAAGAACTTTCACTTAAATTTGCAGCAATGGAGCAGTATGACATGAAAACCAGCTAATTTGGAAAATTTATTGTCATTCACTATTGCATATTTTGCGGTATCAGTATGAGCAACTTCAGACAACAGAATAAAAACTGGAGCATGTATTACTTCAACATCCACTATATTGCTTACAAAGACCATTGAAACACTGTACACAATATGGTCCAAGGGACAACTGTGCCATTGGTGCACAAGAGTGCAACGGGATTTTGATGAAGAGCAACTTTCATAATTTTCATTCAACACTAAAGGGGGCTTTACACGCTACGATATCGTTAATGTGTTATTGTCGGAGTCACGTCGTTAGTGACGCACATCCGACGTCATTAACGGTATCAAAGCGTGTAACATTTACCAGCGACCTTAAACGTCTTCCAAAGTGGTGAAAATCGTTCTCCATGGAGAGGTCATCCTAAAACCAAAATTTGTTAATGGTTGTTTATAGATGTTGTTCCTTGTTCCTGTGGCAGCACACATCACTGTGTGTGACACCGCAGGAGCAAGAAACCTCACCTTACTTGCGTCCCGCCAGCCATGAGGAAGGAAGGAGGTGGGCGGGATGTTCGTCCCGCTCATCTCCGCCCCTCCGCTTTTATTGGTCGGCCGCTTAGTGATGTCAGGCTGCCAAACGCACCTCCCCCTTGAGGGAGGGATTGTTCGGCAGTCACAGCGCCGCCGCCGACTAGGTAAGTGCGTGTGACGCTGCCGTAGCGATAATGTTCGCTGCGGCAGCAATCACACAATATTGCATGCACGATGGGGACGGGTGCTTTTGCATATGATATCACTAGCAATTTTTAGCTCTTCATGTTGCTTCCCATTGTTTTTTGATGGGTCATACTGTAAGGACTTAGCCCTTTGGTTTACCACTCTCTTATTGATGTGCTTTATATCCAATTCCTTAGACATTTATTGTGACATGATGTTCAAGGTAATTTAGCATTCAAAGAATTTGCAGCAATGGACTACAAAACATTCCAAATTTTTGTCACATCTTAAAAAAATCAGCCAAATTATTTCACAATAATACGATCATTTGCAATGTTCTTTAATATAAAGTTGCTTTTCCCCTTAAAATATTTTGAATTCCTTCACTGTGACATGGTCGCCATCATTATCATTTACTGATTTTCATATTTTCAGCCCCTCTCTACTTTATTTAAACAAAAATTGATATGCTTCAATCCCTGCTATTTTCTACCTTTTTTCATGATGTGGGAAAAGATCACTATTTTTGGACTCTTTTAGCTATAAATTCTGCTATTAACTGCATCTGCATTCGCATTCAGTGCTGGGATAGCTTCTGGAGTAGGGATAATTTTGGATTAGAGGCATATAGTCAGTGTATATTGCTTCTCTATAAGTATACTGCTGCTGCAACCTAACTGTGTTGGTTAAGGCACGGGTGATGTTATAGGACATATGTAGGTGTAAGGCAGGAATGGCACACCAGGAAATATATTGGCAGCTGGGGACTTAGTATCACAGGACGAAAAGCTCAGAGTCCACAAGCCTAAACAATAGTATTTCCAGTGCAAGTAGTCAGGATATGCAAGCACATAGTATCCTGTGTAGTCTCCCTATCTTCCCAAGGTACACATGCAAATCTTCCTCCTGTGAGCAGTGAGCAGTTGAGTAGACACAGAAATGGGTTGGTTGTGCGGATTGTGGTGTCATAGCCACTCACCATCTTGGTTGAGTCTCAAAGTTGTGTCTGTTGAGTGAGGGACACCTGATGCCCCTCCAATTTTATCAGTGAGGGACGCCTGCTGGCATTCTAAAAATTATCAGTGAGGGTCACTTGCTGGCCCTCTAAAAATTTGGAGTGACAGCTGTATGATAATCCTGTTGATATGGTCCAGTAAGAGGTGGACCAGAAAAACAAAAAACAAACATGAACTATATTTCCTTATTGGGCTGCAAAATAATGCATGGAAATACAACAGAAAAAAGGAATATTTACTTTGGCTTCATATTCTAGTGCTGTCATCAACTAGGGTTGAGAAATTGAGGGCATTCCAGGCCTTGTTGATTTTGAAAATAGTCAGCCTGTCAGCACTTTCAGTTGATCAGTTATTATGCTCCCAGCAGCACTAAATATTCGCTCTGACAAAACACTAGCAACAAGGCTGATTGGCACCTCCATAGAGTATAGAGACATAGACGAAGTGGAGGAAAGATTGACATTTTTTCCTCTTATTCAAGTTATAGAGACATAGAGTCTGCCCTGTGTCCATTTTGGATACCCAATAGTTGTATGGCACAGAGAAATCACGGAAGATGCTAGTATGGTCAGTTAGGTACTTGATCACTATTTTCATAAACTGTTCCCTCCTTGACATACTACCCCGCATATAAGGGCTTGGGTGCAGGGAGGATCTAAGGAAACTGTCCCGGATGTTTGCTAGTATTCCTCTGCCTCTGTTGGGTCTGGTGTGTGTCTCCTTCATCTCTCTACTTTGGTTGCCCAAGGAATGATGACCTCTGTTGCCAGAGTTGTCAGATATAAAATTATTGTACGAATTGTTCATCTAGGGCCTACTAGTATTGCACCAATTTTTTGCCCTCTTCATCTCAGGGTGGAAAAATGTAAAGTTCACCTTGTAGCATGAGTTGAGATGGATGAACAACCAGTAATCAGTGTTAGCTAAAATGCAAATAACATAAAGGGGCACCGGAAAAGCAGCAGAACAGAAATGGTTTACACACACAGAGTACCTTTTATAATTAGCTCAGGCAAATCTGGGAAAGTTTTCAGAAAGCACTGAACCACTATGTTGAACATGTCAGCAAGGCCTGGTACATGTGTGAGTTTGCCAAGCTTCAGAGACACAACCAGGTTATGGCCAATAAGATACAGGAACATGTCTTGTTGCAGATGAAATGGCGAGAATCACAGTTACATCTGCTCCTTATACCTTTAAACTACTCTGGCAGTTTGCCTTTAGTCACCTAAAGAAATTAGTTTTACCATAGCCTTATGATGCTTCACTAAGTCAGTGCTGCAGTGTTTACAGCTTGCAACTAGAGAGATAAGTGGATCTGTGAAAGTTCAGTTTGGAGTGGTAAGCTAGATTTTAGATAAAGTTTGGTTTGGGACCTGGACTTGACCTGAATCCCAATGGTAAGTTATTAATTAAGCAGTTTGGTTGTCCACCCACATGCAGCAGCAAGCCATAAACAGAACACTTTTGAGGTTGGTGGGGATTTTCCATTTTTTGTTTGGTGTACAATACATCCGATCATGCTGTTGTTACCACCAGTGTGAGCCATTCAAATACTGCAAGCAGCTCACACTTGACCAAAAACTGAGCGTACCTGATCACACTAATGCTCAGGTGAATGCTTTGTATGCATAAAGCACACAAACTCCAACCCAAATGCTCTTTTTTGTGAAGTCTATATTTGGTGCATACACCGAACTTCAAGCTCGCTAATCTCTACTTTTGACTAATATGGATGACTTGCTTGGAGTTGACAGTTTGATGACGGAGGAGACGGAGGAAACGGAGGAGGAGATGGTGCAGGAACTGGTGTAGGAGTTAGGGTAAACCTTGATGAAACTAAAGCCAATAATCCTCGATGCAGGTAGCATGTGTGCTGTCCCAGGGTCTGACTCTGTCCTTGCCTCCACATGGTTCACGCAGTATGCCATTTGGCAAATGTAGCATCCCTGGTCATACACACTTGTCCACATGTTGGTGGTTAAGTGTAACTTCCTAGTAACTGCCTTAGTGAGAGCACAGGTGATGTTATGGAAATAGTGCTAGTGTAAGGCAGGGATGGCACACTGAGAAAAATAGCGAAAAAGAAAAGCACAGTCCAGCAGACAAATAGGTGAAAAAAATCCTTCTTCAGTTAGGCCTGTTTCAGACGTCAGAGATTCTGGTACGTTTGTGCTTTTTTTTATACATACCCGAATCACTGACATACGCAGACCCATTATAATGAATAGGTCTGCCCACACATCAGTGATTTTTCACTGATCGTGTCTCCGTGCGGCGTAAATGCATGTCCGTGATTGCCGCACGGTGACATGTCCATTTTTTTCTGGCATCACTGATGTCCCACGGACCACACTATGGTATAATCCTTGTGTCATCTGTGAAACACGTGCCAGAAGAAACGTGCATATAAAATAAAAATAATTTTTACTCACCCGACTCCAGCAACGCTCTGTGCAGCCTGTGCTGCCTGCTGCTTTTGAGCCGGCTCATTACTGTCATGCATATTCATGAATGTGTAGGAGAATGGTCGAGCCCCCTGGGAGAAGAAACCCCCAAAAGACATCACATGTTTCTAAAATGTGGTCATTAATCTTTATAGTGTGTTATAAGGATGTATTAGAGTTTTATGTATATTTTAATGCTGTTTAGTTGTTTCACCACTAGATGTCCCCCAGGAGTAGACACTAGGAAAACTGCCTGGTAAACGTTGACAGTTGGTGATTGGCTAGGGGAAGGAGTCGGTGGCAGTTGCAGTTGTGACAGGAAGTGAAACCAGTCTAGTCTAGTTTGGGACCCAGAATTGACAGGGAGTTGAAGCAGCAGAGAAGAAAGAGACGGAGGTGGAAAGCTGAGGAACATCTGTAATGTAGTTAAGCTGAAGAGAGAGGGAATCGCAGATAAAAGCTTCCATATTAATGTCCATTAGCTGAGCCGGAGGCTGGCACAGGTACCTGAGGAAGGCCTGAGAAGTACCTTGGAGTTAGGTATTGGCGAGCCCGGGAACAGTGCAGCGAATAGAGGATAGGTTTTATGAGCCCCTTTAGAGGATAAGAAGGTGAACCAGTGCTCGAGTGCACTATTTCTTGGAAGTCTGGATCAACAGCTCTGCGGTGGTGTAAGCTGAGGGCTAAGTAACAGAGCCCTGAGAGTAACTACATTTGACTGAAAGTGTAACCTGAAGGAGAGAATGATTCAATTGATAGATGTGCTGCAGACCTGTTATGTAATAAAGAAGAACTTGTTGAGTTATATGACTGTCTTGGACTCTTCCTGTTGCCAGGGACAACGCTGAACTTCACCAGCAGAGGAAAGGCCCGGACTTGACAGGTGCTGTGTTATGGGACTGTCCTAATATCTCTATGCTACATTTCACATGTGCTCCATGTGTCCCGGATTTGTCTTCAAAGAGATGTATAGAAGGGGTTAACGCCGCGCATCAGCCAATATAAAACTGTAGAGGAGTTGATGAATAATAACTTTCTTTTTATTTAATCGGTCTACATGTTTCGAGGTCAAAAACCTCTTCCTCAGGACCAGTACATCAACAAAAAGCTTTGGCTTGTCCGAATGTCTGAATGTCCTCGTTGTGCCACTTGTACTTTGAGTAGTGGCCTCTGGTACTCCTTTTTATTGGCCAAAGAAGTTCACTCCTTCTAAAGTAACTGTTTTGTGAGTTCTTACTGTATGTGTGTCCCAGGGTGTATTTAAGTTCCTCATTATTTTTGGCAGCTCTTGCATATTGTGCAAATGCTTTACTAGTGTAGAAGTCCCATTCCTTCCAAATGGCAAAAAAATGTCTTCTGACACCATTGTTAATGCATATTTCACAGTGCATTGCAATCCCTCCTTTTAATTTTTCATAAGCCTAGCACTGTGCTCGGATATGCTTGGTGCTTAACCCAGTGTGAGCTGGTTGCAGTGTCTGAATGGCTTTCACTGTGGATAAATTCATTGTTATCATATGTAGTGTGTAGAAAATAAAAATTAAAAAAAACATTCCTCCCTCCCATGGAAGTGCTCTATTCATGGCTGGCTGTATGTGGGCGGAGAGCCGTACTGCCTAAACAGTCACTTTCAATGGGGTTCAAGCCAAGTCTGTATGTGACCCATAGAAGCTGTATTGTGATATAGAATCAGCTAGCAACTAGCGGGATTAATAATGTGAAAAGGAGACAGGAAGTAGTTGTGGAGCTCCAGAGAATGCTGGGAAAAGGGAGTGGTGTCCATTACAACCACGTGAAAAACATCTGTGAGAGAGATTTGAGGGAACAGACCAGTTATTTAGATCAGTGTTTTTCTTGAGAAACGGTCGATATAACTAAGGAGGCTCAGGATAGACAAGATTCTGTGTTATCTGAAGAGAGGAGTAGAGGGACAGCAAGGACTATCTTCTTCCTACCACACCTCCATTGTATGAGGCGAGTCCAGACTGCACAGTTCTAGACACACTATGAAGAACTGATCTGAACTGATCTGTGAGGAGAAACGCTTTATATAGAGTTGTTGATGAATTATCGTATGAAGAGAAGTAATGTCATGTATTGGAAAGAAGTTTAATAAAATCCCAATAGTTACATTCACATTTGAATTGTGTGATAACTGTGCCTGAAGATGATGCCCTCCCTTTACTGTACAGAAGAATAATGGTCGCCCTGTGTAAGATTTCCCTGGGATTCCTCATGTTAAGTATAAGCCTTCACATACTGAGGGTTGTACTTGCAACATGTATCCTGAACAGAACTTTATCTAAAATCGGGCTGAACCTGCGAACCCGAACTTTAATGGGACCACTCATCTCTATTAATCAACAATTAATGATAAAACACAAAGGATCAAGAACACCAGTAGGGAGTTGATATTAGCCCCATTAATTTGATAACTAAGTCTTCAGTCTCGAACACTAATAGGCTATATTCACAAAACAGTATTTTCAATCCAAATGCTATACATATAAAAATCTACTCTAAAACGGAGAGCACCAGCCCCAATTTATTCAATCGGCCTGTTTAGATGACATTAGTTTTACACCAACCAAATGTCCCCAAGGTTAGAGGTACTGAAAGAAATTCAGACGTTATATGGATGATCCATAAAGCCTTTTATTTTTACAGATGCTGTATATTACCGTTATTAAAATAATAAACTGTTTCTTCACTGCTCATGTATGCTTGTGAATGTATTAGTAATAGCCCTTGTACTGAGATGAAAGCTAGCAGTCAGCACACCTCTTGGAACACCACGTAAACCCGTCAAACTCCATTTGCAGCTTTCCCTTGACTGTCTCATGCAGCCTCAGAATTATCCAGGAGACTGCTTCAGACAAGTCACTGTTACTGTGACTATAGGGAATTAATCAAGAGTAACATCTACTTGGAAATTGGAGAATTGAATTCACTGACTGATGATTTGATTATTATCTTGTCCTGGATGTTAATATATCTGCATTATACTAATAATACTGTTTTGATACACTGGTATCTTTTATATGGATCATATATGTATTTGATTATTGTTAAAGTTTTACACTGGGCATGTTGATATGAGGTCCCATATTTATAAAATATATGCTAATGTTACCCTTGTTACCATTGGGAGGTTCCCTTACTAATGGTTATTTCCTATAGGGGGATATTTATTATTTTAGCTATATATATCACCGGCCTACCTTTGGATATCTTAACTTTATTAATGTATGGGACCTCTCTCCATACACCTAAGCGTACTTTTCTTAATATCGCCTCTGGTTTATTGTGCCCCTTTTGTAATTTAATTACTCTTTGAATATATTCTATATTTCCAAGGGTATTTTCCTTAATATTTCCCCTGGCCTATTGTGCTTTTTTTGTCATTTAACTATTGTGATAATATTCTCGTATTTTGTACTCACTCTTCCGGTTTCTTTCCCCTACTGACCTGCGGCTGCTTGCTGTGTCAGGTGCACGAGCACGGGTGATGCATCCCTAGGCCTGCGCGTGCGTGCTGTTGGACTCGGCGAGTTGCCATGGGCGGGGCACACACGCGGTCACCTTGTTTATCCTTGTAACCACGTGTGCGCTCTGTCAGGCCTTGCTGTGAGTGGTGTATGGGCAGTTGCCGGGGGATGCATCTCTGGCACTGGGCATGCGCTCGCCGGCGGGCCGGCTGGGTGGAAGTTGCGGCACTTTCAAGTGTTACCTCATTTCCAGATTGCATGTCGCATGCCATCTGCCTAAATGCTGCCAATTGAAGGAGCTACATATAGCCCCACCATTATACATACGCCACCAGGATCTCCCACCCTGAAGAAGTGTGCAACCATAGCAAAATGAGCGTTGGTGGTCCTTTGATCCTAGTTTTGGGGGGTTCTTTATGGCCTAAGAACGTTCCTTGATTACACCCTCTTTGCACTTGCACCTTAGGTAATTATGGCTTCCTTGAGTATTACATGGCATATATGTCTTTACAACTCTTTCCCAGGATGAAATCTATGTCATTTGCCACATGTATTTATCATTTTGTTATTTATTGTATAACACATACTACTGGAAACCCATTTTTTCCAACTATTTGGCCTCAGTCCCCCCTTTCTTCTTCACTTTTTTGTGATTGATAAATTTGGGGAAACAGGGATACATCCTGTTGCTAAGACCTGAAATTTTGACTGCGAACCTTGGACAGATAAGAGGTTAGGTCTAATGTGTAAATTTCCCTATACTACAACTGTCAAATACATGGGAATAGGTGCCAGATAATTGATAAAAAGGGTGCCTTTTATGTGTGTTTTTTGGTTGGCATGGTTATGGGAAGATGTGGAATTGAGGCACACAATTTTAACAATAAAGTGTTTTGTATTATATGTCACTTTTTCTAATAAATGGTATTTCAAAAATTTGGAAGTAAATAAAAAGCCTGTTCAGTCTCATTTAAACTTTGCTCAACAACATTTAGACAAGCCTGTGAAATACATTGCATATAACTCCAAAAACCAAGAGTGAAGTTTGAAGGTGGGAACATCATGGGGAAGATGTGACGCTTTGTTACAATGTAAAGTAGTCAGTGTACAGCTTGGATAACAGTATAAATTTGGTGTTCATAAAAATGTGCCCAATTGGTCATTTTTCCTCAGGTGTGAGTGGGGAGCAGGTATGATAAATTTGAAGTTATCGCTCACACACTCTCTCATACGGCTCACTGAAAGCTCAGTATAATAGTATGATAATGCTCTCTGTTAATTAATGTTTGCATCAACAATGTTTAACTGACTACTGTAATTTAGTTTGGTTTTCTTAACTAAAGTTTAAAAAAAATTATGGGTTTTGACAATAAAAAGTTACATTTTCATAATAGATAATTTGAGATGAAAAGGTGGAGTACTTTTTAAAGTAACGAAGATATCACAATGCAGTAATAAATCTTCATGCAGAGAAATGTATCTCAATCTTAATTATTAGTGATGGGTGACTGTGCTTGGTACTGCTCGATGCATAATCAAGCATCAGGGTGCTCGAGCATGCTCAGGGCTTGATCAAGTTTTACAGGTGCTCAAGCTAAATGTTAAACCCAGTTTCTCTTATCTACTCTGGATACAGCCTCCGGCCGCCACAGTGCCCACAGTGGCATGCATTGCCAGCAAAATTCATTCAGTCTTTCCGGCCTCCATCAGTCTCCATCACGCTGGTGCATTTGAATCGTCTGGCAACTTCCGTTCACTGTGTGCTGTCCAAATGTGCCCCCCTGGCTAAAGTAAATTGAAGGGTAATTTCACCTGAATCCAGAAAAGGCAGGACAGAATGGAGGCTGCCTAGCCATGCTTGCTGCTGAAAAGAGGAGGAGAGGCCCTTTGATGCAGCTTTTGCCATCCACTCTAAAACATGCTGTTTATTGCCCTCATTAATAAGTTGTGTGCGCCTGCCAAAGAAATGGAGTGGATAACCCATCTAGTAACGGAAGTTGCTCTAAGTTCTCTTGGGATAGGATGAACTGGTGTTTGCTCAGTAGAGCTTTGATTAACATTAGTACGTCCCCCACGTGCATCTCCAACACCCCGCCTATTGAAATGATTCACTGGCAAATTTTTAGCAGGCACTAAAAAGTACCATTACCTATTGAGATGGTTCACTGTCAAATTTTTAGTAGCAACTGAAAAGTGCAATACCTATTGAGATGTGGCACTGGCAATTTTTTAGCAGCCACTATTAATAGCAATATATATTGATATGGTTTACTGTCAAACTTTTAGCAAGCTCTAAAAAGTTGCAATACCTATTGAGATGCTTCACTGGCAATTTTTTTGCAGCCACTAAAAAGTAGCAATACCTATTGAAATGATTCACTGCCAAATTTTTAGCAGTCACAAAAATGTACAAATACCTATTGAGATGGTTCACTGGCAAATTTTTATCAGGCTCTAAAGACTAGCAAAACCTATTGAGATGGTTCAGTGGCAAACTTTTAGCAGGCTTTAAAATGTAGCAATACCTATTGAGATGGTTTACTGGCAAATTTTTAGCAGCCACTAAAATGTAGCAATAGCTATTGAGATGGTTCACTGGCAAATTTTTAGCAGCCTCACAAACAGCTAGACCTAAGTAGATTGTTCAGTGGTAACTCTTTAACAGGCACTCACAAGTAGCAATCCCTATTTTTATCATGAAATGCCAATTTGTGGCACACACCTTTCCCTACACTGTATGTCTACTTCATCACTCTTCTATCTATTTCAACTACCTATGATTAAGCCCCTAACTAAGGTAAATATCTAGCAGCAGCACCTTCCTTAATTTTTAACATTCACAAAATGGCACCAACACCGCATGTCCTCACTTTTTATGCAGCCAATGACACAAGCACCTGTGTTTGAACCTTGTGGATGTTTTCGGCACCATTATTGGCTGCAAGAAAATACAAAAATAAAGTTAAAAAAAGAAGTGTGCCGCTCCTCTGGCTTCTCCAAAGTGTGCCACTCCTCTGGCCTCTCCCCACCCCCTCCTGTCATTAAGCACACCCTCCATTCATCATACAGCAGCACAATCCTTTTCAAAAGCATCATATGTTATTAGAAAAGCATGTTGTAAAACGAACATAGCAGTTCATTACCAGATTTTCCCAAAAATGCTCGAGGGTACACGACCTTAAACTGGATAGGGAAATGCTCATACCGGATTATAAATTGGTGAATGCAAACCGAACAGGTTCGCTCATCTCTAGTGGCCAGGAGCTGTGTTTAGGGAAGGTAACAGAACAGTATACTCAAGCAAGAAAATATGCTTGAGTCCTCATTGACTCCTATTGTGCTCGGTACTTAAGTCGATCACCTGAACTTTCCAATTTGCTCCAGTCGAGTGCTGAGCACTTTGGTGCTCACCCAATACAACTAATTATAAAATTTCAGTAGAAGTGTTTATTCTCTGTAATGTGATATCTTTCTTTATGTTTTGTGAAGAAATTATGTATCTGCAAACAAAATAACTGGTAAATGTCTAGATATTAACAAAAATGAAAGCTCCTTAAAACAGTTTTCACATCTTTATTGTTTTATGTGTAGATGCAGTTTATCACAAAAGTGCATACACCCCTCACATTTTTGTAAATATTTTTATTATAACTTTTGCTGTGACAAGAGTAAAGGTATGACATTTTGATACAATGTAACTTAGTGACTGTACAGCTTGTATAACAGTGTTAATTTGGTGTGCCTTCTAAATAACTCAACATACAGCCATTAATGTCTGAAGTACTGACAACAAAAAAGAGTGGACCCTTATGTGAAAATTGCCAAATTGTGCCATACATGCCATTTTCGCTCCCTAGTGTCATGTGACTCATTAGTGTTACAAGGTCTCAGTGTGTAAAATTTGGTGTTATCACTCAAATAATCTCTCATACTTGTCACTGGGAGTTCAACCTGGTACATGAAAATGACCTGCAGCATGGTGGAAAAGACTATACAGCGGCTTAGCAAGACGGGTCCACTCAGAACAGATCTTGCCAAGGTCGACCAAAGACGTTAAGTGCACGTGCTCAGTATCATATCCAGAGGTCATCTTTTCAAAATAGATGTATTAGTGCTACCAGCATTGCTGCAGAGGTTAAAGGGGTGGGTGGTCAGCCTGTCAGTGCTCAGACCATATGCTGCACCTTGCATCAAATTGGTCTGCATGACTGTCATCCCAGAATGAAGCTTCTTCTAAAGATTATACACAACAAAGCAAGCAATCAGTTTACTTAGGAAAAGCAAACTAAGAACATTGATTACTGGATCCATGTCTTGTGGTTTGATGAGACCAGGATAAACCTATTTAGCTCAGATGGTGGAAAGTGTGTGGTGGCAATCAGGTGAAGAATACAAAGAAATGTGTGTCTTGCCTGCAGTCAAGCATTGTTGTGTGAGTGTCATGGTTTGGGGCTGTATGGCTGTGGGGACCTATATTTCATTGAAGGAAGCATGAATGCCAACATGTACTGTGATATACTGAAGCAGAGAATGAGCCCCTCCCTTCAGAAACTGGGCAGCAGGGCAGAATTCAAACATGATAACGACCCCAATCACACCACCAGGACAACCACTGCCTTGCTATAGAAACTGAGGGTTAAAGTGCTATGCTTTTCCCCTCATGTCCCCAGACCTAATGTTACAGATGGACTTAGTTATATGGTAAAAGGTGAGAATAAACCGATATCAGTGGTCAAGGTTCACCATGCACTGGTGGTAAACTGCAGCTGATAAAATAAGGCTCTACTGATATGCAACAAAGCCCCAGGTAATAATATACGCCTGTGTTACAGGTCACACAAGTGTTAAAGCAGGTATAATAAGTACCCAAAACCTGCGTGTAAATTCTCTGTGTTCTAGGCCACACAGGAATTGTAGCATAATATAGCGGGACCATGTTACCTCACAGGACCCAAAGCGGGTAATAATATATAAAGGACAGGACTAGAGTTGAGCGCGGTTCGTGGTTCTCCAGTTCGCAGCTCGAGTGATTTTGGGGGCTGTTCTAGATCGAACTAGAACTCGAGCTTTTTGCTAAAGCTCGATAGTTCTAAATACGTTCGAGAACGGTTCTAGCAGCAAAAAAACAGCTAATTCCTAGCTGGCTTTCCGCTGTAATAGTGTAAGTCACTCTGTGACTTACACTATTATGACATTTCAGTGTATAGTGTGCGGGAACAGCGCATTCAGATCACTGCTGTATGTATAATGGCCATTTTTTTTTTTTTCCTTGTCTTCCTTCCCTAAGCGCGCGCGTCTAGTGGGGAGGGCCATTATGGCAGCCAATCCCAGACATAAACACAGCTAAGTGGACTTTTAGCCAGAGAAGCAACGGCATGTGTGATAGGATGTCCATGTCACATGTCCCTGCATTATAAAACCGGACATTTTCCTCCAGCACGCCATTATCTGCCTTCTGCGTCCTTGGTGTCAGACATCACTGGCGCAGCTCCTATCGCCGATACTGTTGTATACGCTCCATACACAGCGCTGGACAGCTTAGGGCTAGCACTTTCTAGCAGTCCTTTTAAGGGCTCATACCGGCAGGGTCAGAGCCATAGGTGACAGGTCCGTGAAAACAGAGTTTAACAGCTACACAAGATGACAGCGTCTGTGTAGCTAAGGTCAGGGATTTCCTCGCTGCATTTCCTCATTAGGAGGGATAGAAAGGCAGGCTTCCTTTCCTCTACCCAGAGACCCACAACCCTGCCACTGTACCCTCCTGCCCTTTGCACACTCCAACTCATTGTTACTAAGCCATTATACTAGCAAACACTGAGTGAACTTAGTGGCATCCTAAACGTGGCTGTTGGACTGCTGTATTGCCCCAGTAGTGCAAAGATATTTGCAGCACGTCTGCCTGCATTGCACACTCAAACTCATTGTTACTAAGCCATTATACAAGCAAACACTGAGTGAACTTAGTGGCATCCTAAACGTGGCTATTGGACTTCTGTATCGTCCCACTAGTGCAAAGATATTTCCAGCACATCTGCCTGCATTGCACACTCAAACTCATTATAACTAAGCCATTATACTAGCAAACACTGAGTGAACTTAGTGGCATCCTAAACGTGGCTGTTGGACTTTTGTATCGTCCCACAAGTGCAAAGATATTTGCAGCACCTCTGCCTGCATTGCACACTCAAACTCATTGTTACTAAGCCATTATACTAGCAAACACTGAGTGAACTAAGTGGCATCCTAAACGTGGCTGTTGGACTTCTGTATCATCCCACAAGTGCAAAGTTATTTGCAGCACCTCTGCCTGCATTGCACACTCAAACTCATTGTTACTAAGCCATTATACTAGCAAACACTGAGTGAACTTAGTGGCATCCTAAACGTGGCTATTGGACTTCTGTATCGTCCCACTAGTGCAAAGATATTTGCAGCACGTCTGCCTGCATT
Source organism: Anomaloglossus baeobatrachus (assembly GCF_048569485.1). NCBI lineage: Eukaryota > Metazoa > Chordata > Amphibia > Anura > Aromobatidae > Anomaloglossus > Anomaloglossus baeobatrachus. The sequence continues at coordinate 282,818,225 of NC_134358.1, forward strand.
GCAAACTCAAACTCATTATAACTAAGCCATTATACTAGCAAACACTGAGTGAACTTAGTGGCATCCTAAACGTGGCTGTTGGACTTCTGTATCATCCCACAAGTGAAAAGATATTTGCAGCACCTCTGCCTGCATTGCACACTCAAACTCATTGTTACTAAGCCATTATACTAGCAAACACTGAGTGAACTAAGTGGCATCCTAAATGTGGCTATTGGACGTCTGTATCGTCCCACTAGTGCAAAGATATTTGCAGCACGTCTGCCTGCATTGCACACTCAAACTCATTATAACTAAGCCATTATACTAGCAAACACTGAGTGAACTTAGTGGCATCCTAAACGTGGCTGTTGGACTTCTGTATCGTCCCACAAGTGCAAAGATATTTACAGCAACTCTGCCTGCATTGCACAATCAAACTCATTGTTACTAAGCCATTATACTAGCAAACACTGAGTGAACTAAGTGGCATCCTAAACGTGGCTGTTGGACTTCTGTATCGTCCCACAAGTGCAAAGATATTTGCAGCACCTCTGCCTGCATTGCACACTCAAACTCATTGTTACTAAGCCATTATACTAGCAAACACTGAGTGAACTTAGTGGCATCCTAAACATGGCTGTTGGACTTCTGTATCGTCCCACAAGTGCAAAGATATTTGCAGTACCTCTGCCTGCATTGCACACTCAAACTCATTGTTACTAAGCCATTATACTAGCAAACACTGAGTGAACTTTGTGGCATCCTAAACGTGGCTATTGGACTTCTGTATCGTCCCACTAGTGCAAAGATATTTGCAGCACCTCTGCCTGCATTGCACACTCAAACTCATTATAACTAAGCCATTATACTAGCAAACACTGAGTAAACTTCGTGGCATCCTAAACGTGGCTGTTGGACTTCTGTATCATCCCACAAGTGCAAAGATATTTGCAGCACCTCTGCCTACATTGCACACTCAAAGTCATTGTTACTAAGCCATTATACTAGCAAACACTGAATGAACTTAGTGGCATCCTAAACGTGGTTATTGGACTTCTGTATCGTCCCACTAGTGCAAAGATATTTGCAGCATGTCTGCCTGCATTGCACACTCAAACTCATTATAACTAAGCCATTATACTAGCAAACACTGAGTAAACTTAGTGGCATCCTAAACGTGGCTGTTGGACTTCTGTATCATCCCACAAGTGCAAAGATATTTGCAGCACCTCTGCCTACATTGCACACTCAAAGTCATTGTTACTAAGCCATTATACTAGCAAACACTGAATGAACTTAGTGGCATCCTAAACGTGGTTATTGGACTTCTGTATCGTCCCACTAGTGCAAAGATATTTGCAGCATGTCTGCCTGCATTGCACACTCAAACTCATTGTTACTAAGCCATTGTACTAGCAAACACTGAGTGAACTAAGTGGCATCCTAAACGTGGCTGTTGGACTTCTGTATCGTCCCACAAGTGCAAAGATATTTGCAGCACGTCTGCCTGCATTGCACACTCAAACTCATTGTTACTTAGCCATTATACTAGCAATTTATGCTGCCAGTTTAAGGGCCGTAGTTGCATTGTCAGGGATAATTATTCTTTATTATTCTGCTGTTAATAAAGCTAGACCACCGCTGCAATCTACACCACCTCTCAATTTTTACTACCACATTTTAAGTGCACAATCTTGTCACAATCAACATGAGTAGCAAAATGACAGATGCTGGTGGAAAGGGGAAGAGGCGTGTTGGAAAAGGAAAAAAGGGTTTGTCCGTGGGGAAGGTGGCAAAGCTCCATTACCATCTGCTGAAGATAGACCATCTACCAGCAAAAGTAAGATGTCTACTACTTACTGTGGACAATCCGATGTGCTCCCTTTTTTACGGACACGAACAACAGGAACAAAGGTAGATGATGGCCAAAAAGGAAAATGCTTGAATGGATCTCAAGTGGTCCAACAAGTGCCCTCTCAGCCACCTCAACTACCGCATCCAAAAAACACCGGTCCTCTGAGTTGTCATCCCAATCAAACTTGCTTTCTCCCAGCTCTGAAGTCTCCATCAGCCCTGCACAGTATGGTGGAAGTGAGATGGCTGAGTCTGCAGAGCTGTTCAGTCACACTATAGCCTGGGAATCAGAGGTCTGCTCCCAAGCTACAGTGAGTACAGACCAGGAAATGGTCTGCAGTGATGCCCAGAACCTTTGTGACTCTGATTCAGGCCGTGAGGACCAAGTTTCAGAGCATAATGTTGACCCTTTGTCACAAACTGTAACACCTGTGGTTATAGACAATGAGGAACATACTGATGACGATGAGATGCAGATACCAGATTGGGATGACAACTTAAATATTCGGTCAGGGCAAGAAGAGGCTCGGTCTGAGGGTGAGGGGAGTGCAAACACAACAATTGATGAGGAAGTTCCAGATCCCATCTACTGTCAACCCACAGTCAGGCACTCGAGGTGGTCAACAGAGGCGGTGGAGGAGGATGCAACCGACGACGAAGTTACCTTGCGCCTTCCTGGACAGAGTCAGAGCACTGGTAGCACGTCTACAACTGCATCCTCAGCCACCACTCTGCCTCTGAGCACTAGTCGGTGGGTGTTACGGGGGACCGGCATATTAGGACCAGGGGGTATATATCCTAATCGCCAGTCGGGGCCCACCGTGCTCCAGATGACAAAGGAGCTGCTGGTACCTGAGGGTTAGGCGGAGACTATAGAGCTGGATGGCTCTCAGATAACCCAGGAACTCTGGGAGCCGGTCACGTGTGTTGGGACACGTCAGACCGGACGACAACCCGATTAGCGTTTTGGTGCACCTAGCGCTACACCAACCACGTGTGCAGGAAACACATCAGGCCGTGTGGTAAACAGGTAGCATTGACCGGAAGACCGCCACGAAAGCGCCCTGTCGGCCACGTGTGTAGGACACGTCAGGCCGAGCGGTCCTCCGATTAGCGTTTCTGGCCACCTCTCGCCTGGCCACGTGTGTGTAGGACACGTCAGGCCAGATGGGTACACCAGTAGCGTTGACCGGGAAGCCGAGAAGGATAAGGAACACCCTGTTAACGCCACAGGGGTCCTGGGGTACGCTGTCCGTGCGCGTAGGGGGCACAACCGGACAGGTGGTGCAGCAGGTGCGTTGTCTGTGCGTAAGGGGAACAATCGGACAGGTGGCTCAGCAGGTGCGTTGTCCGTGTGTGTAGGAGGCACAATCGGACAGGTGGCGCAGCAGGTGCGTTGTCCGTGTGCGTAGGGGGCACAATCGGACAGGAAGCACAGCAGCCGCAGCCCAGTTAACGCCACTGGGCTGCTATAGCAAGACTGGAACGGCAGGAGGGAAGCACGGCGCCTGACCCTGATGTGCCGAGCCACGAATCTTGGCGTGACAGGCACCGTTCGCCTAACCCTACCTACCGCTTCCCAACATAGGCTTATGCCGCAAAGAGGCTCTAACATGGAGGTGTGCTCTGACTGAGCAAAAGTGAAGACTGCGCACCTCAATGTTGTCTCCAGCCCCTTTTATAACCTGGGTCCACCCCAAACCCAGGGTGGAACCACCAAGGTCCAATAGCAGAGTGCCATGTCATCAGTGACGTCACATGCGACCTATCCGGAACCGCCACGTTATTGATGACCTCATGGCAGCCATGCCCCAAATACTTCACCAGTCATCGTCTGACGACCAATACTGAGGTGCCAGATCATAGGGGTGGGCCTCTGCGAGCCAGTCCGGAGTTGCCACGTCATCAGGACACCTGACACCCTCTGCCCTATCAGGGCCTGCCACTTCACGGACATGCTCAGTGAGGTCCTTACCGGACCTAGCCTCTGGTGCACTAAGTGCCTGAGCATGCCCAGTAGCCTGAGCAACAGGCTCAGAAAGCAGACTATCAGTTTGAGCATGCTCAGTAGGCACATCCCAGAACTTAGACACAGCACGAAGTCCAAGTACCTGTGCAAAGAGGCTGTTAGGGTTAATCGTGGGAGCATGCTCAGTAGCCTGAACTGAGGACTTAGTCTCAGACATAACACAATCAGGCTGAGCATGCTCACTAGGCAAAACACCAGGCTTAAACTCTGGCTGGGGTAAATCGGTGCACGCATGCGCACTAGCCGCCTCTCCACACTTAGACGTGGTGGAAGGAACAGCCAACTGGACGACCCGAGGCACGGCCAAGAACGGCAGCCGGCGCCTGGGCACAACAGGAACCGCAGCAGGCTGCTTGCGGCTATGGCGGCGCCGGTTCATAACAGTACCCCCCCTTTAGCGGCCCTCCCACTCGAATGGTCTATAGTCGCCACAGATACCACTGAGCGACGGGCGGAAGATGGAGACATGCAGTGGGAGCTACAAGACTCGCTCCACCGCGTAATCACCCCAGACGACCAGTCGATATGTGGGGAATGTTGCTTCAACCAAGGAATACCCAGCAGAATATCATCTGCACCCTTAGGGAGAACCAGAAATGAAATGGTCTCCCTATGCCCAGATGACATGGCAAGGGTAATGGGCACTGTCCGCTGGTGAATTACCTTGGGCAAAAAGGACCCATCCAATACACGGACTCTCACTGGCCTTGGCATTTGCACCAGTGGGATGGCATGCCGCCGGGCAAAAGAGGAGGAGATGAAACTGTCCCCAGCACCTGTGTCCACACTTGCCCTTGTGGACCATGTTGACCCCTTAAAGGAAATGGACGCGGGAAACGTCACCCTAATGGATGACGCAGAGTCCAGTCTACCTTCAGCTATGGTCACCAAACGCGGTCGCTTACCTTGACGCTTTGGGCAACGGTTGGCATAATGACCATACTGCCCACAAGCGAAACAGGAAATGCCCTTGCGACTCGAAGACCTAGCAACACCAACCCTAGCGATGTCCACAGGGACAGAGATATCCTCTAAGGGAGGTGCAGTAGGAGAGACCACTACAGTGGCTGAACGACCCTCTGACCTGCGCTCCAGCTGACGTTCGGAGGTCCGCAGGTCAATGCGGGTAGCCAGAGTCATGAGGCCCTCAAGGGTAGTTGGTACCTCACGCGACAGTAATGCGTCCTTCATGTGCGAGGCTAATCCCCTCCAGAACAGTGGAATGAGAGTCCTCTCTGACCACCCCAATTCTGCAGCAAGTGTCCTGAAACTCACAGCATATTGACTTGAGGAGGTACGCCCCTGCTCCAAAGTCAGTAGCTCTAGGGCCGAGTCATGAGTGACCTGAGGCCCCAGGAACACTTGTCGCAAGGACTCCAAAAACTCCTTAGAGTCCTGTACTACGGGATCATTCCTCTCCCACAATGGTGTAGCCCACTCCAGTGCTCTATCAGAGAGCAAGGAGATGATAAACCCCACCTTCGACCTCTCTGTAGGAAACCGTGCAGCCAACAGCTCTAGATGGACTGAGCACTGGTTCACAAATCCCCTACATGCCTTGCTGTTCCCCGTAAACTTGTTGGGCAGCGAGAGGTGAGGGAGGGTTGGAGTAGGCTTGGTGACTGACACCATTGCAGCCGCTTGAGCCACCACATCATCCATATCAGCTGCAAGAGCAGACTTCTCCAGAGCCCTCACTCTGGCATCAAGCTGCAGCATGAACTGACGTAGCTGCTCCATCTCCGCCATGCCAGTCAGACCCTGGCGCAGTCTTACTGTTACGGGGGACCGGCAGATTAGGACCAGGGGGTATATATCCTAATCGCCAGTCGGGGCCCACCGTGCTCCAGATGACAAAGGAGCTGCTGGCACCTGAGGGTTAGGCGGAGACTATAGAGCTGGATGGCTCTCAGATAACCCAGGAACTCTGGGAACCGGTCACGTGTGTTGGGACACGTCAGACCGGACGACAACCCAATTAGCGTTTTGGTGCACCTAGCGCTACACCAACCACGTGTGCAGGAAACACGTCAGGCCGAATGGTAAACAGGTAGCATTGACCGGAAGACCGCCACGAAAGCGCCCTGTCGGCCACGTGTGTAGGACACGTCAGGCCGAGCGGTCCTCCGATTAGCGTTTCTGGCCACCTCTCGCCTGGTCACGTGTGTGTAGGACACGTCAGGCCAGATGGGTACACCAGTAGCATTGACCGGGAAGCCGAGAAGGATAAGGAACACCCTGTTAACTCCACAGGGGTCCTGGGGTACGCTGTCCGTGCGCGTAGGGGGCACAACCGGACAGGTGGCGCAGCAGGTGCGTTGTCTGTGTGCGTAGGGGGCACAATCGGACAGGTGGCTCAGCAGGTGCGTTGTCCGTGTGTGTAGGAGGCACAATCGGACAGGTGGCGCAGCAGGTGCGTTGTCCATGTGCGTAGGGGGCACAATCGGACAGGAAGCACAGCAGCCGCAGCCCAGTTAACGCCACTGGGCTGCTATAGCAAGACTGGAACGGCAGGAGGGAAGCACGGCGCCCGACCCTGATGTGCCGAGCCACGAATCTTGGCGTGACAGGCACCGTTCGCCTAACCCTACCTACCGCTTCCCAACATAGGCTTATGCCGCAATGAGGCTCTAACATGGAGGTGTGCTCTGACTGAGCAAAAGTGAAGACTGCGCACCTCAATGTTGTCTCCAGCCCCTTTTATAACCTGGGTCCACCCCAAACCCAGGGTGGAACCACCAAGGTCCAATAGCAGAGTGCCATGTCATCAGTGACGTCACATGCGACCTATCCGGAACCGCCACGTTATTGATGACCTCATGGCAGCCACGCCCCAAATACTTCACCAGTCATCGTCTGACGACCAATACTGAGGTGCCAGATCATAGGGGCGGGCCTCTGCGAGCCAGTCCGGAGTTGCCACGTCATCAGGACACCTGACACCCTCTGCCCTATCAGGGCCTGCCACTTCACGGACATGCTCAGTGAGGTCCTTACCGGACCTAGCCTCTGGTGCACTAAGTGCCTGAGCATGCCCAGTAGCCTGAGCAACAGGCTCAGAAAGCAGACTATCAGTTTGAGCATGCTCAGTAGGCACATCCCAGAACTTAGACACAGAATGAAGTCCAAGTACCTGTGCAAAGAGGCTGTTAGGGTTAATCGTGGGAGCATGCTCAGTAGCCTGAACTGAGGACTTAGTCTCAGACATAACACAATCAGGCTGAGCATGCTCAATAGGCAAAACACCGGGCTTAAACTCTGGCTGGGGTAAATCGGTGCACGCATGCGCACTAGCCGCCTCTCGACACTTAGACGTGGTGGAAGGAACAGCCAACTGGACGACCCGAGGCACGGCCAAGAACGGCAGCCGGCGCCTGGGCACAACAGGAACCGCAGCAGGCTGCTTGCGGCTATGGCGGCGTCGGTTCATAACAGTGGGGCTCAGCAGGTCGCATGCCCTCTAAGCCTTGCCTAGCCTGGTCCTTTTTTGACATAGCAAAATATCGCCCAAATTATGTGATCTGTAAAATTTGTCATGATTCTGTTAGTAGAGGGCAAAACCTCAGCAGTTTGACAACTTCTTCCATGAATCGCCACATGAATAAATATCATATGTCCCAGTGGGAAGCTCACCGTGCTGCAATGCGGCCTAGCGGAGCGAACCATCCACCGCCTGCCCCTTCCAGTGCATCCGCGCGCTCTTCATCTTCTAGGAATGTGGGGACAGCTGTCACACCTGGTTTTCCACGCACAACTTCCACCACTGTAACCGCAACAGGCAGTTTGCTTGGTTGGTCGTCACTTGGTTTGGAAGGGGAAACAAGTGCGTGTGTACAGCTCTCTCAGACATCGATAGCACCAACGTTGGATGACGGCAACATCATGTCTCCGCCTGCACTTTCCTCACAAACCTGCATTTTTCCAGGGACACCCTACTTAACACCGTCTACACACAGCAGCCAGATCTCTGTCCCTCAGATGTGGACAAATAAAAGGCCATTTCCTGCGACCCATGACAAAGCTAAGAAGTTGACGTTATCCCTCTGTAAGCTCTTGGCTACCAAAATGCTGCCTTTCCGCCTAGTGGACACACAGGATTTTAGAGACCTTATGTCTGTCGCTGTGCCCCAGTACCAGATGCCCAGTCACCACTACTTCTCTAAGAAAGGTGTGCCCGCGCTACACCAGCATGTCACACACAACATCACCGCTTCCTTGAGAAACTCTGTGTGTGAACGGGTGCATTTTACCACCGATACTTGGACCAGTAAGCATGGACAGGGACGTTACATGTCGCTGACTGGGCACTGGGTAACTATGGTGATAGATGGTGAAGGGTCTGCTGCACAAGTCTTGCCATCCCCACGACTTGTGTGTCAATCCTCTGTCTGTCCAAGTTCCGCCACTGCTTCTGCCTCCTCCACCTCATCTGTGTCCTCCACCTCCTCCCCAAGCCTGCCTGGTCAGGCCACCAGCGTTCTCACTGCGCAGAAGGTATCACGCACCCCTCATTACTATGCTGGCAGCAGAGTGCAACGGCATCAGGCGGTCTTTAGCTTGACATGTCTTGGGAATAAGAGTCACACAGCTGAGGAGTTGTGGTCAGCTCTGCGGTCTGAGTTTAATAAATGGTTGTCTCCACGCAACCTGCAGCCTGGTAAGGCCGTGTGCAACAATGCTGCAAACCTGGGTGCGGCCCTTCGCCTGGGCAAGGTGACACACGTGCCTTGTATGGCTCACGTGTTGAACCTTGTTGTCCAGCAATTTTTAACACACTATCCCGGCCTAGATGGCCTTCTGACAAGGGCACGAAAACTGTCTGCTCACTTCCACCATTCAAGCGCCGCAGCTGAGCGACTTGCATCGCTCCAGAAGTCTTTCGGCCTCCGGTTCATCGTCTGAAATGCGATGTGCCGACACGCTGGAATTCGACTCTCCACATGTTACAGCGACTGTGGCAGCACCGCCGAGCCCTGGTGCAATACGTCATGACGTATAGCCTGGGCCAACGAGATGCAGAGGTGGGGCAGATCACCCTGATGGAGTGGTCTCAGATCAAGGACCTATGCACCCTTGTGCACAGTTTCGACATGGCGACGAATATGTTTAGCACTGACAATGCCATTATCAGCATGACAATTCCAGTCATTTACATGCTGGAGCACACGCTAAACACTATTCGGAGTCAGGGGGTGAGACAACAGGAAGGGGAGGAACTACAGGAGGATTCATATGCGCAAGACACAACAACATCACCAAGGTTCAGACGTTCTTCATCACCAACGTGGCACGCATGGGACCATGGGGGACAGGGATCAACAAGGGCGCATGGTAGCAGGCGAAATGTTGAGGAAGGTGCAGGAGAACATGAAGAAATGGAGGACGAACTGTCCATGGACATGGAAGACTCAGCAGATGAGGGAGACCTTGGTCAGATTTCAGTTGAAAGAGGTTGGGGGGAGATGTCAGAGGAAGAAAGAACGGTTAGCACCTCTATGCCACAAACACAGCGTGGACTTGGTCCGCATGGCTTCGCAAGACACATGATTGCTTTCTTGCTGCACTACCTCCAACATGACCCTTGTATTGTCAAAATTAGAAGTGATGATGACTATTGGCTTGCCACACTATTTGATCCCCGGTACAAGTCCAAATTTTGTGACATAATTCCAGCAATAGAAAGGGACGCACGTATGCAGGAGTATCAGCAGAAGCTGTTACTCGATCTTAGCTCGGCTTTTCCACCAAACAACCGTGCAGGTGCAGGGAGTGAATCTCCCAGTTGTAACTTGACAAACATGGGACGGTCTCGTCATCTTCAACAGTCTACCTGTATTGGTAGGACTTTATCTGGTGCTGGTAACAGCAATTTTATGGAATCTTTTCATAATTTTTTTAGACCCTCCTTTGCAAGGCCAACAGAGACAACAAGTCTAACACATAGTCAACGGCTGGAGAGGATGATACAGGAGTATCTCCAAATGAACATCGATGCCATGACTTTGCAAATAGAGCCTTGCTCATTTTGGGCTTCAAATCTTGAAAAATGGCCAGAGCTCTCCACTTACGCCTTGGAGATTTTGTCGTGTCCAGCTGCCAGCGTTGTCTCTGAACGTGTCTTCTGTGCTGCTGGGTGTGTGCTGACAGATAAGCGCACACGTCTGTCCAGTGACAATGTGGACAGACTAACGTTCATCAAAATGAACAAGTCATGGATCCACAAGGAATTTACTACCCCTGTGTCATCATGGGGAGAGTAAATGCTTGTGGATTTGGAATGTGCTTGATGCAAATCAAAACATCCTGTTTGCAACTAGGGCACAAGTGCTGCCACTGATGGGGTGTCTGTGTGGCCCAATTTTTGGAAAAAAGGGAGACTCCGCTTGGAGTCACCTTGCGGTGTTTTACATGATTTTAGAAGGGCGTCCCATGCCTATATCTGTGTCTCGTCCTCTTTTTCCTCGTTATGCTCTTTTGTTTTCGCATGAGAATTTGTTTTTGTCACTTTCCCATGTGTTTGTGTTGTGTTGTGAGTTGTTTGTCACCTTTTGGACACCTTTGAGGGTGTTCTCTCGGTGTTTTTATGTGTTTGTGAATGCCTGCCATTGTTTCCTATGCGGTTCGAGTTCGGTTCGTCGAACATTCGACGAACCGAACTCGAACGGGACCTCCGTTCGGCGAACCGACCTCGAGCCGAACCGCGACCGGTTCGCTCATCTCTAGACAGGACCCTGTTAACTCACAGGACCAGATAATGCGCTATGCTCTCCTGTGACTTCACAGAAGTTAATAAATGTTGCGTACACAGTATGGATAGGGATAGGCCTGCAGAACACTACCCGTATTCTGCTAGTATATGCTCTGGGTATATGCAGGAGTGAGCATGTAGGGTACTGCTCCTATATCGGGATGTATTAGGGTGTAGCCGGTTAACCACCGGTCCCTTAGCGTTACAACCCTGATATCTATGGAACCCTGCCTAGTCGGCTTCTGACCCTAACTCGGTCTAGATGTGACCGCGACGCCTCACCCTAATTTGCCTCCTGACCCTCAATCAGTCTGGTTGGACCTCACCGTGTATCCTTACCTAAGATGGCTGTGTGCTGCTGAATGCACAAAGACGAGTGCGCACCTCCATGTGGGCGTCAGGGCTATTTATCACCTCTGTACCGCCCACAAGATGGAGGGACAACGTGAAGCCAGCCCCTTTGGCCAATTAGAGTCTTACATGTCACTGATGATGTCACTGCAGCCAATGGAAACTTGCCACGTCACTGATGACGTCACTGCGGCCAAAAGACACTTGCCACATCCCTAATGTCATCGTGGCCAATAGAAATTTGCCACGTTACTGATCATTAGAGTTGAGCGCGGTTTGCGGTTCGAGGTTCTCCAGTTCTAAGCTCGAGTGATTTTTGGGGCTGTTCGAGATCGAACTAGAACTCGAGCTTTTTGCAAAAGCTCGATAGTTCTAGATACGTTCGAGAACGGTTCTAGCAGCAAAAAGCAGGGCTTTTTACAGCTACAGTGAGCAGGAGCCATCACTGGCAGCCTGCCAGAAGCTGGTAACCAAGATAAACATCGGGTATCCAAGCAAAGCGCTTTGGTTAGTAACCCGATGTTTATCCTAGTTACGTGCAGGAAGCCCACACTTCCCCGCTAAGCTCGCTCCGCCCCCTCCTGCCCGCGGCATGTACACATACATACACACACACACACACACAAACCCCCCCCCCGCTCGGCTTACCTGCAGTGATGAAGTCCCGCCATCCCGACCTCAGCGCTGTCACTGTCCTCCATGACCGCCGCTTGTCACATCATCTCTCGCTTCCGACCCGAGACTGACTAGCGGTGACGTCATGGACCTCTTGCGATACTTGAGGGGAAGGCGCCGGTCATTGAACTCAGTGACAGGGGCTGTCAGTGTGCTGGAGATCAGCGCAGGTAATGTACCTCGCTGACAGCAGCATTTCTCCCCCCCCTGCAGTGACCTGGGCTGACCCATTGATGTTAGCTCAGGTCACTGCACTGCTCTCCCAGCCAGTGGGGAACATCCTGCTCTTCATTGACTGGGACAGTGTGGATCGTCATGGCAACCCCTTGGATTACACCAGACCTGTATTTGTTTTTCATTCTAATAAATTGGTTAAAGAGGGAATGTTTTGGGGAGTGTTTTTTCAAATAAAAATGTGTTTGTCGTCTATTTTTTTTTTATTACTGACTGGGTTGGTGATGTCAAGTATCTGATAGACGCCTGACCTCACCAACCCCAGGGCTTGATGCCAGGTGACATTACACATCTGGTATTAACCCCATATATTACCCCGTTTGCCACCGCACCAGGGCGCGGGATGAGCTGGGGCGAAGCACCAGGATTGGCGCATCTAATGGATGCGCCACTTCTGGGGCGGCTGCGGCCTGCTATTTTTAGGCTGGGGAGAGTCCAATAACCATGGACCTCCCTAGTCTGAGAATATCAGGTCCCAGCTGTCTGCTTTACCTTGGCTGGTGATCCAATTTTGGGGGACCCCTACGTGTTTTTTTTTAATTATTTATTTAATTTAAAATAACAGCGTGGGGTGCCCTCAGTTTTGGATTACCAGCCAAGGTGAGGTTGCCAGCTGTGGTCTGCAGGCTGCAGCCGTCTGCTTTACCCTAGCTGGCTACAAAACTAGGGGGAACCCTACGTCATTTTTTTTTTCATTTTTTTGGCTAAATACAAAGCTAAGCACCCCTTAGTGCCACATGAAAGGCACCAAAGGGTGCTCCACTTTTTCTCCATTTTTTCTCCACTTTTTCTACATTTTTTCTCCACTTTTTCTACATTTTTTTCTCCACTTTTTCTCCACTTTTTCTCCACTTTTTTTCCATTTTTTTCTCCACTTTTTCTCCACTTTTTCTACATGTTTTTCTCCACTTTTTCTCCACTTTTTCTCCACTTTTTCTCCACTTTTTCTCCACTTTTTCTCCATTTTTTTCTCCACTTTTTCTCCACTTTTGCTCCACTTTTTCTCCATTTTTTCTCCACTTTTTCTCCACTTTTTTTCCATTTTTTTCTCCACTTTTTCTCCACTTTTTCTCCATTTTTTTTCTCCACTTTTTCTCCACTTTTTCTCCATTTTTTTCTCCACTTTTTCTCCACTTTTTCTCCACTTTTTCTCCACTTTTGCTCCACTTTTTCTCCATTTTTTCTCCACTTTTTCTCCACTTTTTCTCCACTTTTTCTCCACTTTTTCTCCACTTTTTTCTCCACTTTTTCTCCACTTTTTCTCCACTTTTTCTCCATTTTTTCTCCACTTTTTCTCCACTTTTTTTCCATTTTTTTCTCCATTTTTTCTCCACTTTTTCTCCATTTTTTCTCCACTTTTTCTCCACTTTTTTTCCATTTTTTTCTCCACTTTTTCTCCACTTTTTCTCCATTTTTTTTCTCCACTTTTTCTCCACTTTTTCTCCATTTTTTTCTCCACTTTTTCTCCACTTTATCTCCACTTTTTCTCCACTTTTTCTCCACTTTTTCTCCACTTTTTCTCCACTTTTTTCTCCACTTTTTCTCCAATTTTTCTCCATTTTTTCTCCACTTTTTCTCCACTTTTTCTCCATTTTTTTCTCCACTTTTTCTCCACTTTTTCTCTACTTTTTCTCCACTTTTGCTCCACTTTTTCTCCATTTTTTCTCCACTTTTTCTCCACTTTTTCTCCACTTTTTTTCCATTTTTTTCTCCACTTTTTCTCCACTTTTGCTCCACTTTTTCTCCATTTTTTCTCCACTTTTTCTCCACTTTTTCTCCACTTTTTTTCCATTTTTTTCTCCACTTTTTCTCCACTTTTTCTCCATTTTTTTTCTCCACTTTTTCTCCACTTTTTCTCCATTTTTTTCTCCACTTTTTCTCCACTTTTTCTCCACTTTTTCTCCACTTTTGCTCCACTTTTTCTCCATTTTTTCTCCACTTTTTCTCCACTTTTTCTCCACTTTTTCTCCACTTTTTTCCATTTTTTTCTCCACTTTTTCTCCACTTTTGCTCCACTTTTTCTTCATTTTTTCTCCACTTTTTCTCCACTTTTTCTCCACTTCTTTCCATTTTTTTCTCCACTTTTTCTCCACTTTTTCTCCATTTTTTTTCCACTTTTTCTCCACTTTTTCTCCACTTTTTTTCCATTTTTTTCTCCACTTTTTCTCCACTTTTTCTCCATTTTTTTTCTCCACTTTTTCTCCACTTTTTCTCCATTTTTTTCTCCACTTTTTCTCCACTTTTTCTCCACTTTTTCTCCACTTTTGCTCCACTTTTTCTCCATTTTTTCTCCACTTTTTCTCCACTTTTTCTCCACTTTTTCTCCATTTTTTTCTCCACTTTTTCTCCACTTTTTCTCCACTTTTTCTCCACTTTTGCTCCACTTTTTCTCCATTTTTTCTCCACTTTTTCTCCACTTTTTCTCCACTTTTTCTCCATTTTTTTCTCCACTTTTTCTCCACTTTTTTCCATTTTTTTCTCCACTTTTTCTCCACTTTTTCTCCACTTTTTCTCCACTTTTTCTCCATTTTTTTCTCCAGTTATTCTCCAGTTATTCTCCACTTTTTCTCCACTTTTTCTCCACTTTTTCTCCACTTATTCTCCACTTTTTCTCTACTTTTTCTCCATTTTTTTTCTCCATTTTTTTTCTCCACTTTTTCTCCACTTTTTCTCCATTCTTTTTCTATGGTCGGTCTACCCATTAGCTCTGCCATGCACACTGTAGCTCTACACCTACTGCACATGTTACTTTATGATTGACATCTCTTTCGTACCAGAGCTGTCTAAGTCTACTCTGACCCCATATTTGACATTACTATATTGTCCTTGTACTGTATTATGACATTTGTATCATGTGTTTCATTTCTTGCTGTGTTGCAATTTTTTTGCGGCATCCCACTTGTACCTCTACATTGTTCGAGTTTATGTTATTGTTCTCTCACTCTTATGTGATACTGATTATTGTCATTTTTCATGATTACATGCAGATAAGTCCAATCTGACGAAGGCTCAGGCCGAAACGTCATTTGTAACTTGTTTTGGACAAAAACATATATGCTTATGAAAAATGTTTTTTTCTTAATACGGACCAATAAAGAGTGATTTTGCATTACTATCCGTTGTGACTTACTGACTTAGTCTGGGAGATTTAGAGTGCCGAGGTTACTCACTAATTTTATCTATTATTACCTCTGAGCACCTATATACCAGTGAGCAGAGCTTCCTCTACAGTAGTTCTCCTGATTAGGCATGCCCTTACCTCATGAGCAGGGCATTGCAGCTTTGGTAGCAACCATTACGACATGGACTCTGCTGCTGTGGACCCGGGGAGAGTGAGTGCAGATTCATTGCACCCACACTCCTCACATGAAGGGTCCGCACTCCTAGAAAATGGGGGATACGTTCCCTGAGTGTCTCCCCCCCATATTCTAGACGGTCCAGAGTCGTCGTGGGACCCCTTTATTTTTTTTCTTACAATAAATTGGTAAAAGAGGAAATGTTTTGGGGACTGTTTTTTCAAATAAATTTCTTTTATCGATTTTTTTTTTTTGTTAGTACTGACAGTTTATGATGTTGGGTATCTAATAGATGCCATGACATCACAAACTGCTGGGCTTGATCTCAGGTGACTTTACAGCTAGTATCAACCCGATTTATTACCCCGTTTGCCACTGAACCAGGGCACGGGATGAGCTGGGGTGAAGCGCCAGGATTGGCGCATCTAGTGGATGCGCCACGTCTGGGGTGCCTGTGGCCTGCTATTTTTAGGCTGTGAAGGCTCAATAACTATGGACCTTCCCACCCTGAAAATACCAGACCACAGCTGTCCGCTTTACCTTGGCTGGTGATCCAATTTGGGGGGGACCCTACTTTTATTGTGTAATTATTAATATTTATAAAATAATTATAAAAAAGAGCCTGAGGGGACCTCCACATTGGATCCCCTACCACGGTAAAGCTGCCAGCTGTGGTTTTCAGGCTACAGCCATCTGCTTTACCCTAGCTGGCTATCAAAAATGGGGGGACCCAACGTCATTTTTTTTTTAACTATTTTTTAAATAGAAAAAATTAATGGGCTTCTCTGTATTTTGATTGCCAACCAAGGTAACGGCAGGCAGATGGGGGTGGCAACCCATAGCTGTCTGCTTTATCTGCGCTGAGAATCAGAAATACCGCGGAGCGCTACATCATTTTTTTAAAGATTCATTTTTACAGCACTGTGATGTCCAGCAATCAAAATACAGGGAAGCCCATTTTGTTTTTAGTTATTTAAATAAATAATTAAAAAAAATATATATGGGCTCCCGCTGCATTTTTTGTATTGCTAGCTAAGGGTAATCCAAGCAGCTACTGGCTGCTAACCCCCACTGCTTGGTGTTACCTTCACTGGCAATGGAAAATCCAGGGAAGCATTTTTTATTTTTTTTGCCAAAAAACTACAAAAAAAGGACGTGAGCTTCGCCATATTTTTGTATGCTAGCCAGGTATAGCAGGCAGGTGCTGGAAGAGTTGGATACAGCGCCAGAAGATGGTGCTTCTATGAAAGTGCCATTTTCTGAGGCGGCTGCAGACTGCAATTCGCAGCAGTGGGGCCCAGAAAGCTCAGGCCACCCTGTGCTGCGGATTCCAATCCCCAGCTGCCTTGTTGTACCTGGCTGGACACAAAAATGGGGCGAAGCCTACGTCATTTGTTTTCTAATTATTTCATGAAATTCATGAAATAATAAAAAAAGGGCTTCCCTTTATTTTTGGTTCCCAGCCGGGTACAAATAGGCAACTGGGGGTTGGGGGCAGCCGTACCTGCCTGCTGTACCTGGCTAGCATACAAAAATATGGCGAAGCCCACATAATTTTTTCAGGGGGCAAAAAACTTCTGCATACAGTCCTGGATGGAGTATGCTGAGCCTTGTAGTTCTGCAGCTGCTGTTTATCTGTATGGAGAAGAGCAGACAGCAGCTGCAGAACTACAAGGCTCAGCATACTCCATCCAGGACTGTATGCAGAATTTTTTTGCCCACCAAAAAAATGACGTGGGCTTCGCCATATTTTTGTATGCTAGCCAGGTACAGCTGGCAGCCACGGGCTGCCTCCAACCCCCAGTTGCCTATTTGTACCCGGCTGGGAACCAAAAATATAGGGAAGCCCGTTTTTTTTAATTATTTCACTTATTTCATGAAATAATTAAAAAACAAATGACGTGGGCTTCGCCCCATTTTTGTGTCCAGCCGGGTACAACTAGGCAGCTGGGGATTGGAATCCGCAGCACAGGTTAGCCCGAGGTTTCTGGGCTCCTCTGCTGCGGATTTCAGTCCGCAGCCGTCCCAGAAAATGGTGCTCTCATAGAAGCGCCATCATCTGGCGCTGTATCCAACTCTTCCAACAGCCCTGGAGCCGGGTGGCTTGTTGGGTAATCATGAGTTAATACTGGCTTTGTTTTACTAGCCAGTATTAAGCCAGAGATTCTTAATGTCAGGCACGTTTGACCCGGCCATTAGGAATCTCCAATAAAGGGTTAAAAAAAACACCACACAGAGAAAAAATACTTTAATAGAAATAAATACACAGACACATTAGAGACTCCATCTTTATTACCCCCTGTCAGCCCTCCACGATCCTGCTCTTCTGTCTTCTTTCTTTCTAGTGTAGTAGTAGTGACGATTGTAGTGAGGAGGATGATGTGCACCAGCCCATCATTGGCTGGGGAACCTCATCCTCAGTACAATCCTCACTACAATCGGAAAGCAGCGTGCAGCCTTCACTCCGTGAGTGATCACTGCTGGCTGTCAGCGGTAACAGCGGTAACGCTGACAGACGCGTTACCATAGCAACGGTGCTCTCGGAGCCGCGGTTAGCGGTGAAGTCACCGCTAACTGTGTTGCTATGGCAACGGTGATCTCCGTTAATGACCGGCTGTGTCAGCCGGTCCCTAACGGAACGGGGAGTCGACCGTGTGCTAGAGCATGTCGCCGGTACACGGCGATACACATATGTGCACCGTGTACCGGAGAGATGCACTCGCAGGTCCTACATGACGTGTCATAGTTATGTGACCAGTCTGTAGCCAATGAGATAATAGCCACGTGACTGGTCACATGGCTATTTTGACGTCACGATAGGTCCTGCATCTCTGCTGGCAGTGCAGGTCACCGGGAGGATTCAGCGATCATCGGATGGAATAGCGGCAGTAGACAGAGTGCAGAAGGGATCGCGAGGACCGGTAAGTGTTATGGCAATGTTTATTAACTGTTTGTGTACATTTATAATGTATTTTTATGTGTTTGTGATTGCCTCCCATTATAGCCTGTACGTTCGAGTTCGGTTCGTCGAACGTTCGACGAACCGAACTCGAACGGGACCCCCGTTCGGCGAGCCGACCTCGAGCCGAACCGGGACCGGTTCGCTCATCTCTACTGATCATATCACTGTGGTCAATATACACTTGCCATATCACTAATGATGTCACCGCCGCCAATATAAACTTGCCACATCACTGACATGCTCAGATAGTGTCAAAAGACCCATAGGAATCCCGCACATGCTCAGTAGGCTCTTTTTGACACTAAAGGCCACTTTACACGCTGTGACATTGCTCAAGCGATCTCGTTGGGGTCACGGAATTTGTGACGCACATCCGGTCGCTTTAGCGATGCCGTTGCGTATGACACATTTGAGCGATTTTGCATCGCTTCAAAAACATGCAAAATCGCTCATCGGTGTCATGGGGGGCCATTCTCTAATATCGTTGCTGCAGCAGTAATTAAGTTGTTCCTCATTCCTGCGGCAGCACACATCGGTACGTGTGACACCGCAGGAACGAGGAACTCCTCCTTACCTGCCTTCCGCCCGCAATGCGGAAGGAAGGAGGTGGGCGGGATGTTCGTCCCGCTCATCTCTGTGCCTCCGCTTCTAATGGGTGGTGGTTCAGTGATGCAGCTGTGACGTCGCTGTGACACTGAACGAACAGCCCCCTTAGAAAGGAGGCGGTTCGCTGGTCACAGCGACGTCACAGGGCAGGTAAGTAGTGTGATGGGTCTGGGCGATGTTGTGCCCATGTCAAACACCCGATGGGGGCGGGTACCCACGCTAGCGATATCGGTCACGATATTGCAGCGTGTAAAGCGGCCTTTAGTGTCAGAATTCCAAAAAGTCCTGGTCACCATCCGTGGCTCATGACATCACACCGATCGACCTCGAGTATGGGGAGGAACAGCTCCAGAGGGCAAAGGAGCAGCCCCGTGCCCCGGTTCGTGACACCTAAACCCTATTGAACATTTTTGGGGCAGCCTCAAATGGAAGGTGGAGGAGAACAAGGTTTCTAATATTCACCAACTCTGTGATGTTATCATGGAGGAGGGGAAGAGGATTCCAGTTGCAATAGCAACCTGTAAAGCTCTAGTGAACTCCATGCCCATGATTTGGTGATTTTCATTAAGGGATGAACTACCTTTTGTTTCTAGCATTTTAAACATTAATGGCTCTGTGGTGAGTTATTTACAGGGCACACCAAATTTATACTTTTAAACAAGCTGTACACTCACTATTTTATATTGTTTCAAAGTGTTGTATGTTCAATGTTGTCCCATGAAAAGATATAATAAAATATTTACAAAAATGTGAGGGCAGTATTCACGTTTGTGATATACTGTATCTTGTATTGTAAGTCTGTATGCCTGTTGTAAAAAGAAGAAAAATAAATGAAATGTCAACATCCAAATATTCTATTACTATTAACAAAACAAAAATGTTATACTAAACTCCATTGCTACTGTATGTTGAACCTACTTTGAAATAAGTTGAACCTTGTTTGAATTACAATGCCGCACCATCTGACTCTGCATAAATCACTTTATCTTGACACAATAAAATTAAATAACTATGAACTAAATGTGCCCTCTTGATTGTTTGAAAAGCTTTGAATTAATTCCATTGTTTCATAGGTGAAATGTGTAAATGTCTAAAAAAAAAATATAAGTGTTTTTCAAATGTTTATTTATGGTTTATTGTATGTGGAGCAGAATGCAGATTTATTTTTTTGGGTTCTTTTAATTATGGAATTTACACACTATAAGTGATAAGGGGAAAACAGTGACATAATTATCCAATAAAGAAAGTAAGGGAATAAGGGGTGAGGAAAGGAATGAAGGGATAGGAAAGCCAACCAAAATATGGAAAAGGAGAAGAAAAGGAGGAGCAAAGAAGAAGAGGAGAGAAAAATAGGGTGAAGGAAAATGAAAGGAACATTATGTTAGCATAGCTGCAACACAACAGTTAACATACCAAGCTCACAAACCACATAAAATAAAGTACAGATTAAAAGAATTCTGCCATAACATTAAAATATCATATAAAACATATTTTCTTGCTTGGAGGAAACATTGATTTCTAAGAGGACTATTTATAATTAAATTTAGGTAGAAATTTTTTTTTCTTAAAACTAAGATATTAACCCCTTCAGCCCCCGGGCACTTTCCGTTTTTGCGTTTTTGTTTTTTGCTCCCCTTCTTCCGAGAGGCGTAACTTTTTTATTTTTCCATCAATCTTGCCATATGAGGGCTTGTTTTTTGCGGGACGAGTTGTACTTTTAAATGAAACCATAAGTTTTACCATATAGTGTACTGGAAAACGGCAAAAAAATTCCAAGTGCGGAAAAATTGCAAAAAAAGTGTGATCGTACAATAGTTTTTGGGATATTTTATTCACCATGTTCACTATATGGTAAAACTGAGGTATCTATGTGATGCCTCAGGTCGGTGCGAGTTTGTAGACACCAAACATGTATAGGTTTACTTGTATCTAAGGGGTTA
Source organism: Anomaloglossus baeobatrachus (assembly GCF_048569485.1). NCBI lineage: Eukaryota > Metazoa > Chordata > Amphibia > Anura > Aromobatidae > Anomaloglossus > Anomaloglossus baeobatrachus. The sequence goes on from NC_134358.1 coordinate 282,838,902, forward strand.
AAAAAATTCACAAGTTTGTCCAATAAAAGTGGCACACGTTTTGTGCCATTTTCCGAAACACGTAGCGTTCTTATTTTTAAGGATCTATGCCTCAGTGATGGCTTATTTTTTGTGTCTCGAGCTGACGTTTATAATGGTACCATTTTTGCGCAGATGCTACGTTTTGATCGCCTGTTATTGCATTTTGCGTAAAACTTGCGGCGACCAAAAAACGTAATTTTGGCGTTTGGAATTTTTTTGCGACTACGCCGTTTACCAATCAGATTAATTGATTTTATATTTTGATAGATCGGGCATTTCTGAACGCGGCGATACCAAATATGTGTATATTTATTTATTTTTTAACCCTTTAATTTTCAATGGGGGGAAAGGGGGGTGATTTGAACTTTTAGGTTTTTTGTTTTTTTTTTTATTTTTTAAAACTTTTTTTTTTACTTTTTTTTTTTATTTTACTAGTCCCCCTAGGGGGCTATTGCGATCAGCAATCCGATTGCTGATCGCTATCTGCTGATCACAGCAATACCGCTGTAATCAGCAGATTCAGTCACTTTGGTTTTCCCTCTGCTCTCGGCCGAGGGAAAATGAAAGTGAAACATCGTAGCAGCAGGCGTCATCACATGACCCTGTGCTACGATGGCAACCACCGATAGTCACGTGATAACACACGTGACTTCCGGTGGGGGCGGCGGTGAGTAACAAACATGGCCGCGCGCATTTAAATCTTGCTGCCAGACTTTGGCAGCAAGATTTAAGGGGTTAATGGCCGCGGGTGGAAGCGATTCCACCCGCGGCTAGCAGGCACACATGTCAGCTGTTGAAAACAGCTGATATGTGTGCCGATCCACGCCGCCTGCCCGCGGCAGGGGGCGGGGCTTAACGGGACACGATCCTTGACGGATAGATCCGTCCAAGGTCGTGAAGGGGTTAAAGGAGTTTTAGGAGACTATAATATCAATTATGTTGAAAATAGAGTGAATATCCATCGACTTCCATTTAGATGAAATACAAGTTTTTATAACAGTAATAATAATAATAATAATAAAATTTATTTATATAGCGACAACATATTCTGCAGCACTTTACAATCAGGTGGGGGCTTGTACAGACCAAAACAAAACAAAATAGCACATAGTTCACCAGCTACAGTAGCAATGAGGGCCTTGCTCACAAGCTTACATTCTATGGGGAAATAGGGGGACATAAAAGGTAAAGCGTGCTTTTAGTATATGGTCCGGCCATCGTTATGATAATTTATTGATTTCATATGAAGATGAATGAACTAGTAATTAGACAATAACCTTTTAGGTACACTTATGTGCTATTGGTTGTATGGCACATATGAGGACAGAAATAGGTGGGAGAATGTTATGAATAGCATTTAGAAGGTGGGACAGGGGAAAGTTAGGTTAGTGTGTTATTATGATAAGCTTGTCTGAAGAGATGTGTTTTTAATGCAGGCTTAAAAACTTAGGAGCTGGATATTAGTCACATTCTTTGGGGTAGTGAGTTCCAGAAAACTGGGGCAGCACGAGAAAAGCCTTGGAGATGGAGTTGTGAGGTTTGTATTATGGAGGATGTTAGTCTGAGGTCATTTGCGGAATGGAGGGGGGAGGTAGGATGATAGACAGAAATGAGGGATGAAATATAAGGTGGTTGTTATGGTTCCCGTTTCTGGGGATCTGCGTTTCTCCTTATCCTTTGCTGTGGTCTGGCTATGCTATATCTTGGTCCCAGGTCTGTGTGGCGCTGGAGACTATGTTCTGATTCTATGCTACTGAGCATGTGCGAGCGCTGGAGACTAAGTCCTATCTTGGAGCCCCTGCACATGTGTGGGTGACATCGTCGCTGACACGAGGTCACATGTCTCTGACACATTCTAAGCCGATTGGCCGCTGGTCATGTGCTTATGACGCTTTGCTCTGTGATAGGCCAGCATGACGTCATTGCTGATGATTCTCGCAGCGGATTGGCTGGTGTCCTCCATCTTGGATGAGGCACAGAGTCTATATAAGACCCTGACGCACGCTGCTCGGCACTCTGTCCTCTCGGTTCCTGCATAGGAGTAGACGCTCTGTGCATGTCCCTTGCGGCACCTATTGTCTATCTAGGTGAGCGTTATCGGTAGGGTAACGCTCTTGTACCTTGCAGCTTATGCTGTGGTCTGTATCCTCGCACCTTAGTGGAGCGGACATAGGCAGGTGCTTCCTGCACATGGTCTGACTGGGCCTTGTGGTTCTACTCTGAGGTAAGCGCTATCGGTAGGGTAGCGCTCCTGTACCTTTCAGCCGTACTGTTGTCCGTGTCCTCGCATCTTAGTGGAGCGGACATATGTAGGTTAGGTGGTCATTGCCTTCTATGGTAACGCTCCACTACGCTGCCTCCTGCAGCAGTCCGTATCCTCACACACTAGGGGAGCGGTCATAGGCAGGAGTTTCAAGCTAGCAGCATTGCTGCCGTCCGTATCCTTGCACCACAAGTGGAGCGGACATAAGTAGGTGCCATATTGCACACACTACACCTAGTCTCTGTGACTGTTAACTGAGACAGGTGCTTTCATACTCACAGAGTGTGAGACTTCTTTGCACTTTTATGTTGTATTCCTCACTCTTTTGCATTTCCACTACTATGTTATGCTAATAAGGTAGTCGCTGTGACTTAAACAGTATGCGCCGTTATTGGCCTTGGTGACACTGTGACACAACAGTGTCAGTACCGATTTGGTGGTACAGGTTTCCCCTATCCTCTGCCCTACTCTGCAGCAGGGCTCTGCACGGTGGACCCTGACTGTCGGATAGCCTTCCATTCCCTTATTATCCGACAGCTCCCGTAACATTAGGGCTGAGCCAAGGGTCTGGCAGAGATGGCACAGTATCAACAATTACATCGGTATATACAGCTTCTTGAAGCAAGGCTCAAGACTGTAGAGGATAAACCTCAAACTTTGGTGTCTTCGCCACATAACCCACGATTTGCTCTACCCAACAGATACTCTGGCAATGCCAGGTCTTGTCGTGGGATCATAAGCCAGTGTCAGATTAACCTTGAGGTTAATGCCTCTCGCTTCTCTACGGAGAGGTCCAAAGTAGGCTTTATTATATCCCTGCTTCAGGATAAAGCCTTAGAGTGGGCTACTCCCTTATGGAAGCGCTCTGATCTGGTTACTCAGAGACATCAAGACTTCCTTGATGCTCTTAAAGCGGTGTTCATGGGACCACAGGTTACCCATGATGCGGCTTTGAGACTGCTAGATCTGTCTCAAGGTTCGTAATCTACCAGCTCTTATGCCATTGCTTTTCGTACCTTGATAGCAGAGTTAGACTGGCCTGAGAAGGTGTTAATACCTATCTTCTGGAGAGGTCTTGCAGGCTATGTCAAAGATGCTCTTGCTATTCGGGAAGTTCCTCCTTCTCTGGAGGACTTAATCACGGTAGCAACTAGGATCAACGTACGCTATAAGGAACGTAGACTCGAGGTTACCTTGTCACGTCCCAAGCGTCGAGTTGGATCAGATGCTGTGGTTCCTTCTCCATCTTCCTCAGTATCTGAGACATCTCCTACTCCTATGGAGTTGGGCTATACTACTTCCTGACCTCGTAAGGTGGGCCCTCCTATCTGTTACATATGTCGTGAGGCTGAACACTATGCCAACAAGTGTCCTAGCCGTCAGGGAAACTCCCAAACCTAGTAACCATTAGAGGTGGGTTACTAGAGACGTCTTCTGCATCCTCTAAGTGTAGTGTCCCAGGTCAGCTCTCATTTTCTGAGAATACAATGCCTATTATGGCTTTTGTGGATTCCGGAGCTGACGGGACTTTTGTGTCCTCAGGATTTGTAAAGAGACACAATATTCCCTCTATCATGTTAGAGGCGCCTATTCCTGTCCGTGTTGTTAATGGGACTATGTTGTCTGACTCCATTACATTGAGGACAGTTCTGGGTCTCCCATGGTTTCGGACTCATGCTCCTCTAATTGACTGGGAGTCTCACAGCATTATTAGTTGGGGTTCGAAATGTCAGTCCTGATGTATTCCCTTACCACCTAAGGTCGTTGCGGTTGCATTATCTGATCTCTCTCCCTTACCTACACCCTATTTGGATTTTGCTGATGTGTTTTCCAAACAGGGTGCTGAGACTCTTCCACCTCATCGGCCTTATGACTGTGCTATAGACCTCTTGCCAGGTTCTGTTCCACCAAAGGGCAGGGTCTATCCCTTGTCTATCCCAGAATCCCAGGCTATGTCGGACTATATAAAGGATAGTCTGGAGAGGGACTTCATCCGCAAGTCTGTCTCACCTGCAGGGGCTGGGTTTTTCTTTGTGTGGGAAAAAGAGGGTGATCTGCGTCCCTGCATAGATTACAGGGGTCTTAACGCCATCACTGTAAAAAACAGATACCCCTTGCCCCTAATTTCTGAACTGTTTGACAGACTACGGGGAGCTAAGGGATTTACGAAGTTGGATCTGCGAGGTGCTTATAACTTAGTGCGAATTCGAGAGGGTGACGAATGGAAGACCGCTTTTAACACCAGAGTCGGTCACTATGAATACCTCGTCATGCCTTTCGGTCTATGTAATGCACCCGCAGTGTTCCAGGACTTCGTAAATGACATGTTTGGGGATTTACTGTTATCATCCATGGTGGTATATCTGGATGATATACTAATTTTTTCTCCCGACCTGGAGACACATCGGTTGAATGTGATCAGGCTTCTGCCTCATCTAAGGGAGCACTCCCTGTTTGCCAAGCTCAAGAAATGTATATTTGAGCAAGCCTCTCTACCCTTCTTAGGCTATATCATTTCTCATGAGGGATTGGCAATGGATCCTGCGAAGCATTCTGCAGTTATGGAATGGGCTGAACCTCATTCCTTGAAAGCAGTACAATGCTTCCTGGGATTCATAAATTATTACCGGCAATTTATACCACACTTTTCTACCTTGGTAGCTCCGTTAGTGGCTTTGACTAAAAAAGCTGCCAATCCTAAGGTCTGGTCTACTGAGACATACCAGGCTTTCAAGGCAGTTAAGAAACACTTTTCATCTGCTCCTGTCCTCCAAAGACCTGACAAGAATAGGCCATTTCTCATGGAGGTGGACGCGTCCTCTGTAGGAGCTGGAGCAGTTCTATATCAAAAGAACAGCTCAGGTAGAAAAAGGCCATGTTTTTTCTTTGCAAAGATGTTCTCTCCTGCTGAGAGGAACTACACTATTGGTGACAGGGAAATACTTGCCCTAAAATTAGCATTGGAAGAGTGGCGTCACTTGCTCAAGGATGCCAGGCAGCCCTTTCAGGTCTTTACGGACCATAAGAACCTGACGTATTTGCAAACTGCACAACGTTTGAATCCTCGGCAAGCTCGCTGGTCCTTGTTTTTCTCTCGGTTTAACTTCTCCATTAATTATCTTACCGGGAGTAAGAATAACAAGGCCAATGCACTCTCTCGCTCTATGAAATCATCTCAGGAAGAGAATGAGGACCCTCGTCTCATTCTTCCTTCTAGGGTTTTTCACACACTCTCTCCTGTAATGTTAGATCAGATTCCACCTGGCAAGACTTTCGTTCCTCCTAGTCGACAGAATGACATTCTGTCATGGGCCCACACCTCTAAGGTGGGTGGGCATTTTGGCATTAGAAGGACACGAGAATTACTCGAGAGGTGGTATTGGTGGCCACAGTTGGCCAACCATGTCAAGAGATACATCCGATCATGTTTTTCTTGGGCTCGCAACCGTCCTTTGCGGCAGAGACCTGCTGGTCTTTTACACCCATTACCCGTGCCAGATAGACCATGGGAGGTGGTAGGCATGGATTTTGTGGGTGAACTTCCCTGCTCTCAAGGGAATCGGATTGTCTGGGTAATAACTGATCATTTCTCTTGGATGGTTCATCTGGTACCCTTACCGAGAATACCATCCTCCAGGGTATTGGCCAAATTATTCCTCAAACATGTTTTTAGGCTGCATGGGATGCCAGACCGTATCGTCTGTGACAGAGGTCCACAATTTGCTTCCCAGTTTTGGCCAGATCTGTGCAGTCTCTTACAGATAGAGTTGAACCTCTCTTCGGCTTTCCATCCGGAGACCAATGGGTTGGTTGAACGAACCAACCAATCTATGATCATACACCTACGACACTTTGTCTCAGAGAATCATGACAATTGGTCTACTCTCCTACCCTGGGCAGAGTTTGCCCTTAACAATTCTGTGTCTGAAGCCACTGGGCAGACGCCTTTCATTCTCAATAATGGGCAACATCCCAGGGTGCCTGTTCCGTTTCCCCCTTCCGGACAACCGCCTCTTGTGGCGGATTGGGCAACCAATGCTAGGGAGGTCTGGGATCAGACTCAGAGTGCGATCCAAGTATTAAAGGATCGTATGAAGACGGTAGCCGATCGTTTTCGCCGTCCCTCTCCTGTCTTTTCCCCAGGGGATTTTGTATGGCTCTCTGCTAAAAACATGAAACTTAGAGTGGAATCTGCCAAGTTTGCTCCTCGATTCCTGGGTCCTTATGAGGTACTTCGCCAGGTTAATCCTGTGGTATATCAACTGAAGGTACCTGCCCATCTTAGGATCCATGACAAATTCCACATTTCGCTCTTGAAGCCGGCTATTCTATCCCATGCCCGTGCTATGAGGTACGGGCCATCGTTGGTTCTAAGATGGTTCGTGGTCGCAGGTTCTTTTTGATCGATTGGGAGGGCTATGGTCCGGAGCATCGCTTTTGGGAGCCTGAGGAGGCTGTCAATGCTCCTGACTTAGTTGCCGAGTACCTGCACTGCCGGAGGGGGGCCCTTGAGGGGGAGTACTGTTACGGTTCCCATTTCTGGGGATCTGCGTGTCTCCTTATTCTTTGCTGTGGTCTGGCTATGCTATATCTTGGTCCCAGGTCTGTGTGGCGCTGGAGACTATGTTCTGATTCCATGCTGCTGAGCATGTGCGAGCGCTGGAGACTAAGTCCTATCTTGGAGCCACTGCACATGTGTGGGTGACATCATCGCTGACACGAGGTCACATGTCTTTGACACATTCTAAGCCGATTGGCCGCTGGTCATGTGCTTATGACGCTTTGCTCGGTGATAGGCCAGCATGACGTCATTGCTGACGATTCTCACAGCGGATTGGCTGGTGTCCTCCATCTTGGATTAGGCACAGAGTCTATATAAGACCCTGACGCACGCTGCTCGGCGCTTAGTCCTCTTGGTTCCAGCATAGGAGTAGACGCTCTGTGCATGTCCTTTGCGGCACCTATTGTCTATCTAGGTGAGCGTTATCGGTAGGGTAATGCTCTTGTACCTTGCAGCTTATGCTGTGGTCTGTATCCTCGCACCTTAGTGGAGCGGACATAGGCAGGTGCTTCCTGCACATGGTCTGACTGGGCCTTGTGGTTCTACTCTGAGGTAAGCGCTATCGGTAGGGTAGTGCTCCTGTACCTTTCAGCCGTACTGTTGTCCGTGTCCTCGCATCTTAGTGGAGCGGACATATGTAGGTTAGGTGGTCATTGCCTTCTAGGGTAATGCTCCACTACGCTGCCTCCTGCAGCAGTCCTTATCCTCGTACACAAGGGGATCGGTCATAGGCAGGAGTTTCAAGCTAGCAGCATTGCTGCTGTCCGTATCCTTGCACCACAAGTGGAGCGGACATAGGTAGGTGCCATATTGCACACACTACACCTAGTCTCTGTGACTGTTAACTGAGACAGGTGCTTTCATGCTCACAGAGTGTGATACTTCTTTGCACTTTTATGTTGTATTCCTCACTCTTTTGCATTTCCACTCCTATGTTATGCTAATAAGGTAGTCGCTGTGACTTAAACAGTATGCGCCGTTATTGGCCTTGGTGACAATGTGACGCAACAGTGTCTGTACCGCTTTGGTGGTACAGGTTTCCCCTATCCTCTGCCCTACTCTGCAGCAGGGCTCTGCACGGTGGACCCTGACTGTCGGATAGCCTTCCATTCCCTTATTATCCGACAGCCCCCGTAACAGTGGTGCAGAGCTGTGGAGAGCTTTGTGGGTGAGAGATATGAGTTTGTATTGTATTCTATAGCTGATAGGTAGCCAGTGTAGTGACTGGCACAAGATGAAGGCATCAGTGAAGAGGCTAGATGGAAATACGACCCTGGCTGCCGCATTCAAGATGGCTTGGAGAGAAGAAAGTTTAGTCAGAGGGAGACCGATTAGTTAAGAGTTTTAATATTCCAGACGAGAATCAATAGGTGCGACAGTAAGGGTTTTTGCAGTTTCGAAGGTGAGAAATGTTTGGATTCTGGAGATGTTTTTAATTTGCAGGTGACATGTGTGAGTGGGTGATTGTATATGGAGAATGAAAACGTTCTGAGTCAAATATAACCCCAAGACAGCGAGCATGCCACTTGGGGGTAATGATTAAACTATCAAAGGTAATTGACATGTTGGGTATAGGTTGGTTAGTAGAGGGAAGAAGCACAAGAAACTCAGTTTTGGAGAGATTCAGTTTCAGATAGAGGGAGGACATGCTTTGAGGGACAACAGACAGACAATCCCTGGTATTTCGTAATAAAACTGGGGTGATGTTCAGAGATGATGTGTATAATTGGGTGTCATCAGCATTGAGAAGATACTGGAAACCAAATCTGCAGCAAAATATGTAAATAAACTTTTCTAATTTTTTAAGAGAGACAATATGCTTCCACAAAAAGGAGAACAAATTAGGGAGAATGTTTGACTGAAAAGTCATTCATTTTATTCATAGTAAAGTTTATTTACAGTAAAGAGACATCTCTTCTAAATATCGAAAGTTTTGTACATTCTCAGTATATATGAAAAATTGCCTCTTTCTCCAGAATTCCTCCAGCATAACCATTGGATTGGTCATGAAATACATTTTTAAGCCTAGCTGGCGTGAAGAAATACCAAGATAAGGTTTTAAAATAATTTTCATGTAGGTTTGTGCTAGTGAAAGATTTGTATGCTACTTTCACCACTTTTTTTGATTTATTATGGAGAAATTGATTATTTAGATCTTTTTTCCCATTTCCATGTATAATTCAGTCTTTCAAAAGAGACATCAGAATTAAAAATTTAGTAGATATTCTTCATATTACCAATTGACAAATTGAGTTATTTATGGGATTCTTTATCAGAATAACTGATCTTTTGAAAGCATTAAAGGAAAAGAGAATTTATTTCTAATATACTTCCTTAAGGGAAACCAGTCACCAGTTTTTTCAGTATTGAACCAAAAGTAGCACCTTATGCAGCTCCTGGGCTGCATTCTATGAAGGAGGACCTTGTTCCCTGACTCCCCTTGCAGACCCCAGGAATAAGTTTATAAAATCTGCCACCACGAATGTAAATGATCCGTTCTGGTCTGATGGGTGTCCTCTTTTTCAGCTCCTGTCTCTCCTTTTGCCGCTGTTCGCCATCCTTTTTTGAGGATTGATGTGGATCATGCCTGTCATCATCCACATAGCTGGGCAAAATTGCATGCTTGCGCATTCTTGGCTAACGCAGGTGCACTTTACTTTGCTCCATTGCGGGCAAAGCCAAAAATATAGGTGCGCTTGAGCGAGCCAGTGAGCTCTCTGCGCAGGTGCGAGATTGTAAGAGAGCTCATCGGCTCACACAAGTGCACATATCTATTTGGCTCTGCCTGCAATGGGGAAAAGCGAAGTGTGCCTGTGTGAGCCAGGAATGACTGCGCAGGCACTCGATTTTTCCCAGTACATGGATGTGGCTGAAGCGTCATCCAAGTCAATCATCAAAGGAGTCCTACAAACAGCGTCAAAAGGAGGGACAGGAGCCAACAAATGAGGATGTCCATCCAACCAGAATGGTTCATTTACATAGGTGGCAACAGATTTTATAAAGGTGGTTGTGAGGACTGCAAGAGGAGTCATGAAACAAGATGCACCTTCATAGAATGCAGCCCAGGAGCTGCATAAGGTTCTACTTTTTTTTTTAACACTCAAAAACTGGTGACAACTTCCAAAAAAAAAATGAGGTTTTTAGTTGGTATTATGGCCAGATTCGGAGACCTACAACCCTCGTCACTGGCCCTCATGCTTGTAGGTCCCTACACTATATATATATATATATATATATATATATATATAAAAATAGCAACATAAAGAGACATAGATATCCTACAAAATATGGCCATAATACCAGTATCTTTGGAGGATATATATATGCCTCTTTATGATCACAGACGCTCTCTGTAGGCCCATAGCAGTCATGTGACCTCGGGTCACCAAGACAATGATTAGATCCTAGTGATTACATTGCAAGGGTCTGGGTCAGAGATAAGAGGGCGCTCGATCCTTCTCCTAATCCCCTAAGTGTCATGATTGGTATTGGTCATGGCAATTAGGGGGTTAACTAAGCAGGGACAGTGTAAGCCCCATCCATGGCTGTGGGGCCAGTGACTCAGTTGTCCAGTAAATCGAGGTAACGGCTGCGATCACGCATGCACAGCCCCCTGTGCCGCCGCGATTTTTGGGACTTATGGATATGTCTCTGGCTGTTAAGTCACATAAAAATAGGATATAGCCGTACACCCTGCGGTCATGAAGGGGTTAAACAGTAAAATTTTGACTATCTAAGAGGGTTTTGATTGCCCTATAAAACTGAATAATTATTTAGGGTATGTGACCAATATCAGTCTTTCACGCGTTCTGGACGCAGTGTACTATTTTCTCTTGCAGAGATACTAGTGTCCGGTATAGAAGAATCTGATGCATGTGCCCACAATCAGGATTAATGATAAAGTGTAGTTTCGCTGTGTTCTTCGATTCAGAACACTAGCATCTCCACAAGGATAAATTGACATGTTGTGACTTGGAAATCCTCTCTGCTGGTCAGTTTTTACAGCGTTAAAATGAAGCACAGTGGGCATAGGATTTTTATAAATCCCATCCATTGTGCTTGAACTGTACAAATCAGCATTTTGGACACAGCAACATTGGGCCAGCTTAACCAATATGTATTGAATTTACCAAAGTCGTCAAGGTTATCTTGCATGGATTTCTGAATTTCTGAATATTTCATAGATGTTTATGTAAGATTTTGAAGCTTGGATTAGTATTTTTATTTCCAAAAAAGGAATACAAAATTCTCCCATGACTAAGGAAATTCCTTTTTCATGGATTTCCTTAAGCTGGAATCTATGAAAAAAAACAAAAAATGGTATTTTTTATTTCTTTATATTTATTTTACAATGAGAAAACAAGGAAAATGACTTCATTAATGAGATAACTGCTGGTAATGAATTTATACGAACTGAAAGGATAATTAGAGCAAAAACTATGCTCTCTCGAATTTGCAAAAATACCTCTTATTAAATGATTAAGATTAAGCAAATGGCTCCATTTTCAAAGTGAAGAGTAATGGTCATAGTGGCGATCCCTGCCAAGTATTGTTGGAGGTGGATACGTAATTACAGAATTGAATATTAACAGAGATGTTTGCTGCAGGGAAGGAGTATAGAGCAAAAATAGCTCATAAAATTTGCCATTGAAACTCAAATTTTAAAGGGTGGCAAACGTATAGTTTCAGTTTACATGGCCAAATGCCTTTTCAGCATCCAGTGATGATAGAATTGAAGAGGATTTCCTCTCCTCTCTGCATGGTAACAAATTCAAAATTACTGTTGTTCCATCCGGAGCCAGACTTCCCTTATAAAGCCAAACTTATCAAAATTAATAAGTCCAGAAAGAAGAATTTTCATCAGTCTCTGGGAATTCACTTTAGCATAGTTTATTAAAATTGAATTTAGCTATGAGATAAGTATATAGCTCTATACTGCTGAGGGATCATTGCTTTGTTTCGTAATAATAACTACAGTCGCTTGGAGATTTTTTTTTGTAGAAAAGGAGTAGCATTAACTGCATAGTTGAACAAAAAGTCAAAGGAAGATGAGAGCTATTGACTAAATATCGTGTAATATTCAGTAGGTATTGTAACAGCAATACCAAATCAGAAAAATATTAGTTCAATTAAGCATCATAAACTTTCAACCTTTATTAAGTATAAATAGTTAAAAAAGAGAAAAAAAAATGTTTCTTCTCTTAGACTGCAATATTCTCAAAAAGCTGCCAGGGCTCTCAATCTAATTAAATGGGACAATATATGTACATAATGCCCAATATATGTACATATGCCCAATGCATCACTCAAGGCAATATATTATCCTATAGATGGGGCCACTGCAACAACCTCAGATAGCAATACAAAACAAAAACACAAGGAAAAATCACTAAAAGACAGAAAACAACACAATTACATTTGCTGTCAGGCACTGGATAGCGGTTCTAGGTAAAAAAAACACAGCAAAACCAACATAATAAACCTAAATAAATATATATATATTCCATACGGTGCTGACAGTGCTCAGACACACAGGAGAATATACAGTAATACAAGGACAAGGAATGATCTCACCGCGTCCTTCTAGGTCAGGGTACACAGAGTCTCCACCAGAATTCTGGGTCCAGAGTCTTAATCCAATCTTATTTGTCCCTAATATCTCCTGAAGAAAACACAAGATCTATCTGTTACCCCGAGCTCCCGTCCTCACAAGGACGGTCCACAGCTAGATGTATGACGCTGGACACCTATGTTGACCCTATCTGCGTCCTAACGCGTTTTGTCTTATGTGACTCTTCAGGGGACATAATGCTTAGTATAAATGGGGCCCTTAAACCCAGCTATCATCTGCCCATAGTGCCCATTATGATGCTTAATTGAACTAATATTCAGTAGGTAGGCAAACTGGGTCCGGTAACTTTTTTCCTTTAATTTTTGGATTGTTGATCTAATTTCATCTGTGGTGAAAGGAGAGTTTTTTTTTTAATTTGTTCAAAATCGAGTTGTAGAACACTAATATTAGCTAGGTATTGGTTAGTTTTGTTAGATTTGGTTGTGAAATTGAAGAGTCTTGATTTAAATTGTATAGCGAAGAGTAGAATAATATACATTTTTCTGCTATATCTCAAAGATGTAGGTTAAAACTACCTGTATTTTTCATAGATAAAACTCTGAATTTCAAATGCTGCTTTTTATCATTATTGGCCATGAGCCTAGTCATTTTAGTTTAACAGCAGTAGTGGTTTAGTTTGATCACATGAACTACTTTGTCATAATCTGCCAATAGCCATGTTTTCAATTCTGCCCTTAAGCTTAGAATTTTAAAATGTGTTTCGTCGAGGGATTTATATGTTTTTTCTCCACCTTTGATATTGTTTGTGAGATATTATATAGTAAGTTTAGCTCTTAGAAGTTTTACTTAATCTTTAAGAGTTGTACTGTATTTTTCCAAAGAATTTTGTTTTAAGGAAACAGTTTCCACTTTCATATAGATGGCAATTATTTTTTGGGTAATTTCCTCAAACAAAATTTACAGGTTATAAAATCTTTTATTAATTTTAATGTCCAATTGTTGGATTGAAGAGGTGAATAATTCTGATAAATCTTTCTCAGACGATGTCAGATTTCCTGTTTTCCAAGCTCAATTAGAATAAGATATTTTCTTATCCATTAGACTAGGTGACTATAAAGGAAGACTCAACGTCCAGTCTGGGGCATTGTTTGTGAGTAGTTAAGTTAGGCTACTTTCACACTTCAGTCGTTTCAAATCCATCAGGTCAGTTATTGCGACGGAACAACATGAAATAACTCATTTGTCGAATCCGTTACATCAGTTGTGCGTTCGTTTTACGACAGATCCATCATGATTCGTTTGTTTTTGGGACAGCCCAATGGGAGTGCCAGACATTTTGGTGAATTATTACTGTGTTTTCATAGGCCATCTGTGACAGTTTGCAGAGAAAGGGGCAGAATTAATTTGTTATAGCTAAAATTGTGTGTGGAATATTCCTATCAAGCCACTCTGGAGCCTTGCAATGTGATTGTGTACGTACTGGGCATGCTCAGCAGAACATGATGGAATCCAGCACTGTATTCCGTCGTGCGACAGATTATGGCAGAATCCTCCACCAAAGACAACCATTATACCTCTTGACGGATTGTGATGAAATCCTGTGCAGTACATTTTTTTGATGCTCCAAAAAACATTACAGTGACAGTTCATTCTGCCCCACGGTAAGTCATTCCCTGACTAATCCATCACATGGTGGCTGCAATGCAAGGCCATCAGTCTGTCATTAATACAAGTCTATGGGGAAAAAAATGAGTCCTGCAAAATATGTTGCAGGATACCATATTTTCTCAAGGCAACGGATTGTGACTGATGGAAAAAGACTAAAGTGTGAAAGTAGCTTTAGGTGAACAGTCCTCTGAGTCTTCATCTGACAGAAAAGAGGCCCTTTCACATCACTGTTATCATTAGCCAGGCTCTTCCTTTTATTATTCAGAATGGGTTCTTCATGTAAAATAAAGGATTTACTGGGATCCATATCTTTAGATACCTCTTTAGGATACTTCTTTTTATAAGAAGACTACTTAATTCTGGCCTTGGTATCAGCCTCTGCGTCACTATGTGCTTGGGGCACTGTGTCAGTGTGAGGGAAAGCGCTTGCAACATGCTAAGTCCTTTCTGCTTGAGAGGATCTCCTAGAAGCTGGGACATCTCTGAACAATGAGGGGACTCCTTGTGAGAGACAGCAGATACACCCATGCAAAAGATCAGTACGGCATTTTGCGTCACTCCCCGTGCAAGTGGAACTGCACTGAGGTAGAAAAATTTTACTTAGGTTTGCAGCATCTTCAAATCCTTCATCAGTAACAGGACTTGTTTCTCTGAGATAATGACTTATTTAAATATGACGTGGTCCCTAACAAAATGGTTTTGTAAATTTTGTTGGAAAAAACAGAAATTGCTGATAAACTTTGAACCCTTCTAACTTCCTAACAAAATAAAATTTTGTTTTGAAAATTGCACTGGTATAAAGTAAACTTGTGGGAAAAGTTATTTAGTAACTATTTTGTGTGACATATCTCCCGGATTTTTGGGCATAACATGTCAAAGTTTCAAAATTGTAAAATTTTCAAAATTGTGAACAAATTTCCGAAATTTTCCCAAGTAAATGAAAAGATATCAGCCTAAATTTACCACTATCATAAAGTATAATACAGTTAGGTCCAGAAATATTTGGACAGTGACACAATTTTCGCAGGTTGGGCTCTGCATGCCACCACATTGGATTTGAAATGAAACCTCTACAACAGAATTCAAGTGCAGATTGTAACGTTTAATTTGAAGGTTTGAACAAAAATATCTGATAGAAATTGTAGGAATTGTACACATTTCTTTACAAACACTCCACATTTTAGGAGGTCAAAAGTAATTGGACAAATAAACCAAACCCAAACAAAATATTTTTATTTTCAATATTTTGTTGCAAATCCTTTGGAGGCAATCACTGCCTTAAGTCTGGAACCCATGGACATCACCAAACGCTGGGTTTCCTCCCTCTTAATGCTTTGCCAGGCCTTTACAGCCGCAGCCTTCAGGTCTTGCTTGTTTGTGGGTCTTTCCGTCTTAAGTCTGGTGGATTTGAGCAAGTGAAATGCATGCTCAATTGGGTTAAGATCTGGTGATTGACTTGGCCATTGCAGAATGTTCCACTTTTTTGCACTCATGAACTCCTGGGTAGCTTTGGCTGTATGTCTGGGGTCATTGTCCATCTGTACTATGAAGCGCTGTCCGATCAACTTTGCGGCATTTGGCTGAATCTGGGCTGAAAGTATATCCCGGTACACTTCAGAATTCATCCGGCTACTCTTGTCTGCTGTTATGTCATCAATAAACACAAGTGACCCAGTGCCATTGAAAGCCATGGATGCCCATGCCATCACGTTGCCTCCACCATGTTTTACAGAGGATGTGGTGTGCCTTGGATCATGTGCCGTTCCCTTTCTTCTCCAAACTTTTTTCTTCCCATCATTCTGGTACAGGTTGATCTTTGTCTCATCTGTCCATAGAATACTTTTCCAGAACTGAGCTGGCTTCATGAGGTGTTTTTCAGCAAATTTAACTCTGGCCTGTCTATTTTTGGAATTGATGAATGGTTTGCATCTAGATGTGAACCCTTTGTATTTACTTTCATGGAGTCTTCTCTTCATCCGTGGACGCCCAGGCCTTTTTGAGTTCCCAAGCTCACCAGTCAATTCCTTTTTTCTCAGAATGTACCCGACTGTTGATTTTGCTACTCCAAGCATGTCTGCTATCTCTCTGATGGATTTTTTCTTTTTTTTCAGCCTCAGGATGTTCTGCTTCACCTCAATTGAGAGTTCCTTAGACCGCATGTTGTCTGGTCACAGCAACAGCTTCCAAATGCAAAACCACACACCTGTAATCAACCCCAGACCTTTTAACTACTTCATTGATTACAGGTTAACGAGGGAGACGCCTTCAGAGTTAATTGCAGCCCTTAGAGTCACTTGTCCAATTACTTTTGGTCCCTTGAAAAAGAGGAGGCTATGCATTACAGAGCTATGATTCCTAAACCCTTTCTCCGATTTGGATGTGAAAACTCTCATATTGCAGCTGGGAGTGTGCACTTTCAGCCCATATTATATATATAATTGTATTTCTGAACATGTTTTTGTAAACAGCAAAAATAACAAAACTTGTGTCACTGTCCAAATATTTCTGGACCTAACTGTATGTCACAAAAAAACAATGTTAGAATCACCAGGATCTGTTGAAGTGTTCCAGAGATATAACCTGTCAAAGTGACACTGGTTAGAATTGTAAAAAATGGCCCAGTCATTAAGGTGTTTTAGTGGCTGGGGGTGAACAGGTTAAGGTTGCAGCAGCAAGGACTGTAAAGCTGGTGTCACACACAGCGACAACGACAACGACGTCGCTGCTACGTCACCATTTTCTGTGACGTTGCAGTGACGTCCCGTCACTGTCGCTGTGTGTGACATCCAGCAACGACCTGGCCCCTGCTGTGAGGTCGCCGGTCGTTGCTGAATGTCCAGCTTCATTTTTTGGTTGTCACTCTCCCGCTGTGACACACACATCGCTGTGTGTGACAGCGAGAGAGCGACAAAATGAAGCGATCAGGAGCCGGCACTGGCAGCTGCGGTAAGCTGTAACCAGCGTAAACATCGGGTAACCAAGGGAAGACCTTTCCCTGGTTACCCGATATTTACCTTCGTTACCAGCCTCCGCTCTTGCTGCCAGTGCCAGCTCCTGCACTGTGACATGTGGCTGCAATACACATCGGGTAATTAACCCGATGTATACTGTAGCAAGGAGAGCAAGGAGCCAGCGCTAAGCAGTGCGCGCGGCTCCCTGCTCTCTGCACTGTGACATGTAGCTGCAGCACACATCGGGTTAATTAACCCGATGTGTACTGTACCTAGGAGAGCAAGGAGCCGGCGCTAAGCGCGGCTCCCTGCTCTCTGCACATGTAGCACAGCGACGTTATGATCGCTGCTTCTGCTGTGTTTGACAGCTAAGCAGCGATCATAACAGCAACTTACAAGGTCGCTGTTACGTCACCAAAAATGGTGACGTAACAGCGACGTCGTTGTCGCTGTCGCTTAGTGTGAACCCAGCTTTAGTCTATAATCCCTTCTATATACCTGTAATCCAAACCTATCCATTCTCCACCAGCTATCCCCACAGTGAATGGAGCTATCAGTGGTTTTCATAAGGAATAGAATAGAATAGCTGTAGTCCTAATAAGCAATTCTTGATTTTTAGGGTGTAGCAGCAAGGACTATAAGGCTATAAGCCCTGCCTAAATGCCTTTAATTCAAACATATCCCTTTTCCCGCAGCTCTTTCTACAGTGAATGCAGCAAACTGCTGTTGTGGCGGGCGGAGGGGTTGGGAACGCCGCTCGCATGGGAATCGCTGGCGCCCGGGTCCGTCGCTTCTGCTCCTCGGTGGCTCGAGCACGGGGCCGGACCCGGGGGCTCGAGCAGCGCCTCCTCGCCCACAAGTCAAAAGGGGGGAAGGTTTGTAGTGGGATGTCGGTTGTGACGCCACCCACGGGTTGTGGTGATGGTGGGCACCACCGCTGCTGGTGACGGGGGATCCCGGGAGCGATGGCCGAGAGCAGCTAAGGTGTTGACCCCTCCATGGGTAGGGGCTGTTGGTCCCGGGGCCCCGGTTGGGGAGTAGGGAGCAGGTATAGGTGCAGGGGCCGATGTGGGGAGGCAGCGTGGGCGCAGGTGCAACGTTGCGGTGCAGCGCGGTGCCGGATGGCACTGGTGTACTCACTCAGGTAGACAAGGACAGAGTCTCTGGTAAACCAAACGGCTGGATGGATGGGGCCCACAGTCGGCTGCGGTGTTTTCGCTCTCCCTGGACGGGTTGATGGTGGCTGTCATTTCCTGCACCTATGTGTGTGTGTTTGACTCCTATGGCTTCCCACAGGTAGTCCGCTCCCCGGCTTGTACGTGTCGGGAGAGCCCGTTTGGATCTTTGGCCGTTGGCGGTGGCTCTTATCCGGACGGGTTGGGCTGTTGCCTCCTAACGGGACTTGGTTGGGAATGAACCCCTGAGGTCCAGACTGCAATCAGAAAATTTGACCTTTACGGCGGCTCCTAGCCTAGTCGGGGTCTGAGTACCCTGCCTTGGTGCTTGGCTTCAATCTGCTCCCCGGTTCGGTTCGGTACCGGTGAGCCACCGCCCAACTCCGGTCCTACGGTTCCGCTGACCTCTACCAACTCCTGCAGATGGCCACCACCGTCTGCCGACCTTGCTGATCATGCCTGGGCTCCAACCCAGACACACACAGACTTTTCTCCTCTCACTACCACCTCTCCACTTCAACTCCTGAACGTGACTGACTACTTTTCCCGCCTCCAAGCCTGTGAACTCCTCGGTGGGTGGGGCCAACTGCCTGTCTCCGCCCCACCTGGTGGGGACATCAGACCCTGGACGGTGGCAAGAAAGGTTTTGTTTGACTGGTGTTCCTGACCAGGGGAGGGGGTGTGTGTATGTGATGTTATTCTGTGACCCCTGGGGTCCAGGGCATCACACTCCCCCTTGGTAAAACGCAGACCATCCTCGGGCTACCCGTCCATTACCGGTTTTATTTTTTTTCTGAAAAAGATACATAACAGAGAAAAACAAACGGCAAGCATTTTTTTTTCAAATCTTCCCTGACAAAAGGCATGTTACTTTAACGTTACTTACGGTAATAAAAACACTTTTAATAACAACGGACAGGTCCCAGTTCTTCCGCTTTCCCACCCAAACAACCTAAACCTTGATGCTGCTCCTAAGAAGCGGGCAGCACCCCTTTTCCCCAGTCCGGAAAACAGAATCTGGTTCAGGTTGCCCAAGCGGGAACGGGTACGGTTTCTCGCACCCGGCTGTCATTCAGGGGGCCCCACGTCCAGTGGGACCCCTGAGCCCGGAGGATGGTCACCGGTCCTGGTGGTGATCGGACCCCAGGCTGCTCTGCTGCGGCTCCCTCCTCCCACCTGCCTCTCCGGAGGCGGTTAACGGAACTCCAGCCCGGAATTATTTACAAGCCCACAAGTTCGTGGATGGCCTGCTAGTTCTCGGCCGTGTTCATGAGCAGTTTCTCATGCGGGCTGCTTCAGAAGGGTAACGTGGCAAAAAGGGGACAACATCAGTCCCAACTGGGACGGGGCTCTTCATAGCCAATGGGCTACCACAAACAAACTGTAGGTCCCACGGGGACTTGCTGTAGGGTCCCAACGGGGACTGTCAGTTGGGTCCCAGGGGCTTTGCACAGCCCAAACGGCATGCTGTTGAACTCACAGAGTCCCACGGGGGTGGCAAATGCAGTCTTCTCACGATCTTCTGGTGCAACCGCCACCTGCCAGTATCCGCTGGTAAGGTCGACGGTAGAGAAATAGTTAGCAGTTTTCAGTGCAGCCAATGACTCATCAATACGGGGGAGAAGATAGGCATCCTCATGTGTTATTTGATTGATCTTCCGGTAATCCACACACATTCTCATGGTGCCTTCCTTCTTCTTCACCAGCACCAGTGGAGCTGCCCAGGGACTACAACTATCCCGGATGACCCCTGCCTCCTTCATGTTCCTCAACATGTCCTTAGCGCATTGATAGTGTGCTAGTGGGATTAGCCTATACCTTTCTTAGATGGGTGGATGTATGCCCGTGGGGATATGGTGTTGAACCCCTTTAATCCTCCCGAAGTCTAGCGGGTGTTTTCTGAAAACCTGCTCATATTCCTGTACTACCCTGTATACCCCCTCTTTGTGATGCGTGGGTGTAGTTTCAGTGCCTACATGTAATTCCTGGCACCACTCCTCTAGTTGTTCGGGGGTGTGCCGCTATTGGTGGGGGGTGCAGAGGTAGGAGGGGTGGCTTCATGAATGGTGTGGGGATCTATGGTAAGCAGCTTGGCAATGGTAGCGTAACGGGGAAGCCTAACTTCTTCCTCCCCACAATTCAGCACTCTCACACGCACTCTCCCCTTCTTGACGTCAATCACCCCTCTTGCCGCCATCACCATGGGCCAGTGTTCTGAAGGCATGGGTTCCACCATCGCCGGGTAATCCTGCCCTTGGGGGCCCACTGCTGCCCTGCACCAAATCATCATCTCGCTCCTTGGTGGCACCACCAAAGGGGCTACGTCCATCACCCACACTCTACCAATCCCTCCACCCGTCAAGTTCACTTGCTGCTGATGCAGGAGGGCCTGGATCTCATGCTGCACTGCCCTCTGTCGGCCTCCTCTTGCAGTGGCGGACAACTGTTGCAACAGACTCAGCACTTCCCCCATACAATGCTCAATTACATTAGTCCCTAAAATTACTTTTGGGTTACGGTCACTGAATTCATTCAGCACCACAGTCATCCCTTGGTGTTTTAACTTGGTACGTCCCACAGTCAGGGTCACTTCCATAAAGCCCACCTATGTCATAGGGAGCCCATTGGCCGCAATAATGGTCAGTCTGCCATCAGGGGGGGCAAGTTCACTATCATCCCAATACCGCTGGTATAACGTATATGGGACAGTGGTTACCTGCGATCCTGTGTCCAATAGGGCCATGGTCGGGATGCCATCCACCGCCAGGGGGATGATGGGGCGGCCTCCAACGTACCGGTCTCACCAATCGGTAGGGCCATTAGGGTCTACTCCTGAGGATTGGCCCTTGGCCCCAGAGGTTGCTCGTTTAACGGGCATCGCCGGGAGTAGTGACCAGGCTTGCCACACCTGTAACAGGTAGGGGGTCCATACCGTTGGTCGTTGGTCTTTTTCCGCTGCATCCAGGGGACGTCCTCCGGGCTGTCGGCGAGCTGGATCTTCTCCAGGGGCTTGACTCTCGTCGGAAGCTGAAGTGCAGCGAGGATCCGGGCGAGGTCTCCATCCATGCGGCGGACTTGTGCGGCCAGCTCCTCCATCAGTCCACCGGGCGCTGCAGGGGCCAGAAGAGCCAGGAGGGGAGGTGCTACCGAGACAGGAGCGGTTTCAGCCGGCCATGGGGTTACATCAGGGGTGTCAGGGTTTGGGGCCTGCAGGGCCTTGATGGCTCACTCTTTCAATACGGTAAAGTCCAGCTCGGGATGTTCCAGGGCCCACAGCTGCAGCTGCTTGCGGTCCTCCGTGGACCCTAGCCCCTGCAGGAATTGTTCCACTAGCATCTTATTGCTGTCCACATCGTTAATGGTGTCCACTCGTTTCAGCGTACGGAGGGCAGTCTGCAGACGCAGGGCATAGTCTCATATGTTATCTGCAGGTCGCTGTCGGCATTGGTAAAACTGCATCCGCAATTCAGCTTCTGTGTGGGTCGCGAAAGCGGTTTGGAGTTTCTCAAAAATGGTAGTCACTGAGGCCCGGTCTCCGTCTCCTGCTCAGCCGCGCCAGTTAGCTGCCCTAGCACTACCGCCGCCCGCTGTTTGCCGGTCATGGCATACAGGTCAAGGACCGGGCTGATCTTTTTCCGGAACGCATGCAAAGTATCAGGCTTCCCATCGTATTGCGGCAGCCAGGTAGCGCCGGGCACATAGGGCAGGGAGATCGGCATTACCTGGGCGACCGCTGGACCCGCGCCCCCCCTCTTCTGCGGCTGGAGCAAGGGCTGCCATATTACCATCTCCAGGCGCCGCCGCGACCGGCGCCCCTCCAACAGCCCCATCAGGCGCAGACATCTTTTTCTCGCCCCCCTTGGTTCTCTCCGGCACCTCCCTCTCCTGGGGGCGGGGTTTCACTTTTCGCGCCTTCCCTGCTTGGAGAAGACGACTCGAGCGGGAACTTTTCGCACCCAAGATGGCGGACTTTCAAATTTTTCGTCCGGACACCACCGGCGGGGACTGCAAGTCGCACTTCTACTGGTTAGTAGATGGGTAGGATCCTATTCACAGTGCCAAGTTGTCGCGGGCGGAGGTGTTTGAAACGCCGCTCGCCTGGGAATCACTGGCGCTCGGGTCCGGTGCTTCTGCTCCTCAGTGGCTCAAGCACGGGGCCGGACCCGGGGGCTTGAGCAGCGCCTCCTCGCCCACGAGTGAAAAGGGGGGAAGGTTTGTGGTGGGATGTCAGTTGTGACGCCACCCACGGGTTGTGGTGATGGTGGGCACCACCGCTGCTGGTGACGGGGGATCCCGGGAGTGATGGCCGAGAGCAGCTAAGGTGTTGACCCCTCCATGGGTAGGGGCTGTTGGTCCCGGGGCCCTGGTTGGGGAGTAGGGAGTAGGTATGGGTGCAGGGGCCGATGCGGGGAGGCAGCGTGGGCGCGGGTGCAACATTGCGATGCAGCGTGGTGCCGGATGGCACTGGTGTACTCACTCAGGTAGACAAGTACAGAGTCTCTGGTAAACCAAACAGCTGGATGAATGGGGCCCACAGTCGGCTGCGGTGTTTTTGCTCTCCTCGGACGGGTTGATGGTGGCTGTCGTTTCCTGCACCAATTTGTGTGTGTTTGACTCCTATGGGTTCCTACGGGTAGTCTTCTCCCCGGCTTGTACGTGTCAGGAGAGCCCGTTTTGCCCGCAGGCGCTGGCCCTTGGATCTCTGGCCATTGGCGGTGGCTCTTATCCAGACGGGTTGGGCTGTTACCTTCTGACGGGACTTGGTTGGGAATGAACCCCTGAGGTCCAGAATGCAATCAGAGAATTTGACCTTTACGGTGGCTCCTAGCCTAGTTGGGGTCTGCCTAGTCGGGGTCTGAGTACCCTGCCTTGGTGCTTGGCTTCAATCTGCTCCCCGGTTCGGTACCGGTGAGCCACCGCCCGACCCCGGTCCTATGGTTCCGCTGACCTCCACCAACTCCTGCAGACGGCCACCACCATCTGCCGACCTTGTTGATCGTGCCTGGGCTCCGACCCAGACACACACAGACTTTTCTTTTCTCACTACCACCTCTCCACTTCAACTCCTGAACTTGACTGACTACATTTCCCGCCTCCAAGCCTGTGAACTCCTCGGTGGGTGGGGCCAACCACCTGGCTCTGCCCCACCTGGTGTGGACATCAGACCCTGGAGGGAGGCAACAAGGGTTTTGTTTGACTGGTGTTCCTGACCAGGGGAGGGGGTGTGTGTATGTGATGTTATTCTGTGACCCCTGGGGTCCAGGGCGTGACACTGTATTTATAGGGAATTGAAAGGAAGTAGCCTTGACAAGGTACTTTTGGATTTAGATTGTAGCAGCAAGGACTGTAAAGCTATAATCCCTGCCTAAATGCCTCTAATCCAAACCTTTCCTTTCCCCAGTAGCTACTCTTATAGTGAATGCAGCTAACAGCAGTATTAGTAGAATATAGAATAGATGTAGCCTTGAGAAGGGAATTTTGGTTTTAGATTGTAGCAGCAAGGACTATAAGCCTATAATTCCTGCCTCTTATATAGGCCTGATGATGCTATGCGGCTGGCTAATCACAGTAATGCCAGTAGCCAACATGGCTATGGCATTACCGGGTATGGCAGGCAATCCATGTATGATGATAAGCTAGGCAAAGCTGGGAAACATGCAAGGTGGAGACTCAAGCAGGGTGCTCAAATACCTGCAATACTTGGCTGAATAATGAGGGTGCCCAAGCAGCTTGATCTAGTATCAAGCAGTGGCGAGCACATTCGCCCATCACTATTTATTACTCATCCTTTAAATATGTATTTCTTTAGAATATTGATGACATGTTCAATACTTATTTCACCTTCCACCCTTTTTGCATTTTATTTGCCATTTCAAAGCAATGAAAATCTTTTTAGCTGAGCAGCCAATTATTTTCTGCATTTCTTTATATATGTTTCCTTCTCCAATAATCTTCTTGATCAAAGTTATTTCTCCTTAGGTACAATATCTAATGAGCAAGGGCTAAAACCAACAGTTACATTTGCTACCTTCCTTCTTTAAATAAGAGCTAAAATTGACACCTGTTTGTTCAAAGAATGAATGACCTCACTAACATAAATCTGCATAAATATTAATTTGAACACCCCCTTCTATTAAATGAGTCAATTCCACCAAATTAGCAACGTGCATGTCATGATTGTTGATTCTGTTGGTTGCCCATTAGTCGTTTATACCTAGTCAAGAAATGTTTCCATTTTTGTATAATTGTTTCTGCCCAAAACAGTAATTAAACGCATTAGTGATGTTAGACTGATGTTAGTGGTTATTTGGTAAAAATTAATAATAACAACAACAACAATAATAATAATAATAATAACAATTATTATTATTATTATTATGTTTATCATTTAGTTATAGAGAAGAGCCATGGATATTCAAAGTCGCCGAATTCGAATATGGTCCATTAACTCAACTTCTCTTGAGCTTGACCCCAATCAACGAACCCCATACAAGTCAATATGGTAGTGTATAAATAAATAATAATAAAAATTAACCAGTGTCGCGGGGGGCAACAGAAGGATATGCGCTGCAACCACTAGTGGTCTGCTATACTGTGGCTGGTTATAAGAAATAGAGGGGATCTTACACCAATTTTAAAAAATTATTTAGAAAAAATTTTTTAAACAAATGGTGTTGGGTCCTTCCTATTTTTTATACCCAGCCACGGTAAAACTGACAGGTGGGGGCTGTTTTTATATGGTGGGAAAAGCCATGGGTATTGGCCTCTCGCAGCCAAAAAATAGCCCACAGCCAATCTAGAATTGAGGTATGTATTAGATGTCCCAATTCTGGTGCTTTACCCTTCTCCTCCTAATTGCCTGGTGCAGTGGCAATTGGGGTAATATATGGGATTGATAACAGCTGTGATTTGTCAGAAAACACAGCTGTTAGCCTTGGGTTGGTAATGGAGAGGTGACTATGACTCCCAATTACCCACCCTGTAGGTAAAAAGAAACAAAGTGAAAAATCCTTTATTTCAAATAAAAATATGTATAAACTCTTTCCTTCTTTTATTAACCCGAAAACACACCTGCAGGTCCAACGTTAGGCACATGACATCCCATAATAATCCCAGCTCTGCTACATTCACAGACTGTAGTGATGGACAAGGTGACTGCTCACTACAGCTCACCGGAGGTCACAGCAGTGATCCCATGGTACTAAATGTGACTGTCACTGAACATAGTGCCGGAATTGCCAGATTGCAGGATGTGGTGGCACAACATTCTGGCAATCCAGCTGTCAGGTTTACACTCCAGGCTACCCGGTGATCTCCTTAAACTCACTCCTTAAACTTGAACCTGCTGCCAGATTGCTAGACTGTTGGATTGCGGGACACGGCTGCACAGCCATCCAGCAATCCAGCAGTGGCTTCAACTGAGTTCACTGAGGGTAGTGGGGAGCCCCTAGTGTGAACTCTGGTGACCAAACTGCCAGATTGCTGCACTGCTGTGCTGCCATGTCCCACAATCTGACAGTCAGGCAATCCAGCAGTCCGGTCCCCGGAGTTTACAATGGAAATTCCCCACTTCCCTCAGTGAACTCAGGTGAACCCACTTCAGAATTGCTGGCTCTGTGTTTGAAGGACACAGCCTCACAACAGTTCGGCAATCCAGCAACAGTTTCAACTTTTACTGAGGGCAGCAGCGTGCCCCCAGTGTGAACTTCGGTAACCTCACTGAAGGATTTCCAGACTACTGTACCACTGTGTCCCACAATCCAGCAATAAGATCACCTAAGTTCAGACTGTGGGGTTCCCCCGCTGCCTTCAGTGAACTCAACTGAACCTGCTACATGATTGCTGGACTGTCAGATTGCGGAAAACAGCCACACAGAGTTCACACTCAGGTGAACCCGTTACCAGATGGGTGAACTGTCAGATTGTTGGACATTATAAAGATGGACACTAGCACTCCCACAAGGAATGGGAAAGGGGCTATACTTAACTGTGGGGGTATGGAGGTGATGCCAGGAAGGGGACACAGGACTGAAATTATCAGTTAAATATATAAAAAAGGGGGGAGTAAGGGATTGGAAGCTGCAGGCAGTTGGCAGGGTCCACATAAACCTGTCTAAAAGAGGAAATAATTGAAAAACTACCGCACTAACTGGATGAGTGTGAAAATGGAGTGAATGGGTAGACCTAAATTTAGGTATTTATTTATTTGCCAGTGATTTTGTTTATATTGTATGTGAATACTATCATCTATTCATATTGATTTCTACTTGCCAGTGAGTTTTGGGCCATATTATCCTTGATTATTATATTCATCCATCCTGATGCTTACTTGCCAGTGATTCTGGCTATACTGTTTGTGAACACTGCTATTTTCCTGTTGTCTGTACCAGGCCATTGTTCTGCCCTTTACCATCTGTTTCTCCCCTCCTCCTTCCAATTTGTATATTATCATTGTGATTTTCTGCACTTGCACTTTAAAATTCTATTTAATAAAATTCATGAACTTTTTTCAGCAATTTTGCTCTTGTTCTCCTCTTTTTGAAATGCTCTTTAAGCTGCTGTGAACCTGGGGTGGCTCCTCCACCTGGTTCATATTGTTCCTATGCCTCCTGTGGAATGTATGATTGTTCTAACTATTTCTGTGTTTCTCACAGCTTCTTCCATGATGGATTTTAGAGCTCACGATTCTGTGTGGCTCACACATGTTAATGATGCACTTAAGGAGGATGGGGGTACACCATCAGAGAATTCTTCAACAATTGAAATACGTGATGCAACATTTAAATTCAAGGTTTTGTTAAAAAAACGTATTCGCACTTTACTTAATCGTGCTTTTCTGGATAAATACATCCAGAAAAATTTGGTTCCCCGTGGCCTTCGTGTTCAAATTTTTCCTTCCTTTGAAGTTGAGGACACCCAATTCAAGACGAAGTGGGAGGAGTTTGCACACGTCTGTTCCACGGGTTTCCTGACCCTTTTACGTGATCATAACAGCTCTACTTTATTGGAGATCGAGACGGAGATGGACAACCTTTTGTGCATTATAAAGTCTAACGCATCGGAAGACTTCTTACAAAGATTTAATGAGGAGATGGATCTGGAATCACAGAAATGTGAGAAGGAAGTGGTGGAATATAAGTCCAAAAAGTTCCAGAGAGATTTGGCTGACCAAGCAAATAATAGAGTCTATAGATGGATGTCCAATGCCGCAAGAGCACGACCTCAATCCCGTGTTAGTTCTAACATTCGGTCCAGATCAACTTCTCTGAGGTCGGGTAGCTCCATAGACGACACCCGTTCTGTCACATCCGAGAGTTCATTTAGCAAAGATGAGTCCAGGGGTATCACTACTAGGAGTGGCCCTAAAAGACCCGGACCTCCAAAACCTGGCCCTGGCAAGTCCCAGGATGGCAAACCTAAAAACAAACTTCAGGTAATTAATTTATCTAGTCATCTTCTCTCGGATGCCCAGATCGAGGTCTTGTCCCTGGGTCTGTCCTTTTCCCCTACCAACTCTTTTCATTATTTTACAGCCTTAAAAGACCTGTACCTCTTTTCGAGGAAACTCATTTTAAAGAAACTACATAATAAAAGAGACGTTGGTCAGGATACATTGACTGATACTGAACGGGAAGCTCTTGCGGCTCTTGAAGAGTTACTGTTGGAACAGACTATTGATGCAGGTACGTCTCCCACTTTTCTCCATTCCAGATCATCAAAGTTCCCCCCCTTGTCAGTATGCCCGGCTGTTGAAATCTTCACCAAACTTGTCATGGAGGATTTCAGGACTATTTCTACTCGGCGATATTCTGATAATCTTACAAAGAAACAGAGAGAAGCCCTTGCTGAACTCCAGTTACTTGATGATGTCGTCTTTAAAGCAGCTGACAAGGGGGGCAACATTGTGATCTGGCCCACGGTACAATATGAGAGAGAAGTATTTAAACAACTTAGAGATAAGGAGACGTACCAGAAATTGGACTTTGACCCCACCACTTCTTTCTCCCTTAAACTTCAACAAATTCTCTCTAAAGCCCATGATTTGGGGATTATATCGAAGAAAATGTTTGATGGTCTGATGGTCAGGTTCCCTAGGTCGCCGACGCTATATCTCCTCCCTAAGATCCACAAGGATGCCGTTAACCCTCCTGGCCGTCCGATCGTGTCTGGCATTGACGGTTTCTGTGAACCAGTGTGCAGGTTCATTGATTTTTATTTGAGACCATCGGTGGAATCATT
Source organism: Anomaloglossus baeobatrachus (assembly GCF_048569485.1). Lineage (NCBI taxonomy): Eukaryota > Metazoa > Chordata > Amphibia > Anura > Aromobatidae > Anomaloglossus > Anomaloglossus baeobatrachus. Next base: position 282,867,352 of record NC_134358.1, read on the forward strand.
GCCATCTTACGTAAAAGACACGACGGACGTGCTCATGAGGGTTGACGGCATCTCAATGGAGTCTGACTTACTTTTTGTCACAATGGACGTGGAATCATTATATACCTGTATACGACACGAAGATGGCGTCCGGGCGGCTCGCTTTTTTCTGGGGATGTCTGGTCGGGACCCTGAGCTGAATGAACTTGTAGTCGAGCTGCTGAACTTTGCCCTGTCACACAACTATTTTACCTTTAAGAACTCTTTCTATCTTCAGAAGCGCGGCACTGCGATGGGCGTGGCCTGTGCGCCTTCGTATGCCAACCTGTTCCTGGGTTTCTGGGAGAGGCAGGTCTTTGGCGACGATGGCGTGCGGGCCGCTGCCCAGGCGCAGTGCTGGATTAGATATATTGATGACATTCTGATGTTTTGGCAGGGTACGGTGGAGCAGCTCGACTCGTTCATTCAGTGCTTAAACTCTAATATATATAACATCAGACTTACCTATAAATATAGCTCTAGTCGTATAGATTTTTTGGATATTGTTCTGGAAGTTGATGGCAACCAACGTGTTCAAACTGATGTTTTCCGAAAATCTACATCAGTCAATGCACTCCTTCACGCCTCCTCGGGACATACGGGATCTACGATTAGAGCTATCCCGACCGGACAATTCCTCCGGATGAGGCGCATCTGCTCATCAGACGCCAAATTCGAAATACAGGCTAGTGATCTTAAAACACGTTTTGAGGAGAGGGGATATAGTCGTCGGTGCATCAAAAAGGGTTACCTTAGGGTGAAACACACTCCTAGGATTTCATTGATCAGTCAGCCATCTAAACGCCCTTCTGTTGATCCAAATCCTCGTTTTATCTCAACCTACAATTCAGAGTGGCAAAGGATGCGGGATATCCTAGCCCAACATTGGTCCGTTCTCCGAACGGATCCGGTCCTTTCTCGGTCTCTCTCTCCTGCACCTCTGGTCACGGCCCGTAGGGCCCGCAATCTGAGTGACTGTTTGGTCCATAGCCACTACATTGCAAAAAGCCCTAACCCTTTTGGTTCCAGGGGTCCCACTTTGGGATGCATACCCTGCGGGCACTGTCTTGCCTGCGCCAATGTCGTCCGCTCATGCTCTTTCACCAGTTCTGACTCCCAACGTTCTTACTTGATTAGACATCGGATTTCTTGTAGTACAACTAATGTCATCTATTATGCTACCTGTAATTGTCCTCTTATCTATATTGGTCTTACATCTAGGGAGTTACGGATACGTGTGAGAGAGCATGTGCGGGACATTGGCGCGGCCAGGACAGTGAATGATTTTTCTCTGCTCAAAACCTTACCCCGCCATTTTAAAAAAATTTCACGATTGTGACCCGAGATCCCTGAAAATTCGGGGGATTGATGTAGTCCATAGTGGTATTAGAGGCGGCAACATTAAAAAGATGCTTTCCCAAAGGGAAACAAAATGGATTGTGGCTTTGGACTCGGTTGCTCCTAAGGGTCTTAATGAAACCTTGAGTTTTGCTTCATTTTTATAATAATGTCTCTGGTTTCTCAGTCCAATAGTGCCTGGTGTCTGTGGTTTTTAATCTTCTGTTTTTAATTATTTTTTTTATTTTCTTTTGTTTTTAGTTTTTCACTCTAGTTTTGTCACATGTCCTCTTATGACTCCTATCGAAATGATTTGGACCCGATAATTCTGAAATCTACTAACAACTATGGACGTCATCACATCAAAATGTCATCTTTGGAATTTATTTCGCAATGACCATTACTATTCATTATTATGGCGATATCATGCTTTGTGCTTTAGCCTGATGAATGCTTTTTCCACTTTTGAGCTTAGCTTATAACAAATTGTAGTGGTATATGCCTTTTTTCATGCTTAATGTTATTCTGTATTATCATCCTGTCTTATTTTGAACATTTGTACATACTTGCATGATTTCCCCTGTTTGTTTACGTCCTTTTCCTGCCCATTCATTGCTTTCGGAGTCTCGTGCGCATGCGCGTGACGGCCCTGCGCCTCCCGGCCGCGCTCCGGAGTCTCGATGGAGTCCGCGCGTGCGCGGGTGTCTGGGCAATTACTGCTCGGGCTCCCGCGCATGCGCCTGACTCCTTGACTGCCGGGTGTGTGAAACGGGGGGCGTTCTTTGGCCGTCCCGCGCATGCGCCTCCCTGACTCCGGAACGTTGAATCCTATTCGAGGTACAATTACCGCGGTAGTATTTAGGAGTCGCACAGACCGGACATGTGCATCTTCCCTCACCTTCCCCCATGATGAAGCGGCAAGCGACTGTTTCTTAAAGCCGCGAAACGTACGTCGGGCCTCCTTGTACCACCGGACTCAGGTATAATATTTTCCGCAGTTACTACTCTATCTGGGATTGTTTGAATACCTTTTTGACCTAACTTCAGAGAATGCCTGTATGGATTCTTAGCCTCCCCTATAGTCTCTATGGGATAAATTGACTTGGCTTCAGCAATCCTGATTATATTTCCTTTAGGCTAAATACTCTGCCTCTCTGCTATAGTGTTTTTGATGGATACTAGTATACCATGGTATAACCCCCTTTGATGTGGTTGCACGTCTTTTATATTCACTTAAATTGACCATATAACACTATTGCAGACATTGTTTTTTATACAGGTTTTTCTTGTGTTGTTGTCCTTTTACACTTATCCCCTTGGCTTACTGGCCAGTGATTTGAGTCCTTTATCTCTGCTGGGGATCCTCTCAGTTTATAATGGGTATATCCCTTTACCATATAGACCTATGACTGGTACTGTGTTTTGGTGAAATTTTCTTTTCCTCACTGTCTGCATCTGGCCAATGCGGATCTGGGGTTAAGTCCTCTTCCCTCTCACGGGTATCATGCCTACATCCGTTGGTCTATTCAAACTTTCTTCCCTGCTTACATGCCGGTGATTTAGAGATATATATCCCTATCAGAGATAAGACACTCTCTACCCATTTTTATGGTGTCTATTTACCAGTGATTTGGGCTATACTGTTTGTATATACTACCACTCATCCATCCTGATGTTTATTTGCCAGTGATTTTGGCTATATTGTATGTGAATACTATCATCTATTCATATTGATTTCTACTTGCCAGTGAGTTTTGGGCCATATTATCCTTGATTATTATATTCATCCATCCTGATGCTTACTTGCCAGTGATTCTGGCTATACTGTTTGTGAACACTGCTATTTTCCTGTTGTCTGTACCAGGCCATTGTTCTGCCCTTTACCATCTGTTTCTCCCCTCCTCCTTCCAATTTGTATATTATCATTGTGATTTTCTGCACTTGCACTTTAAAATTCTATTTAATAAAATTCATGAACTTTTTTCAGCAATTTTGCTCTTGTTCTCCTCTTTTTGAAATGCTCTTTGAGCTGCTGTGAACCTGGGGTGGCTCCTCCACCTGGTTCATATTGTTCCTATGCCTCCTGTGGAATGTATGATTGTTCTAAATTTAGGTATGCAAATATGGAGACACAGCAGGGAATTGGGAAATTGTAAACTGATTTATTGTATAATAATTTAAGATAAAACACAAGTTTTAAAATTATAAATAAAAACAAAACCAAAAATCTCTGCGTGGAGGTATTGTTGAGAGGATCCTGGTGAGGAACTTAGGGACATAAGAGCAGGCTTGGGACCTGTTAGGAATACAAAAGAATGAATTCAGGTAAACTGATAATAGGAATAATGAGGATCTGGGTTGAATAATAATTACTTGGTGGTTATGAACACATTGAGGATGAAAATGTAGAATTTGTGAAAATGACAAGAGGAGGGGAGAACAATGTTTGGTGTTTCACCTTTATGTAGGAACCTGTAAACCAAAGTAAGTATATTAGTCTGTGTTGGCAGTAAGCTCCACAGTGTGAGTGCTTCCTAAAAGGGGGGAGGAAAGAGGGGGGAAAGCTACCAGTACTGGCCTTTTGAGTGCCTGTGTGTTTGCTTTTGGAGGCCTGATGGATTAGCGATATTTAGGAAATTGTCCTAAAAATATTAGTAGATTGAAATTAGTATTAATATAAGCTGACCCTCAAACACACACCAAAACCCGCACAATCAATAGGCAACCCTGGCATACGAGCCAGACTAAAGAATTGAGACGGGCTTCCAGAATTGCTGAGCACAGATGGAAAAGGTCTCATTCCACTGAGCACTTCATTACATACAAACAGACTCTCACCACTTTCAAGTCTGCACTCACTGCTGCAAAACAAGCCTACTTCTCATCCCTCATATCCTCTCTATCCCACAACCCTAAGCAGCTATTCAACACTTTCAACTCTCTCCTCCATCCCCCGGCACTACCTCCCTCTCCCCTCATCTCAGCTGAAGACTTTGCCTCTTTCTTCAAGCAGAAGATTGACAACATTAGAGCAAGCTTTGGCCCACAATCTCCACAGCCACTCCTCACAACTACCCAGCCTTCTTCCTCCAAATCCAGCTTCTCCACCATGACAGAAGATCATCTTTCCACTCTACTCTCAAGATGACATCTAACAACCGGCCTGCTTGATCCACTCCTATCTAGAGTTGAGCACGGTTCGCGGTTCTCCAGTTCGCGGTTCGAGTGATTTTGGAGGCTGTTCTAGATCGAACTAGAACTTGAGCTTTTTGCTAAAGCTCGATAGTTCTAGTTACATTCGAGAACGGCTCTAGCAGCAAAAAGCCAAGCTAATTACTAGCTGGCTTTCCGCTGTAATAGTGTAAGTCACTCTGTGACTCACACTATTATGAAATTTCAGCGTATAGTGTGCAGGAACAGCGTGTTCAGATCACTGCTGCTGGGATAATGGCGATCGCCATTTTTTTTCCTTGTCTTATTTCCCTAAGCGCGCGTGTGTAGTGGGGTGGGCCAGCATGTCAGCCAATCCCAGACACACTCACAGCTAAGTGGACTTTTAGCCAGAGAAGCAATGGCATGTGTGATAGGATGTCCATGTCACATGTCCCTGCATTATAAAAACGGGTATCTGCCCGTCCGGACGCCATTATCTGCCTTCTGCGTCTGGGTGTCAGTCACCGCTGGCTTAGCTCCTGTCTCTGATACTGCTGTGTACGCTCTACACACAGCACTATACAGAATAGGACCGCAGCTGCAGGTCCTTGCGTTCCACCGTACTGAGTCTCAGTATGCTGCCGGCCAGAAGAAATCGATATCGCTTGATGTGGTGAGTTTGTGTGTGCGAAATAATGGGTGATTGTGTGTTTCATCTGATGGGTGATTGCAGGCTGTCCGCTGTTTACAATGAAGTGTCCTGCAGTATCTTTAGCTTTTTTAGCTGCATTGACACTTCATTATTGATCCGTGGCTAGGGCTTATTTTTGATGTAGGGCTAATATTTATGCTTGTTCTGAAAATGCTGAAAGTCCCCGCTGGGGCATATTTTTGGGGGAGGTCTTATTTTTGGAAAAACAAGGTATTATTTTGAACACTATTTTGTAACTGTTGCTGTCCGCTGCAGCAGGTGAACAAACAGTGCTCGCAGAATCATTTACTCTGTAGGAAGACAGAATTTACTTCTGTCACGAGCATTCATAATGAAACAATGAAGTTTAAGGAGGTTGTTTTTCTTCTCTGTTTTGTTGTACGTGTAATTTCAATGGTTTAGCAGACCAACTCATATCATGTTCAATTGAATGTCAGCCAACTTACATCCTTCCATTTCAAAAGTAGAATCTGGAGACCCCTTGATGTGGTAAATATTTGAAAAAATTGAGCTTGCTTCTAAATATGTGTCTGAAAAATAAACCATCAGATATTATTGTTCATCTAAGGTACTTCAGGACACTTCCTATTTACAGAAATTGTCTATTTGAAATAATTCTGCTCTTCCTGCACATTACAGACAACTCATTTTGCTACCCTCACATTGACACCAATCATGACTGAAAAGACAAAGTAATGATCCTAATAAATAATTTTAATTATTTTTTTTCCTGCAGATATAAAATCCCACAAAAATATTTGTGCGGAGAGACTTCTTTTCAAGGAAAGGCTGTATTTTGAGTAATATTTACCTAACAAAAGTGTACAATTTAAGCGGGCTTTATACGCTGCGACATCGCTAGCCAATGCTAGCGATGGCGAGCGTGATAGCACCCACACCTATTGTTATGCCGATATGTGAAGATTGCTGCTGTAGCGAACATTATCGCTACGACAGCGTCACACATACTTACCTGCTCGGCAACGTCGCTGTGACCGGCGAACCACCTCCTTTCTAAAGGGGCGGTTCGCTCGGCGTCACAGCAACGTCACTAAGCGGCCGTCCAATCAAAGTGGAGGGGTGGAGATGAGCGGGACGAACATCCCGCCCACCTTCTTCCTTCCTCATTGCTGGCATGTGGCAGGTAAGGAGAGGTTCCTCGTTCCTGCGGCATCACACGTAGCGATGTGTGCTGCAGCAGGGACGAGGATCAACTTCCCCCAAGCGACAGCAGTGATAATTGGGAGAGGACCCCCATTTTAACGAGGAGTGATTTTGGACGTTTTTGCAACAATCCAAAATCGCTCCTAGGAGTCACACACAACGAGATTGCTACAGCGGCCGGATGTGCGTCATAAAATCCGTGACCCCCAACGAGATCACTGTAGCGATCTCGTAGCGTGTAAAGCCACCCTTAGACTGAAAATCTATAAATTGTGTGAAAGGTACTCAAGCTACACAGAGAAATTCAGGATGTTTGAGGGGAAATTTACCAAATTGCATATCCCGAACGCTGTCTCCCTCACGAAGCACAGCTATGAACATTTCCTGTGACCTTCCTCATCTTATTTTAGGTAAGAGGTACAATTTGCACACTATTTATTTTATCAATGAACACCCTTCAGGTGCTTGTCTGCCAAATTGATGATGGCCTATGACAGCATACTCTGGAATCATAGATGAAAAAAAAAAGACAAAAGTCCAGCTCACCATGAGATTGAGGAAACTGCTATTGATGACAGTGCATGGAATGAATGACCGGATGGCATGTCATTTACTAAGAAAAGGTTTTCCAGCACAAAGTCTAAGTATGACTAAGATCGGAAGCGATTGAAATGCGTAAATTTGGAAATAATATGTGTAATGGGACATTGAACTGCTTTGTTTTGCCCCATGCTGGTGGTTTTTAATGAATGAAATAAACTGGATTTTAATCTTACTTGGACGTCGTGCTGGAAAACATTTTTCTTACCGGAATCATAGAGTCTTGCCCATGACATTTGTCACCCAAATTTAGGTGCTTCTTATCAATTTTTTTGTCAAGAAGGATGTCTTCATTTTTATATTAATACATGCTGACAAAAACAGCCAAAGTTTTATATGTAGAGCAAATGCTCTCCGCAAGCCTCTCTGTGTATAGGATTAGAATACATTTATGGGTAGCATGGATCTTGTGGACCAGATGCTGCAGCCCTTCAGTGCTGTTTACAAGTCATGTGTATGACACAAAAGAACTTGCTGTGCACTTATTCCAAGAAACACTATATAACTCTTAGGTTTTTTTCACCATAAAAAATGGAACGAAAGATTTTTCCGTAAGTTGCAAATAAGAAACAAAACTAAAGATTTTTCATTTTTAGTAAAGGTGGAACGAAAGATATTTCCATAAGTTGCAAGTAAAAAACAAAATATAACACATTTACGATATGGAAACCATTAGAAAATGGGACATATATTAGAATTTTCCATAGGTAGCATTTTCCCTCTGATATGCCACTTACACCCATATACAGTAGGTGTAGAGTGTGTAACAAAAATGGTAATAGGAAGGAAAGCAGTTATCATTGTGTTACATGTTGAGATATACCGTGCATCTGCAGGAGGTAATGTTTTCATCAAGCATACCTCTAGATTTTTATTTGGATTTACCTTTTGTTTCTACTTTAGTCACCTTGTGCCCTTGTGTATTCATTTTTTTTTTGCATCATCGCGCACATACTGTATATAATTTGTTATACAAAAAAAAAAATATTCTCAATTTACCCTTCAACAAATACTATGAGAATAAGATTCTAAAATTAAAAATAAATTATTCTCACTTTATTAAAAATACACCAATAAACATCTTTAGTGTTTCCAAAACTCTTGTGACAAGGAGACCAACACACTCAACCCTCCAACCTCCCTGCAGAGGCTGTTCCTGTCCCTGCTGCTGCTTCTGGCTCTCGAGGCCTGCACATGTCACACAAGTTTCTCAAGAGTGCACTTAGGACATGTGTGCGCACTCCCCACCTCTTAAAGAGACAGTATGTGCACTCTTATGTGTCCCTAGCCAATGGCTGGAGGACACAAGGCACCTATGCACCCTCCCCCTTAATGAGGTGTCTGAGCAATGTGTTTATTTAGTTATATGCATGTTTGCCAGTTGTCAGCTCCTGTATTCTGTGACTATATCCTGTATCTTCTAACCTGCACCTTGGTTTCAGTTCTGAGTGATGTATCTCTGCTTCCCAGCCTGCCACTACCAGCCTGCCTGCAAGTACCAGCCTGTCTGTCTGTACCATTCTGCCTGCCTTTATCAAGCTGCCTGCCTGTACCAGCCTGCCTACCAGTACCAGCCTGCCTGCCAGTACCAGCCTGCCAGTCTGTACCAACCTGCCCACCAGCAGTAGCTTGCCAGCATGTTCCAATCATTCTTCCTGCATTTGAGTCTGCAACAGCTTACCTCACCCCTGAGGTCAACTGCTGCAGTATCAGGGACTGCCCTGGAGTTTCAACTACCAGCTACCTTCCTGCACAAGCCTAACCACACCATCAGTGGCTCCAGTAAAGATGATATAGCCTCTTAATTATGGCCCTCCAAGGAAAGCCTGGCCCATTGGTGTGGTAGGTCCACACCCACCATCAACACACACAGGTTCTCTCACCTCTATAAACACATAATCTATTTGATGGCTATGAGAATTGAACATGTGCAATATTTCTGCTGTCTAATCAGCATCTCGATATACCTGTGAGGTAGATGGATTATGTCAGCAAATGAGAACTGCTCACAGACACAAATATAGAAAGATTTGTGAACAATATTTGAGAGAAATTGGAGTTTTGTGTACATAGAAAAAGTTTGAGATCTTTGAAAACAGTTCATGAAAAATGGGAGCAAAAACAAAAATGTTCAGTTTATATTTTGTACAGTCTATATAGAAAAAAATTCATAAAAAATTGTGATAACTTCTTGGATGCATAAATCTTTTACAGTTACTTTTAACTCTTTACACATCAGGGAATTTTTCATTTTTGCACTTTAATTTTTTCCTCATTTTTTTGTAAACCTAACCCAAAATTGCTATTTCTTTATGGGTTCTACCATAACTCACAAGCAGCACACATGATGTCTTGGGGCTATATTCGACCGAGATCTTTGCTTTATTCCTTAAATCTAATCAGTTGCGTGTATATGTCAATTGCAACTCACATACATTTCTGGGAAACCATCTTCTTATTTTTGACACTGCAAAACCTTTTACTGTTGATTAGTATTATTCTCATTTGGTCAATTGGAACTCTCTATTATTCAGTCTAGTCTTCTAAAACTTATACTATATACAGCAGCACTACAGTATTGCAGTATAATGTGAAAATGGCAGTGATGGTCATCTTCAGCAAATCAAAATAGAACAATGACAACTCACCTGAATAGGACTTCCCTGTTGTGGAGCAAGGACAAAACCCTGCTGGGTGTGGAAAAATAGGAAAAAAGGAAATCGAGCTCCAATGCAGTAAAAACGTTTTAGGCTTTATTACAGATTATATGGCTAAAATCCAAATAACATAATATGGCTATATATGGCTAAAATACAAAGAGCTCTGACAAAGGACACCAAGTCTAAAGCGCGTAGCTTTGGTGGTCCACTTTGTTTCCCCTGGGAGATATTATGCTATTTGGATTTTAGCCATATAACCTGTAATAAAACCTAAAAGGTTTTTACTGCATTCGAGCTGGATTTCCTTTTTTCCCATCTTCATCAAATCTCTGGCTTTCATATAGAACACATAGGGATACTTTGCACACTACGACATTGCAAGCCGATGCTTGCGATGCCGAGCGCGATAGTCCCCGCCCCCGTCGCAGCAGCGATATCTTGTGATCGCTGCCGTAGCGAACATTATCGCTACGGCAGCTTCACATGCACTTACCTGCCCTGCGACGTCACTCTGGCCGGTGACCCGCCTCCTTCCTAAGGGGGCGGGTCGTGCGGCGTCACAGCGACGTCACACGGAAGGCGGCCAATAGAAGCGGAGGGGCGGAGATGAGCGGGACGTAAACATCCCGCCCACCTCCGTCCTTCCGCATAGCCGGAGTGAGCCGCGGTGACCCAGGTAAGCTGATGTTCCTCGCTCCTGCGGCTTCATACACAGCGATGTGTGCTGCCGCAGGAATGAGGAACAATATCATACCGTTGCTGCCGCACAATTATGAAAATGTCGGATACTACACCGATGATACGATTACGACGCTTTTGCGCTCGTTAATCATATCAAAAACACTTTACACACTACGATATCGACAGTGACGCCGGATGTGCGTCACTTTCGATTTGACCCCACCGGCATCGCAGCTGTGATGTCGTAGTGTGCAAAGTACCCCTTAGTTCTCCGAAATCATGTTGAAGGGTGCCGAAGGGAGCCATAACACATAAATGCTTATATACAGTACGATACGAAAAAGGGTGTAAACTGATTACCATTTCCAACTGTGGTTATTAGAGACACATGCAGGCTTTATAATATAGCCAGTACCTCCAATATGTGGAGATGTATCGACTCCTGAGTTCCCTCCATACTTGCAATCTCTTTCCCAGGGTGTTCATCCTCATCCTAATTCAGGAATTACACAAAATAGGTTTTCAAAATCTGTCTCATTCAATAAGTAACAGTTTGGTGTTAACTTAAAAAAGGAGATTAGAATCAGTACTTTGCAGATTCACTTTCCACAGTTTTCTGCCATACATTAGTAAACACAAACATTGTATTTCTGTTTCAAGAAGGTTTTAACCCCTTTAGGACGAAGCCAGTTTTGTACTTAATGCCCAGGCCATTTTTTGCAATTCTGACCAGTGTCACTTTATGAGGTCATAACTCTGGAACGCTTCAACGGATCCCAATGATTCTGACATTGTTTTTTCGTGACATATTGTACTTCATGATAGTTATAAATTTAGAACGATATTTTTTGCTTTTATTTGTGAAAAAATCAGAAATTTGATGAAAATTTTGAAAATTATGCAATTTTCAAACTTTTAATTTTTATGCCCTTAACCCAGAGAGTTATGTCACACAAAACAGTTAATAAATAACATTTCCCACATGTCTACTTTACATTAGCGCAATTTCTGAAACAAAATGTTTTGGGGTTAGGAAGTTAGAAGGGGTCAAAGTTCATCTGCAATTTCCCATTTTTTCAACAAAATTCACAAAACCATTTTTTTAGGGACCACATCACATTTGAAGTGACTTTGAGAGGCCTAAGTGACAGAAAATACCTAAAAGTGACACCATTCTCAAAACAGCACCCCTCAAAGTACTCAAAACCACATCCAAGAAGTTTATTAACCCTTCAGGTGCTTCACAGGAACTAAAGCAAAGTGGAATGAAAAAAAGCAAAAAATAAAATTTTACCTAAAATGTTGCTCTACCCCAAATTTATTCACTTTTAGAAGAAATAACACAACAAAATGAACCCCAAAGCTTGTTACCCACTTTCTTAGGAACGCGCCAATACCCCACATGTGGTCAGAAACCTTTGTTTGGACAAATGGGAGGGCTCGGAACAGAAGGAGCAATATTTGAAGTTTGGAAAGCAAATTTGGCTGAAATAGATTGCGGGCACCATGTTGCAATTACATGTCCGCTAAGGTACCTAAACAGCAGAAACCCCTTACAAGTGACACCATTTTGGAAACTAGACCCCTTAAGGCTTCTATCTAGGGGTATAGTGAGCATTTTGGATCCACAGGTACTTCACAGATTTTGATAACGTTACGTTGTCACATTGAAAATTTTCATTTTTTTCTCAAAAATGTTGCTTTAGCATCAATTTTTTCACTTTTTCAAGAGGTAATTCCAAAAATTTGACCCCAATGTTTGTTACCCACTTTTTTATGAGCGCGGTGATACCTCACTTGTGGTCTGAAACCTTTGTTTGGAGAAATGGGAGGGCTTGGAACGGAAGGAGCAATATTTGAATTTTGGAAAGGAAATTTGGCTGAAAAAGATTGCGGGCACCATGTCGCATTTGGAGGACCCCTAAGGTACGTAAACAGCAAAAAAACACCACAAGTGACCCCATATTGGAAACTAGGCCCCTCAAGGAATTTATCTTGATGTTTGGTGAGTACCCTGAACCCCCAGGTGCTTTACAGAAGTTTATAACGTTGAGCCATGAAAATAAAAAAATAAAATTTTACCACAAAATTGTTACTTCAACCAGGTAGCTTTTTTTTTCACAAGGGTAACAGGAAAAAAATCACCATGAAATTTATTGCGCAATTTCTCCTGAGTTTGTTGATATCTTGTATGTGGTGGAAATCAACTGTTTGGGCTCACTACAGGGCTCAGAAGAGAAGGAGTGTAATTTGACTGCAAAATTGGCTGGAATCAATAGCGGACGCCATGTTGCATTAGGAGAACCCCTGAGGTGCCTAAGCAGTGGAGGTCCCCCACAAGTGACCCCATTCTGGAAATAAGACCCCTCAAGGCTTTAATCTAGGTGTATATTGAGCATTTTGAATCCACGAATACTTCACAGAATTTGATAAGCTTAGGTTGCCATATTGAAATTTTCATTTTTTTCACAAAAATGTTGATTTAGCGACACATTTTTCACTTTTTCAAGAGGCAACAACAAAACGTGTACCCCACAGGTTGTTATCTAATTTCTTGTGAGCGCAGGGATACCCCACATGTGGCCAAAAACCTTTGTTTGGATAAATGGGAGGGCTTGGAATGGAAGGAGCACCATTTGAATTTTGGAAAAGTTGAAGTAAATTGCGCGCACCATGTCACATTAGCAGGGCCCCTTGGGCACCTATACATCAGAAACCCCCCACAAGTGACCTCATTTTGGAAACTGGACCCCTCAAGGATTTTATTCAGGAGTATAGTAAACATTTTGAATCCACAGGTACTTCACAAAACTGTTGCTGTAGCAACAAATTTCTCACTGTTAAGGGGGCTTTACACGCTGCGACATCGCTAATGCGGAGTCGTTAGGGTCACGGAATTGGTGACGCACATCCGGCCGCATTAGCGATGTTGCTGCGTGTGACACCGATGAGCGATTTTGCATTGTTGCAAAAACGTGCAAAATCGCTCATCGGTGACATGGGGGTCCATTCTCGATTATCGTTACAGCAGCAGTAACGATGTAGTTCGTCGCTCCTGCGGCAGCACACATCGCTATGTGTGACGCCGCAGGAACGAGGAACCTCTCCTTACCTGCCTCCCGGCTGCTATGAGGAAGGAAGGAGGTGGGCGGGATGTTCCGGCCACTCATCTCCGCCCCTCCGCTTCTATTGGGCGGCCGCTCAGTGACGTCACTGTGACGCCACACGGACCGCCCCCTTAGCAAGGAGGCGGTTCGCCGGTCACAGCGATGTCGCCGGGCAGGTAAGTATGTGTGACGCATCTGCGCGATGTTGTGCGGCACGGGCAGCGATTTGCCCATGTCGCACAACAGATGGGGGCGGGTACCCACGCTAGCGATATCGGGACCGATATCGCAGTGTGTAAAGCGGCCTTTAGGCTATGTGGCCATGATCCAGCGACACGGCGTCTAGTACCCAGTGTCAGCCTCCTGCAGAAATGTGAGTGTTGTCCACGGGAGAACGCAGCTGCCCATACCCACGATTTGGGTTCAGGCTGCTGTGGACTTTAGTTCTATTCTACCTGCAGAAAGCACTCATCTCCGCAGCATAAATTGACATGCTGAGGCTCGGGAAGCTGCGCCACCGGTCGATTTATGCTGCGGAGAAAAGAAACACAGTGGGCACGGGATTTCTAAAAATCCTGCCACTGTGCTTCTACTGCACAACGCAGCGTTATGGACGCAGGGGAAACACTCTGCATCCAAAATGTTGCAAACCCTGATTGTGGGCACACAGCGTAAAATGCTACAGTGGATGAATGGATAGATGTCAAACATATATAACGTCCCACCCCCCTGCATATTCTAAGCTGGCGCCCTTTAGTGCCTTTCATGTGACACTAAAGGATGCCTAGCCTTGTATTTAGCCCAAAAAAAAAAAAAGAATTAAAATAAATGACGTGGGATCCCCCCTATTTTTGATAGCCAGCTAGGGTAAAGCAGACAGCTGTAGCCTGCAAACCACAGCTGACAGCTTCATCTTGTCTGGTGATCAATTTGGAGGGCTCCCCAAGCTGTTTTTTTTTTTTAATTATTTATAAATAAATAATTAAAAAAAAACAAACAAACGTGGGGTCCCCCCAAATTAGATCACCAGCCAAGGTGAAGCTGACAGCTGGGGTCTGGTATTTTCAGGATGGGAAGAGCCACGGTTATTGGACTCTTCCCAGCCTAAAAATAGCAGGCCGCAGCCGCCCCAGAAGTGGCGCATCCATTAGATGCGCCAATTCTGGCGCTTCGCCCCAGCTCATCCCGCGCCCTGGTGCGTTGGCTAACGGGGTAATGAATGGGGTTGATACCAGGTGTGTAATGTCACCTGGCATCAAGCCCAGCAATTAGTTATGTCACGGCGTCTATCAGATACCCGACATAACTAATTGACAGTAATAAAAAAAATTGACAACAAAAAAAAATTTATTTGAAAAAACACTCCCCCAAACATTCCCTGATTGACCAATTTATTGAAAAGAAAAAAAAAAATCCACAATAATCCATTTGGATGTCCCACGTCGCCTCTGGACCTTCTAGAATATGGGGGGCACGTTCAGGGAACGTATCCCCCATTTTCTAGGAGGGCAGACCCTCCATTTGAGGAGAGTGGGTGCAAAGAATCTGCACCCACCCTCCCTGGGTCACAGCTGCAGAGTGCGAGCAGCCAGCGTCCTGAACACAGGAAGCTGACAGCTGCGCTCTGCACATGTGACCGGAGTCTGCTGAGAAGGAGCCGGAGGAGGGGGCCGCGGGGGATCAGAGCTGCGACAGGTATGTATGACACCGGGGGACACCGGGGAACACCAGGGGGGGGGTAGGGGGGGACCCGGCAGGGCCTAGGGAGCAGGTTTCTGTCGTATGTGTTATGGCACATACGACAGAAACCATAGGAACACTGTAAATGCGGCCGGCGCGCTGCTGTGCTCGCCGGTGCGCGCGGCCATCTTGGATTTTCGGGAGGGGGTTGGGGGTCGGGGGGGGCACTTTGGGGACACCGGGGGACCAGAGGGAACCGGGAAAAAGATTTATCTCCCATCTGGCATGTTTGATCATGCCAGATGGGAGATAAATCATTTTTTACCGGCGCGGTCATTTACTATAACTTGATGATCGGTATACGGTGTATACCGGTCATCAGGTGAGCGGGGACCGGAAAAACCGGCCCGAATCATGATCTCCAGGGTCTCAGCTACCCCCGGCAGCTGAGACCCCGGAAATTTTCTGACTCTGGGGGGCGCTAGACCCTTTTTTCCGACCGCCGTTAAAAAGCGGCGGATCAGAAAAAGTACCCTTATTTACCGCCGTTAAAAGGCGTATCGGCGGTCGTAAAGGGGTTAAACATTCCTAAAGAAACCCGTTCCTTGCCAAAACACAGTTTACTTCTGTAGATTACAGAGAAAATCCAGCAAAAGGAAAAGCTTTTTAATGAAATTTCAAAGTACATTATGCAAGCAAAGTATTTTATCTTCCCAAATTACACTAGTTATCTATAAGTAATCCTAAATGTGATCATGTATATGATTATATCAGCAGACAACAACCATATAGTTATTAATGTAAAATTAAAAATCTTTACATTTTTATCAATTGAACAACATCATTTTATATTCTACATATACCTAAAATTGCTAAAATACATCAAACAACCAGCCAGATGTTGTGAACTCTGTTTGCACACAGGATGGGGTATATTTTAATTACTTTTGCTTATTCATATATGTCAATATGTAAAATGACTTGCATTTCAAGCAGCTTTGCGGCCTGTTTACTTTGTAGACATTATAATGGTTCCACTATATTTAGACTCAACAGATGTCATAGTTGGTTTCTAAATTATTTTTAATCAGGAGTATAACAACTTGTAGCTCTATTTATTGACCATTTGTTTAAGCAATTAAACATTTTACTAATTAAAAATAAATACAAAAAACAAATCTACAAAATTTGTGAAATTAATGTGTAATGTTTTTGCACCCCATACGAATAAATTCTCCCCAAAATAACACCATTATCAATAAAACTCTTGCTGCAAAAACTAGCAATTATATGCCATAAAAATAACAGGTAACATAAAAATATGAGTTTGACCAAACAGTAGTACAAAAATCAACACTTGAAAAAATATTAAAACATTTTAAAATGCAACAGAAAAAAATCCATATAATTTAAGGAAACAGATAGAAAAGAGCAGGGCAGCTAGAATCCTCAGGGGATGGTACAATGTTAATTAAGATATGTAAAGTAAAAGAATTAACCCCTTCACGACCATGGACGGATATATCCGTCATGGAGCGTGTCCCGTTAAGCCCCGCCCCCTGCCGCGGGCAGGCGGCCGCGGTCGGCACACATATCAGCTATTTTCAACAGCTGACATGTGTGCCTGCTAGCCGCGGGTGGAATCGCTTCCACCCGCGGCCATTAACCCCTTAAATCTTGCTGCCAAAGTCTGGTTTATTGTACATGTATGATCAGCTGGGTGAAAGACTGCATTTCACCCTTGTCGTTTGGCACTAACACCGGTTGGGTTAGGTGATGATTCATGTTTAAATTTTCCCTTGATGGCATGTCGCAAATGCATAATTAACTGGGCAAATAATCGCACTCATTCATGCTTTCGGGCATTAGTACCGATTGAGTTTAGTGGCATATTATCCCCATGGTGATCACATACATGTTCGGCAAGCTATATATGTCTACCAATTAATTTAGCTTGCTGGTGGTGCCACTAACAGTTATTGACATACGAGGTTTTCTTTCCGTGCCGTTGGTAAGGGGTGACGCTTGATTCGTACCCCTGTACTTTGAAATATGTTGACGCCATGAATACATGAACCAATTGGCCTCAACATTTTTTCTGGTTTTTATTGGTGTTGGGATCACTATATTTATGGTATTTTTAATATACCCAATTAAAGGTTAAGTTTTATCTTCACATGTTGCTATATCTGCATTAACTGTACATGTTGGAATTTCTCTGATACCTACTGGTTTAGAATTTGCTATATTTGGAAAGCTGTAACCACTGTAAACATCGGGTAACCAAGGGAAGACCTTTCCCTGGTTACCCGATATTTACCTTCGTTACCAGCGTCCGCCGCTCTTGCTGCTAGTGCCGGCTCCTGCTCTGAGCACATGTAGCTGCAGTACGCATCGGGTAATTAACCCGATGTGTACTGTAGCTAGGAGAGCAAGGAGCCAGCGCTAAGCAGTGTGCGCAGCTCCCTGCTCTCTGCACTGTGACATGTAGCTGTAGTACACATCGGGTTAATTAACCCGATGTGTACTGTAGCTAGGAGAGCAAGGAGCCAGCGCTAAGCAGTGTGCGCGGCTCCCTGCTCTCTGCACATGTAGCGACGTTATGATCACTGCTGCGTCGCTGTGTTTGACAGCTAAGCAGCGATCATAACAGCGACTTACAAGGTCGCTGTTACGTCACAGAAAATGGTGACGTAACAGCGATGTTGTTGTCGCTGTCGCTATGTGTGAACCCAGCTTAAGATTATCTCCCCTTCTGCTTTCAGAAATATTTTTGAGTTCAGCTGATACTACATGAACAAACAACAAACAAACAATCAATTTTCTCTGTGTTTTGTCAAAGTGAGAAATTTTGTTGATTTAGCAAACAAGCATGTAGAAAACATACTTTGTTTCTTTGATTGTTGCTCATGATTTAATTCTTCCAAGATATCAAGTGCCTCCTGTTCTTCATAAGTTGGGAACAAATCCAAATTCTCCTTCCTACTAAAGATCTTTATTAAAAACAATCTTTTTGCAAAAAGATGTAGATCCTTTATTGCAAGAAATAAGCAAATGTTGCTGTTGGTGAAAATAATAGGCCAAGGCCAAGTACATCCAGTCAGTTATCAGAGAGAGTAAATTGTAATAAATTGATCACTTTTTGAAATTATTCTATAATGTCATTATTTGTGGAAGACCATTGTAGCTTGTTATTGTTCAGTATTCCCCAGAATCATCAAATTTCTAGTTACTCTATCTAAAGCCCGCTTTACACACTACAATATATCTTACGATGTGTCGGCGGGGTCACGTCGTAAGTGACACACATCCGGCATCGTAAGGTACATTGTAGTGTGTAACAGCTACATGCGATTGCGAATGAACGGTAAAACATTCATCGCACGCACGTCGTTGATTTCTCATGAATTGAACGTCAGGTTGTTCATCGTACCCGGGGTAGCACACATCGTAATGTGTGACTTCCCGGTAACGATGAACAGATCTTAACTGCGTCCTGCAGCTCCTGGCCAGCAATGCGGAAGGAAGGAGGTGAGCGGGATGTTTACGCCTTGCTCATCTCCGCCCCTCCGCTTCTATTGGCCGGCTGCTGCGTTACGTCGATGTGACACCGAACGTCCCTCCCACTCCAGGAAGTGGACGTTCGCCGCCCACATCGAGGTCGTATGGATGGGTAAGTACGTGTGACGGAGGTTAATCGTTTGTGCGGCACATTCAACAAAATTGAACGTGCCGCACATACGATGGGGGCGGTTACGATCGCATACGATATCGTATGCAGAATCATAACATGTAAAGCAGGCTTAAGGCCTCTTTCACACGTCCATGAAAAACAACACATGTTTTGCAGGAACGTGTAAAAGTTGCGTATGGCCCTCCGTGTGCCATGTTTTTCTTGGCATGTGAGTGCTCTCTGTGTGCTACCCGTGATAATACACGGAGAACAGGAACTTAATGCTCACCTGTCCCTTGCACTGCTGTTCATGGTGCTGATGTCTTCCGCTCTGCGATCTCCGGCCCTGCTGACTCCCTACTGCTGCTGCTTCTGGTCCTCGGTGCATAGAATATATGATGAGCATAATGAGTGGTTGGAAGCAAGTCACAGCAGGGCTGAAGACAGCAGCAGTTGAGAAGGTGAGTGTAGAAATTCCTTTTATTTTACAGAAATGTTGTTTTCTCTGGTACGTGTCACACTGATGTCACACAGTTCACATCCATAGACATGTCCAGGTGTGGAGCACACACACACACACACACACACACACACACGTATGCTCCACATGGACACACGGTGCATGGGAAACACGCAAGTGTGCACAAACCCATTGATTTCAATGGATCTACATGTGCCCGTGTCTCTGGTATGTGTGAAAGTGAACGTCACACGTATCAGAGACACAGATGTGTGAAGGGGGCCTAAAATGGTATGCATTTGAAGATGATATTGAAGCTGTAGAAATGATACAGCTAGATGACATGGAGGACATAGCTATTATTTTGTTCCCATTCTTGTCAAGAGATTGTTTGCAGCAATACACATGATTAAACAGACATCTTCTTGGTTGTGCTGGTATTTCTTTGTTTTCACCATGTTTCACCATTTCAACTTTGCAGTTTATTTCCTCTATCTATCTGCTGTCATTCTCCTGCTAAGGCCTCCAACACACTCACGTGAAAATCACGCACGTGCCGCGAGACACGTATTTACCCTGCGTGTTGCGTGTGGTAAGTACGTGTCTCGGGTACGTTCTGGCCACATGTGTTCTCCGTGTGCTATTCGCGATAGCACACAGAGAACCGGTAATTTGCACTCACTGTAACGCCTGCCTGGATCAACAGACTCAGGTGGGATGTAATGGACAGATTAGAGGGAAGCCACTCACCAAGCAGGACCCCCAGAACCCTGAAACCCTTTAACCCCTATACAGGCATTTGGAATTACACTGGGCCCTGGAGATCACTACCTGTTGAAGGCTGCAGTCTGATGAGAGTAGTCGTCAGGCAGGGTCAAACCGGGAATAGCAGAACAGGGACAGAATCAGCAGACAAGAACATAATCAGAAAACGTAGCAGAGGTCAAATCCGGATCGGGCAGCGAGGTACAAAAACAGCAGGCAGAAGGGTAGTCAGAAAACACGCAGAAGTCACTCAAAACAGAATAGGGAAGACCAGGAACCAGGAAATCAGAACTAAATCTGGCAGAGGTGAGCAGTCAGGAGGGGAGCTAAGAAGGGTGTGGTGTCTTCCCATTGGCTGTAGCTGAATGCTGGCAACTTCAGCTGGAAGACACACGCCACCCACAGTCAGCCAGTGGTACTGCAGATCCCAAGATAACCCAGCCCAGTGGATGATCGGAGCCTGCGCCCACCGGTTCCGCTGCGATCGACTCCTCTCCCATCACCCGCACCATCCACGGCAGGAACACGGCGTTGCCTGGCGATCGGAGCAGAAGTCGCTGTAGCGGACTCCGGTGGTGATGTAACAATCACGTGGTCCGCGCTGCTGTCCAGGGTTCTGATCTTCGGCTCCAGCCGCACCCACTCCCCACTGACGCTGCTTCCGGCTTAGCGGAGGGGTGGAGATTAGCGCCCGTGACAGCTCGCCCACTTCCTTAGCACGCTCATAATGAGCGGCGGCTGACAGGAACATTAAGCAGCGAAAGATTCTGCAGGTAATAAGGAGGTGAATATGTGTTTTTTAATTTTTGAATTAATGACACGTGTTTTCCGGCGCGTGTCACATGGAACCGCATCCACACTACATCTGTGTGGTACGGGTGCGGGCTGTGTGACACCCGTGCTGCCGGAGAATACGTGGACATGTTAGCATGAAAAAATCATGGACGCATGTAAGTACGGAACGGACACACGTTCCGTTACAAAATACTTACGTATGTCCAAACAATAATGAAAAAATAGGTCTACGTGTCTCCGTGCCGCCGGTAAGTGAAAAAACTGCCAAACACGTACCGGCGGCACGGATGTGTGTCGCAGGCCTAAGGCATCTTTTTCATGTCAGTGATTCTGGTATGTATGTGCTAGTTTTTATACGTATCAGAATCATGGACATACACAGACCCATTAAAATTAATGGGTCTGCGCACACATCAGTGATTTTTCACTGATCATATCTCCGTGCAGAGTAAACGTTTGTCCGTGCGCGCCTCATGGAGACATGTCCGTTTTTTCTGGCAGCACTGATGTTCCATGGACCACACTATGCTTTGGTCTGTGAAACACGTACCAAAAAAACATGGACATTGAAAATAAAAAGCATTTTGAACTCACCTTCTCCAGCGACGCTGTCTCAGATCTCTGCTAGCTGCTGCTTCGGTGCTTTCTCGTTATGGTCATGCAAATGCATTTATGCACGACACCGCGACCCGGAAGTAGCTGCAGCGGGAGCGGAAACACAGCAGAGCCAAAGAGTTCAGCACCACGGACAGCAGGAGCAAGGACAAGTGAGTTAATCGCCCCGTATCACGGATTGCACATGGATAACCCATGTGTGCCATGAATCACGGCACATAGAGGGACATACAGTATGTGTTTTAAACACGTCAGTTAAAAACGTCTGTTTTCATTGACGTGTGAAACAGGCCTAAGAGAGCTTTTAAATTACTTACTATACAGCTAGTTTCCAAGAAGCTTGGCCACTACTGCCTATCCAACAGTGGTAAGATATTTCTTTCCAGTAAATAAATTACCGTAGTTCCTATTATACGAGTCAGCTTTTTACAGCCCTCTGATTTCTACAAAGCAGTTAGCTGCACAAACTCCTCCACTCCTTCTAACCTCCTATGTTTGCCATCACAGAAGTACGCTGAAGCACAGCCTATGGCTAAATGTCATAAGGAATAATGATTTTTTTTCTACATCCAGCAATACAAAACATTTCACATCAAGAAATGAGTGGACTCATCAATGTTCAGTTCTGCAGGTTCAGGCGGACTTTAGATAAAGTTTATTTTGGGATCCGAACTTGACATGAACCCCAGTGGAAGTCACTAATTGGGGAGTAGAGATGAGCGGTGTTCGAAGCGAATTTCAAGTTCGAGTTGTTTTGGGCGATGTTCGAGTCGTTCGACGAACTCAAACTATTTGCTTCACGTTCGATAGTTCGAGTTAAAGTTCAATAAAGGTTCGATCACCAAAAGCGTGGCTTTTCATAGTAATGCGGGCTTTACGCGCTACAATATATCTTACGATGTGTCGACGGGGTCACGTCGTAAGTGACGCACATCCGGCATCGTAAGTTATATTGTAACATGTGACAGCTACGTGCGATTGCGATTGAACGTTAAAACGTTCATCGCATACACGTCGATCAATAATTAAAAATTGAACATGAGGTTGTTCAATGTTCCTGAGGTAGCACACATCGCTGTGTGTGACACCCCGGGAACGATAAACAGCAGCTTACCTGTGTCCTGCAGCTCCCGCTGGCAATGCGGAAGGAAGGAGGTGGGCGGGATGTTTACGTCCCGCTCATCTCTGCCCCTCCGCTTCTATTGGCCGGCTGCCGCGTGATGTCGCTGTGACGCCGAACGTCCCTCCCACTCCAGGAAGTGGATGTTCGCCGCCCACATCGAGGTCGTATGGAAGGGTAAGTACATGTGATGGGAAATAATCGTTTGTGCGACACGTTAAACAAATTGAATGTGCCGCACATACAATGGGGGCGGGTACGATCGCATACGATATCGTATGCACAATTGTAAGGTGTAAAGCAGGCTTAAAGGCAATTTGCGCACGTTGTGTATTTGCATGTGTCCTGCGTCCCCAGCACAATCCCTCTCTCTTTCCTACTCACCGATCAGCTGTACGGCTGTCATAAAGCTCTGGCGGCTTTTCCTCTTTGGAAAATGGCTTCTGCTCATTATTCAATCTGGTACTCCCTGCTTTTCCCGCCCACCAGCACCCATGATTGGTTTCAGTCAGACACGCCCCCACGCTAAGTGACAGCTGTCTCTCTGCAACCAATCACAGCCGTCGGCGGGCGGGTCTATATCGTACAGTAAAGTAAACAAATAAATAATTAAAAAAAAAACTGCGGTTCCCCCCAATTTTGATACCAGCCAAGATAAAGCCACACGCTGGAGGCTGGTATTGTCAAGATGGGGAGCACCACATTATGGGGATCCCACCACACTAACAATATCAGCCAGCAGCCGCCCGGAATTACCGCATCCATTAGATGCGACAGTCCCGGGACTCTACCCAGCTCATCCCGAATTGCCCTGGTGCGGTGGCAATCGGGGTAATAAGGTTAGGTTAATCATGACAGGCGTCTCCCCGAGATACCTTCCATGATTAACCTGAAAGTGAAAGTAAATAAACACACACAACAAAAAATCCTTTATTTGGAATAAAAGATAAAAAAAAACCCTCTTCAACCACTTTATTAATCCCCAAACACCCAAGCAGGTCCAAAGTAATCCAAACGACGCTTTCAGCTCTGCTTCATGAAGCTGACAAGGAGCACTGTAGAACACGACCACTCTGTGTCAGCTCCACGCAGCAACTGAAGTGAGCTGCGCTGTCACCGGAGACTTCACTCAGGTAGTGCCTGCGTGTGTGCGGGGATGATGATGAGTGCGGTAGTGCTTGTGTGTGCGGTGATGATGATGAGTGCGGTAGTGCCAGGGTGTGTGTGGTGATGATGATGGGGGCGGTAGTGCTGGGGTGTGTGTGGGGATGATGATGAGTGCAGTAGTGCTTGTGTGTGCGGTGATGATGATGGAGGCGGTAGTGCCGGGGTGTGTGCAGGAATAATGATGGGGCGAAAGTGCTTGCGTGTGTGCGGGGATGATGATGTGTTGTGCGGTAGTGCCGGGGTGTGTGCAGGGATGATGGAGGCGGTACTGGCGGCTTGTGTGCGGTGATGATGATGGGAGCGGTAGTGGCTGCGTCTCTCTCTCTCTCTCCTCTCTCTCTTCTCTCTCTCTTTTCTCTCTCTTCTCTCTCTTTTCTCTCTCTCCTCTTTCTTCTCTCTCCTCTCTCTTTTCTTACTCCTCTCTCTTCCCTCTCCCTCTCGTCTCTTCTCTCTCCCTCTCCTCTCTTCTCTTTCTCTTCTCTCTCTCCTCTCTCTTCTCTCTTTCTCCTCTCTTCTCTCTCTCCTCTCTCTCTTATCTCTCTATTCTCTCTCCTCTCTATCTCTACTCCCTCTCCTCTCTATCTCTCTCTCTCCTCTCTCTCTTCTCTCTCCTCTCTCTCTCCACATCTGATGGCTGCAGGACCTGGCGATGATCAGCTGATGTGGTCACCTGACGGAATCAGCTGAAACTATAAGTCGAGCGGTGAGGTGATTGGATCCGGATTGGACGGCGTGGGACCCTTGACCCAGGATTACTGCGGAGGGGGGGGGCCTTATTTTAATAAAGATGGAGTCACTAATTGTGTTGTGTTTTATTTCTAATAAAAATATTTTTCTGTGTATTGTTTTTTTTATCTTTACTAGAAATTCATGGTGGCTATGTCTATTTTTGCGTGACACCATAAATTTCGGGCTTAGTACAATCTGAGAATACAAAGCTGGTATTAACCCCTTTATTAGCCAGCGATCCACCGCCATCACGGATGCTGGATGAGCCGGGTAAATGGCGCTAAGAAACAATGCACCATATCCAGGGGTAACTGTGGGCTGCCGAGAATCCCAGCCCCCAGCTGCCTGGCTTTACCTGACTGGCGATCAAAATACGGCGAGAGCCCATGCATTTTTTTTTTACTATTTTTTTAAATAAAAAAATTAATGGGCTTCCCTTTATTTTGATTGCCAGCCAAGGTAACGATATGCAGATGGCAGTGGCAATGCGGAGCGCTACGTCATTTTTTTAATGATTTATTTTTACAGTACTGTGATGTCATGCAATGAAAATACAGGGAAGCCCATTTTTTTAGTTATTTAAATAAATAGTTAAAAAAAAAATATGTTTGCTCCCACTGGATTTTTTATATTGGCAGCTAAGGGTAATCCAAGCAGCTACTGGCTCCTAACCCCCACTGCTTGGTGCTACCTTCACTGGCAATGGAAAATCCAGAGAAGGATTTTTTATTTTTTTAAGTTTTTTGCCAAAAAATATTTAAAAAAAAATGACGTGGACCTCGCCATATTTCTGTATGCTAGCCAGGTACAGCAGGCAGGTACGGCTGCTCCCAACTCCCAGCTGCCTATTTGTACCTGGCTGGGAACTAAAATTATAGGGAAGCCCTTTTTTTAATTATTTCATGAATTTCCGCAGCACAGGTTGGCCAAAGCTTTCTGGGCCCCTCCGCTGCGAATTGCAGTCCGCAGCCGCCCCAGAAAATGGCGCTTTCATAGAAGCGACATCATCTGGTGCTGTATCCAACACTTCCAGCAGCCCTGATGTAGGGTGGCTTGCTTGGTAATAAAGAATTAATACTAACTTTGTTTTACCAGCTAGTATCAAGCCAGAAATTCTTAATGTCAGGCAAGTTTGACCTGGCCGTTAAGAATCTACAATAAAGGGTTAAATAAAAGACACCACACCCAGAACAAATACTTTAATAGAAATAAATACACAGACACACTTAGAGACTCCATGTTTATTACTCCCTCTCACCCCTCCACGATCCTGGTCTTCTTTCTCTTTCAACCCATGCAGCTCTGCTACATCAGACAACACTGCATGGGAGGAAGACACTGCTGCTCCCTGTGTAGTCTAATCACTCAATGAGACAGCAAAGGCTGCGGGTTGGTAAGCGGTGACATCACCGCTGCCATCATTGCAATAGTAACCTGACAGGTAGGTTACTATAGCAACGGTGATCTCTCAACTGATTCCCGGAGCTGCTATTCACCAGCTGTGGCACCCAGTCCCTGCATGTGGGCTAACTCTGTAAAGAGCGCCGACATGCAGGATCAGGGAGCCAAGCATGTGCCCAAGCATCTCACCGGGAAACAGAGATGCTCGAACGAGCACCGCGAGATATGCACTGACAGGACCTAGCATGACGTCATAGCCATGTGACTAGTCTGTAGCCAATGAGATAATACACACGTGACTGGTCACATGCTATGACATCACGGAAGGTCCTATCATGAGTGCTGGTTACCGGGAGGGCACAGCGATGATCGGAAGGAGAAGCGGCGGGAGACAGAGTCTGCAGGATGCGTCGCGGGGACCTGTAAGTATAATGGCAATGTTTATTAACTGTATGTGTATATGTATAATGTGATTGTATGTGTTTGTGTTTGCTTGCCATTGTTTTCAAAAGGGTTCGAAGTTGTTCGTCGAACGTTCGTAGAACGCTTGATGAACACACTCGCCGTTCGACTAACCGAACCGAACTCGAACACTAGGGGGGTGGCTCATCTCTATTGAGAAGGTTTCCTCCCATATGCAGCTAGCCATAAACAACAATTTGAAGGGAGGGTGGGTGACATTTTTCCTTATTTTTGGGGGTGCACACTACATCTGATAACACTGCTGTTACCTCAATGCAAGCCATTCAAACACTACAAGGACTTGCACTGGGCTGATCACCGAGCGTACCCGAACAAAGTGATGCTCGCTTCAGTGGTCTGGATACATAAAGCACTCAAACTCCAAACTTAAACTTTTTTTTTTTGGTAAATTCTGTGCTCGGTACACCACCGAACATTGAACTTCGGGTTCGCTCATCTCTATTCACAGTGCAAAAAATTGCAAAAATACCACATAAAAAAACAAATGGAAGCAATTAAAATGTAATTTCTACCTCAAAATGGTCTCCATAAAAACATCTGTTTGCCCCACAAAAAAAGGCCTTATCAAGCTCCATTAGCTAGAATCTGAAAACTTTACAGGTAAAAGAAAAATTGTACATCACTTCAGCCATAAATAACCACAATGTAGTGAATTGAAGATGGAACTAGTTTGATTGAAAGAAATAACCAATAACATTAAATATATTTTAAAAATACAAAATAAAGAAATGTAATAAATGAAATAAAGAAATAAATGATGCCACAGTATAGCCACGGGCACATTCATTGACAAAAGCATAGAATCTGTAATTCTACAACAAAAAAATAACAGATTACAAAGGGGGCTGTTTTCTTAATACAAAACATATGGTAGTGCTGTCGTTTTTTTCCTTAAAGGTGACAAGTAAGCATCTTCTAGTTTCATACATTGTGTTTTAAATTTAACACTTTCTCTAAAGGGAACTGACTGTGAAATAATGACTCATTCTTGATAAACTCACGTTTACTTACCTTAGAAATGCAGTGATGCAATTTAGAACCTTAAAGAATTTCACCTTGTCATATCCCAAATTAAAATCAGTTTTGTATTATTATTAACTTAATATTGATAGCTTGCACTCCTGTAGAGGACAGATCTGCTGTAATCCTAATGCTATAGGCAAACAACAACGAATAAGTTGGCAATTGTTCAAGACTAAAGCAAATGGATTTCCATAAATATGTTAAATCAAATAATGTTCCTTCAATATTTCGCAAAAGGTACAAAAATAGATATTGTTAGTGACATTGAAAGAAAGTTATAGTCGCTTACCTAAACTTACATTAAAAAACCTTTATTATATAGCTATTTTAGATAATGTTGCGATGAGTGAATCTTTTGGAACTCAATTACCCTTCTTTGCCAAATTTTCTACAAAATTTTTTGGCAGCAAATAAATGTGCGCAACTTTTTATACAGAAACACTCTCGTAATTGATTTTAAAATACACTTGGGGAAAAAGGAGAAATAAAGCCTTGCTGACCATAGGAGCTTAAACTTTACAGTTGAGAGAGGGCAAAGCATTCTGGCCATAAAAGGTAACAGCCCACTGGCAAGAGGACCTCGCTGACTTTAAGACCTTTCGCTCTACAGAAGAGAGAAATGTAAGCAGTGACTCTGGATATGGAAAACAACTCATGTCACAGAAACTGATTTCTTATAGTCTAGATACTGAGCACCAATGTAAAAAACCTGTAAAGAATTATAGGGAAGCCTGCAAGAGAAGGAAAATGATGTTTGCCTGCTCTTTGATGCATTAGCAGTGTGGGAAAAGGTGTCGCGAAAGATTTTGTTTTGTGAACCATAGTCAAATTTGCCTAAAACCACAAATTTCAGAAAATTCAAAACAAACTTGATCCTCCTCTCATAAATCCACTCATCTCTAGATAATGGTTTCCTCTTTGATTAAATTATCGGTTTGCACATCTCTGATGTTAAGTTTTATCATTAATTCAGTCAAGAGAAAGGAATACAGATATCTAATCAAATAAGCAGGAAAGAAGAAAAGCAAAACTAAAATCTAATAAAAATGCAAATATTGTGAGACACATTCTAAAACTGAACAGAGTAATATTGAGTCCTCTCAGTTCTGGATCCTATCACAAAAAATGTCACAGCTCTGTAATCTGTCATGCAGTAGTTAAAACACTGATGTACTCTAATGTCGCACAAAGTCTTCTCCCTCTCTCATGCTCTGTTTCTCAGAAGTCTACACTCAGTGTCACAGCCCAAAAAAATTGAATTTGTCAAAACACCAAAGCATGGGAAAAAAGCGATAACCCTCCCCAAGAGATACAGTAAAGGAAATAATTATTATTTGATTCCTTGCTGATTTTGTAAGTTTGCCCACTAACAAACACATGAACAGTAGAGATGAGTGAGCCTCTAAAGGCTCGAGTTCGGTTCGGTTCGTTAAAGACAGAGGAGTAAACGTCTAACAGGGGTCTGGGTCGTAGCCTGGACACACTTTGGCCAAGTGGCAGATGGTGGTCGCCGCCTGCAGGAGCCGGGAAGATGGCCTGGTGGAACCGTAAGGGACCGGGACAGGGTAGTGGCCTTCCAGTTTCCGAACCGGGGAACCGACTGGAAACCGGAGCATAGAGGGGGGTACTCAGACCCTGAAACGAGGTCCCGAATCTACCGAATTAAGTTAATTTACTGATTGAGGTCTGAACTTTAGGTCCTTTCCCAACCAAGTCCTGACTGAAGACAACAGCCAAACAAAGGGGATAGAAAGCCACCGCTCATGCAGAGAGATCCCACAGGCCAGTGTCTGCAGGCAAACGGGTTCTCCCGACACACACACAGTCAGGGAGCAGACTCCCGTCACTGAAGCGCAGGCAGTCCACAGCTATAAAACAAGGTGCAGGAGAAAGGCGGGGACAACCAAACCGGGTGGGGGACCAGACGCAGCCGGCTGCGGGCACTGACCACCATCCTTTTGGTTTACCAGAGACTCAGGTGTATCTGTCAGAGTGAGTACAACTGTGCCCATGGGCCGCGCACCGCACCACACCAATCCGTCCGCACCCTCACAACCGGACCCCGGGACCATCAACCCCTGGCTGTGCAAACCATCCCCAGGGGCCTAGTAAACAGCAGCGGTAATGCCTACATTCACCACAACCCGTGGGTGGCATCATGAACTTAACCCAAACCACGGCCCCGGCCGTAAACCTACCTACCAACCCCCTACGTAGCGCCAGCATCCTTTCAGAGCGACGTGCAGCCGAGCGCGGGGTGGTACAGCATCTATTGTGCCCCAGTTGCAAACTTGACAGGTAGATTTCCATCAAGCACATTCCAAAATACGCCATCCTTAACTGTCCCCAGGATGACACCGGGGTAGGTAGAAAAGTCTTTGCTAAACCATGATTTGTTCATCTTGTCTCATTTTTAAAAACACCGCAAGGGTTACTCCAAGCAGAGTCTCCCTTTTTTCCAAAAATTGGGCCACAGACACCACTTCAGTGGCAGCACTTGTACCCCAGTTGCAAACTTGACAGGTTGATTTGCATCAAGCACATTTCAAAATACGTCAGCCTTTACTCTCACCAGGATGACACAGGAGTAGTAAAGTCCTTGCGGATCCATGACTTCTTCATCTTGATGAACGTTAGTCTGTCCACATTGTCACTGGACAGACGCGTGCGCTTATCTGTCAGCACACACCCAGCATCACTGAAGAAACGTTCCGAGACAACGCTGGCTGCGAGACACGACAAGATCTCCAAGGCGTAAATGGCGAACTCAGGCCATTTTTCAAGATTGGAAGCCCAAAATGAGCAAGGCTCCAGTTGCAAAGTCATGGCATCGATGTTCATTTGGAGATACTCCTGTATCATCCTCTCCAGCCTTTGACTGTGTGTCAGACTTCTTGTCTCTTGTGGCCTTGCATTGGATAGTCTAAAAAAATTATGAAACAATTTCATAAAATTGCTGTTACCAGCACCAGATACGGTGTTGCTGTTACGGTTTGACTAATAATGACCAGACAGTTCCATGTTTGGCAAATTACAACTGGGAGATTCACTCCGTTCACCACTGGTGTTTGGTGGAAAAGCCGAACTAAGATTGAGTGATAGCTTTTGCTGATACTCCTGCATACATGCGTTCCTTTCTATGGCTGGAATTATTTCTCCAAATTTGGACTTGTACCGGGGATCTAATAGTGTGGCAACCCAGTAGTCATCATCATTTCTAATTCGGACAATCCGAGGGTCATGTTGTAGGTAGTGCAGCAAGAAGGCACTCATGTGTCTTGCACATCCATGCGGACCAAGTCCTCGCTGTGTTGATGGCGGCGAGGTGATAACCGTGCTTTCTTCCTCTGATATCTCCCCCCAACCTCGTTTAACCGAAATTTGACCAAGGTCTCCCTCATCTGCTGAGTCTTCCATGTCCAACAAGAGTTCGTCCTCCATTTCTTACTCGGCTCCGGCACCTTCCTCAACATTTCTGCTGCTGCCATGTGCCCTTGTTAATCCCTCTCCCCCACCGTCCCATGCCTGCCGCCTTGGTGATGCTGAACGTCTGGACCTTGTAGATGTTGGTATCCCTTGCGCATATGAATCCTCCTGTACTTCCTCCCCTTCCTCTTGTCCCAGCACCTGACTCCGAATACTGTTTAGCGTGTGCTCCAGCATGTAAGTGACTGGAATTGTCATGCTGATAATGGCATTTTCAGCGCTAAATATATTCGTCACCATGTCGAAACTGTGCAGAAGGGTGCATAGGTCCTTGATCTGAGACCCCTCCAGCAGTGTGATCTGCCCCACCTCTGCATCTCGTTGGCCCAGGCTATACGTCATAACGTATTGCACCAGCGCTCGGCGGTGCTGCCACCGTCGCTGCAACATGTGGAGAGTCGAATTCCAGCATGTCGGCACATTGCATTTCAGGCGATGAACCGGCAAGCCGAAAGACTTCTGGAGGGATGCAAGTTGGTCAGCTGCGGTGGTTGAAAGGCGGAAGTGAGCAGAGAGTGACCGTGCCCAGTGCAGAAGCCCATCTAGGCCGGCATAGTAGGTTGAAAATTGTTGGACAATAAGGTTCAACACGTGAGCCATACAAGGCACGTGTGTCACCTTGCCCTGGCAAAGGGCGACACTCAGGTTTGCAGCATTGTCGCACACAGCCTTCCCTGGCTGCAGGTTGAGTGGAGACAACCGTTTATGAAACTCGCTCGCAAGAGCTGACCACAACTCTTCAGCTGTGTGACTCTTATTTCCAAGACATTTCAAGGTAAAGACCGCCTGATGCTGTTGCACTCTGCTGCCAGCATAGTAAGGAGGTGTGCGAGATTCCTTGTGCACAGTTTCAACGTAAGTGGCCTGACCAGGCAGGTTTGGGGCGGAGGTGGAGGACCCATATGAGGTTGGGGAGGCAGAAGCAGTGGAGGAACTTCTACATACAGAGGATTAATGCACAACTGGTGGGGATGGCAAGACTTGTTCAGCATACCCCTTTTCATCTCTCACTATAGTTACCCAGTGCCCAGTCAGCAACATGTAACACCCCTGTCCATGCTTACTGGTCCATGTATCTGTGGTGAAATGCACCCTGTCACACACAGTTTCTTAAGGAAGCGGTGATGTTCTGTGTGACATGCTGGTGTAGCATGTCGCACACCTTTCTTGGAGAAGTAGTGGCGACTAGGCATCTGGTACTGGGGCACTGCGACTGACATAAGGTTTCGAAAATCCTGTGTGTCCACCAGGCGGAAAGGCAGCATTTCGGTAGCCAAGAGCTTACAGAGGGTGAAAGTCAACCTCTTAGCTTTGTCATAGCTCGGAGGAAATGGCCTTTGATTGGTCCACATCTGAGGGGCCGAGATCTGGCTGGTGTTTGGAGATAGTGTGGAGTAGGGTGTCTCTGGAAAACTGCAAGTGCAGGTCTGTGAGGAAAGTGCAAGGCTGAGACATGATGTTGCCCTCATCCAAAGTTGGTGCTCTTGATGTCTGAGAGAGCTGTACACCAGCACTTATTTTACCTTCCAAAACAACTGACGACCTGCCAAGCAAACTGCCTGTTGCGGTTAAAGAGGTGGAAGGTCTGCGTGGAAAAACATGTGTGAAAGCTGTCCCCACAGTCATAGAGGATGAAGAGCGCGCAGATGCACTTAAAGGGGCAGACGGTGGTTGGCCCGCTCCGCTGGCCCGCATTATATCACGGTGAGCTTCCCAGTGGGACTTATGCTTGTTATTCATGTGACGATTTATGGAAAAAGTTGCCAAACTGGTGAGGTTTTGGCCTCTACTTATAGATACTTACAGATCACATGATTTGGGAGATCCTTTGCGATGTCAAAAAAGGAACACACTATAGGAAAGGTTTAGAGCCCATGCGACCTGCAGAGCCACCCCAACTTATGCTAAGAGGCAGAATTGTGGCTGAGGATGCAGTTTTTGACGGGCTTCCAGTACTCCGACTCTGTCCAGGAAGGCGCAAGGTAACCGTCATCAGTCGCATCCTCCTTCACCGCCTCTGGTGACCTCTTCGAGTGCCTGACTGTGGGTTGACAGTAAGTGGGATCTAGAACTTCATCATCAAGCGTTGTGTTTGCACTCCCCTCGCCCTCAGACCTAGCCTCTTCCTACCCTGACTGAATAGTTAAGTTGTCATCCCAATCAGGTATCTGCGTCTCATAGTCATCAGTATGTTCCTCATTGTCTCCACCAACAGATGTTAGTTTGGGAATCAGGGTCTACATTATGCTCAGAAACTTGGTCATCAGGGCATGTATCTGAGTCACAAAGCTTCTGGGCATCACTGCAGACCATTTCCTGGTCTGTACTCACTGTAGCTTGGGAGCAGACCTCTGATTCCCAGGCTATAGTTTAATTGAACAGCTCTGCAGGCTCAGCCATCTCTGTTACACCATACTCTGCAGGGCGGGTGGAGACGAGAGCTGGGAGAAAGCAAGTGTGATTGGGGTGACAACTCAGAGGACTGTTGTTTTTTGGATGTTGAAGTTGAGGTGGGGGAGAGGCCACTTCTTGGAGAACTTGAGATCCATTCAAGCATGTTCTATTTTTGTGCATCATCTACCTTTCTTACAGTAAATTGGTTCCGTAAAAAAGGGGCACATCAGATTGTCCATGGAAAGTAGTAGACATCTTACTTTTGCTTGAAAATGGCCTTTCTTTGGCAGATGTTACTGTAGCTTTACCACCTTCCCCACGTACACAAACTTTTTTTCCTTTTTCAACACGCCTATTCCCCTTTCCACTAGCATCTGTCCTTTTGACACTCATTTTGTTAGCAACAAGATTGGACACTTAAAATGTGGTAGCAAAAATGGAGAGGTGGTGTACAATGCAGAGGTGGTCTAGCTTTATTGACAGCTGAAGAACCAACACTGAGTATCCCAGTAAATTTTAGTATGCCCCTAACAGTGGCAGCACAGTTTGCAATAAGAATTGCGTAGCAAAAATGGGCAGGTGTGTACCATGCACAGGTGCTGTACCATGTTTGCCAGCAAAGGAACACTATGGTAGTATCCCAGTAAATTTTAGTATGCCCCCAAAAGTGGCAGCACAGGTTGCAATTAGAATTGCATAGCAAAAATGGACAGGTGTGTACCATACACAGGTGCTGTACCGTGATTGCAAGTAAAGGAACACTAAGGTGGTATCCCAGTCAATTTTAATATACCCCTAACAGTGGGAGTACAGTTTGCAATTAGAATAGCGTGGCAAAAATGGGCAGGTGGGTAGAATGCACGGGTGCTGTGGTCAGTGGACAGCAAAGGAACACTAACTTAGTATTCCAGACACTTTTAGGAAGGCACAAAAACTGTCAGCTCTTTGGGGAAATAAAATAGTGTGGCAAAAATGAGCAGGTGGGTAGAATGCATGGGTGCTGTGGGTCAGTGGACAGCAAAGCAACACTAAGTTAGTATTCCAGACACTTTTAGGATGGCACAAAAAGTGTCAGCTCTTTGGGGAAATAAAATAGCGTGGCAAAAATGGGCAGGTGGGTAGAATGCACGAGTGCTGTGGGTCAGTGGACAGCAAAGGAACAGTAACTTAGTGTTCCAGACACTTTTAGGATGGCAGAAAAGTGTCAGCTGTTTCGGGAAATAAAATAGTGTGGCAAAAATGGGCAGGTGGGTAGAATGCATGGGTGCTGTGGGTCAGTGGACAGCAAAGGAACACTATGTTAGTATTCCGGACACTTTTAGGATGGCAAAAAAAGTGTCATCTCTTTGGGGAAATAAAATAGCGTGGCAAAAATGAGCAGGTGGGTAGAATGCACGGGTGCTGTGGGTCAGTGGACAGCAAAGGAACACTAACTTAGTATTCTTGACACTTTTAGGATGGCAGAAAAAGTGTCAGCACTTTGGGGAAATAAATTAGCGTGGCAAAAATGGGCAGGTGGGTATAATGCACAGGTGCTGTGGGTCAGTGGACAGCAAAGGAACACCAACTTAGTATTCCAGACACTTTTAGGATGACTCAAAAAGTGTCAGCTCTTTGGGGAAATAAAAAAGCGTGGCAAAAATGGGCAGGTGGGTAGAATGCATGGGTGCTGTGGGTCAGTGGACAGCAAAGGAACACTAACTTAGTATTCTTGACACTTTTAGGATGGCAGAAAAAGTGTCAGCTCTTTGGGGAAATAAAATAGCGTGGCAAAAATGGGCAGGTGGGTATAATGCACGGGTGCTGTGGGTCAGTGGACAGCAAAGGAACACTAACTTAGTATTCCAGACACTTTTACGATGGCTCAAAAAGTGTCAGCTCTTTGGGGAAATAAAAAAGCGTGGCAAAAATGGGCAGGGGGGTAGAATGCACGGGTGCTGTGGGTCAGTGGACAGCAAAGGAACACTAAGTTAGTATTCCAGACACTTTTAGGATGGCAGAAAAAGTGTCAGCTCTTTGGGGAACTAAAATAGCGTGGCAAAAATGGGCAGGTGGGTAGAATGCACGGTTGCTTTGGGTCAATGGACAGCAAAGGAACACTAACTTAGTATTCCAGACACTTTTAGGATGGCACAAAAAGTGTCAGCTCTTTGGGGATATAAAATAGCGGGGCAAAAATGGGCAGGTGGGTAGAATGCACGGGTGCTGTGGGTCAGTGGACAGCAAAGGAACACTAAGTTAGTATTCCGGACACTTTTAGGATGGCATAAAAAGTGTCGGCTCTTTGGGGAAATAATAGCATGGCAAAAATGGGAAGGTGGGTAGAATGCACTGGTGCTGTGGGTCAGTGGACAGCAAAGGAACACTAGGTTAGTATTCCAGACACTTTTAGGATGGCATAAAGAGTGTCGGCTCTTTGGGGAAATAAAATAGCATGGCAAAAATGGGCAGGTGGGTAGAATGCACGGGTGCTGTGGGTCAGTGGACAGCAAAGGAACACTAGGTTAGTATTCCAGACACTTTTAGGATGGCAGAAAAAGTGTCAGCTCTTTGGGGAAATAAAATAGCGTGGCAAAAATGGGCAGGTGGGTAGAATGCACAGGTGCTGTGGGTCAGTAGACAGCAAAGGAACACTATTTTAGTATTCCAGACACTTTTAGTATAGCAGAAAAAGTGTTAGCCCTTTGGGGAAATAAAATAGCGTGGAAAAAATGGGCAGGTGGGTAGAATGCACGGGTGCTGTGGGTCAGTGGACAGCAAAGGAACAGTAACTTAGCATTTCACACACTTTTAGGATGGCAAAAAAAGTGTCAGCTCTTTGGGGAAATAAAGTAGCGTGGCAAAAATGGGCAGCTGGGTTGAGTGCATGGGTGCTGTGGTTCAGTTGACAGCAAAGGAAGCCTCACTTTCTATACCTGCTAATGAAAAAATGCAGCAAGGACTTGCCTGAGCTGAGGTAGTCAGACTTTGTTATCTAAAGCCCTACACAGCGTTTACACGGACCTGCCCAGCAACTATGGGTATGATCGCCTGTAAATCAGCCCTGAAAAGGGCTAAAATAACTAGTAGTTCCTATTCCCTAAAGCGCTGTGTAGATTGCACTGTATCTCTATAGCGCACACAGGTGCAGCAGCGGGAGCGGTGACTGTCACCCACACGCAGAGACAGAAAATGGCAGCTACGTGGAAAATAGCCGTGTCTTATAAGGCAAGGACATGTGACATGCACAGCCGCCTATGACACATGCCCTTGCTTGTCTGGCAAAAATCCACTTTGCAATGTGTGTCTCTGTGATTTGCTGACAGCTTTGCCCGCCCCACTGTACGCGCGGTTAGGGGGAAAAAAAAATGTCGATCGGCATTATCTCAGCCTCTCAGTAGCAGCACTGATCTAAACCCCGTCCCCCCGCACACTATACGCTGACCTTTAATTATAGCGTGATTCACAGTGACTCACACTATTACAGTAAAAAGCCAGCTACTAACTAGCTAGGCTTTTTGTTGATCGAACCGTTCTCGAACTCTACTCGAACTGTCGAGCCTTTAGAAAAAGGCTCGACTTCGTTGAGCCTCTCGAACACCCCCAAAAATCACTCGAACATGAAATTGGCGAACCTCGAGCCTCGAACATCGCTCATCTCTAATGAACAGTCTGTAATTTTAAGGGTAGAATAATTTTAAGGGTAGGTTAATAATTTTATATAGCGGATTTTTCGAATTATAAGACACAGTTTTCTTCCCAAAAAATTGGGAGTAAAATGAGGGGTGCATCTTAAAAACCGAATGTAGCTTACTGAGGGTGTTAGAGAGGGGTTGCAGGGGGAATGCTGTGCGCTGTTGTGTGGCGAGCAGTGAGGTCTGTGCGGCGGGCTGTGAGGTCTGTGCAGAGGGCATCAGCTCTATTGTGCGGTGGGGCAGTGAGATCTGTGCGGCGAGCAGGAAGGTCTGTGTGGATGGTAGTGAGGTCTGTGTGGTGGACAGTGGCTCTGTTGTGCGGCGGGCAGTGAGATCTATGTGACGGGCAGTGAGATCTGTGTGGCGAGCAGTGAGGTTTGTTGTGCGGCGGGCAGTGAGATCTGTGCGTCGGGTAGTGAGGTCTGCTGTGCAGTGGGCATTGAGGTCTGTGCGGCATGCAGTGAAGTCTGTGCAGCGGCCAGCAGCTCTATCATGCGGCAAACAGTGAGGTCTGTGCGGCGGGTAGTGGCTCTGTCGTGCGGCGGACAGTGAGGTCTGTGCAGCGGGCAGTGAGGTAAGAGCCATTCTGAAGATGTTTGCAGTGAAGGCTTTAAATAATGGTGCTCAGAGTCGGCTCCTGCGCAGATGGAGCTCTCAGCGCAAGCTCTCATCTGCGCAACCACTATTTCTTTGAACCGCCGACATCTTCAGAATGTCCCGTGACTCACCACCTGCAGCGTATGGGTATGATAAAATCAATGGTTGTGATATATATCTTCTCTATGTGCAATGTTTGCTGGAAAAAACAATATACCGATAGAAAACTGGGCTAGTTCTTGCCACTAAAGTAAAACCAAAGAAATTAGTTAAAACGTATGTTTGTATAAGTAAAATGTGTTCATATTCACATTGTGGTCATTAACAAACATAATCTAGAATAAAAACAAATAAGTAAATACCCCACAGTAACTACATAGGTATCACTTGTACATATAAATATAAGATAGTACATATTTTAAAGTGTTTTGATAAAAAAAAATCATAAAAACCATCTCAGCTCCACAAGGTGTATTCACTCAGAATGGACTTTAACTCTTTTAGCTCATCTTTCAACCTGCCAGAAGGTTTTAAAATTAACAGGGGGCATAGCAGGACCCAGGTCTGACTGTTTAAACACTTGCATAGCTAGTTCTTTCCACTACTCCAATCTTTGACACAGATGCTCTTGTTATCAGGGCTTAAGGTATTTGCCAGAGAG
Organism: Anomaloglossus baeobatrachus; assembly: GCF_048569485.1. NCBI lineage: Eukaryota > Metazoa > Chordata > Amphibia > Anura > Aromobatidae > Anomaloglossus > Anomaloglossus baeobatrachus. The sequence continues at coordinate 282,905,508 of NC_134358.1, forward strand.
AGGACACAGACCAAATACACCTGACCATTGATGTTCACCCATATTGCCTTTGTTTTGAGCAGTCTGTCAGATTGGCAGACAATATTTCTGGTTAATCATGCTAGATATACTCTTGTTGCTGCCTCAAATTCTTGTTATATCTATAGCACTGGCAATGGATAGAGAGTGTTAGCTCTCCTAGCAGTGGAGTGTGTGGGGTATCCTAGGATACACTTGATTTAGTGTAGGACAAAAGGTTTTTGCACAGTAGCAGACGAAAAGTTATTTTTGTTGCACAATGTAATTAGTGATGAGCAAACATGTGGCTATTTGGGTTCACCGAACCAGAACGGACTAAAAAAAAGTTAAAACACAAAAAAGTTGTCAGCTCATCATGTGCTCTTGCAGTTTACAGTCTCAATTCAGAATGGAAAAGCCTTGGTCAAGATGCAATAGAGAAGGAGAAGATTCGTTAAAGGGAAAAGAGCCAATGCCAGTACATTACACCTTCATTTTAATGTATCCATAGTAAAAAAGTTTACAAATCAGACTGAATACTTTGCAAAATACACCACTAAAAAACAGCATTTGTTTTGCCAGGAGATGCATATTTGGTGTTGGAATTTATACACCAAATTCCTGCATCAATATTGCATCTCCAAGGTTTGGAGTGGCTGTGATTGGATTGATTCTGCGTTATTTGCCGTGACGTGGCGAAGCAGCTCAAGAAATTGCAATTTTTTGCCAAAAATCTCAAAAAAAATTTTTATAATGCAGTTTGGAATATTTGATGCCTTAGTGCACACTGGTGCTGGCTCTTTGTTGTTTCTTTGTTGAATTGGTCGGTGGTTGACCTCCACCTTGCTATGCACCCCAATTTGGGATGTATTCCATCTGTATAGATTTTGGCGTTTGGTGACTGTTCACATTGGGTCATCAGGCTTTGTCCACAGGCTATATATATACTTCATGCAGCATTTGCTTGGACCTGTCCCGCCCACAGCCATGACTCAGTCATGGGTACGGGACTGCAATAGACCAGGTGAGTGCTGCTGAGAGCAGTTCTGCTATTTATATGTGAGGCCGCATGGCACATTTTATAAAAATATTTTAGTGTAGGACTGCTTCAAATGAGATTTGCCGTGACGTGGCGAAGCAGCTCAAGAAATTGCAATTTTTTGCCAAAAATCTCAAAAAAAAATTTTTATAATGCAGTTTGGAATATTTGATGCCTTAGTGCACACTGGTGCTGGCTCTTTGTTGTTTCATTGCAGCACATGCCTGGAGCTTGTCTTCTCCCTCTTCTGCTAATGCTATTATCAACAAGATTCTTCCCTAGAGGTCAGATGACTGGTAGGAAAAGCAGTTTTCATTTTAAAATACTATTTTATGTGAAATCGATATGTGTATTGGAAAAGTGTATCTATATGCATCAATTTTGGTTGAGTGGGAACTAGGCAACAAATGCATTATGTGAGGGAGGGGGGAAATGATCACCGCTCACCGCAGCATGTACTGACATCGGTCCTCAGCAGCTCCTCCTGTCAGAGCACACAGCTCTGACAGAAGGAGCTGCCGAGAGACACCAGGCTGGCAAAAGATGTCAGGCTGGGATCACCGCTGGCCGCAACATGTAATGACCTCTGTCCCTGGCAGCTCCTCCTGTCAGAGCACACAGCTCTGACAGGAGTAGCTGCTTAGAGACACCATGGTGACCGTATATGGCAGGCTGTGATCAGCGCCCACCGCAGCATGTACTGAGCTTGGTCCCTGGCAGCTCCTGCAGTCAGAGCTGTGTGCTTTGCCAGAAGGAGCTGCCAAGAGACACCAGGCTGAGAGCAGATGGCAGGCTGTGATCTCCATGCTCCCACCGGACAGCATTGTCAGTGTTGAAGGGCTGGCTGAGAGTGGGAAACAGCCCTGCACTTTAACACTGACAATGTCATCTGGGGAGTGCGAGGCAGCCCGCACCTCCATGCTGCCACTATCACTGTTAAAGTACTTTCAGGATGCAGGACACAGTCCCGTACTTTGTCAGAGTGCTTCAGGTTACAAGAGGTCATACCGTGGAAACTCGGGTATGACCGTCGATGAACTAAATGACGTCAGTGCTACTAGCTGGGTCTTTTTTGTCAGTGCTTCCTAGAGAGATCGGACATGTTTTTCATCTCTCCAAGCTGGGATGTAGCAGAGCCAGGACTGTCGTGGGACCTTATGTGGATTATGTCGGACTTGGGTGTTTTGGGGTTAATAAAGTGGTAAAAGAGGGTGGTTTTGTATTTTATTTCAAATAAAGGATTTTTCTCAGTGTATGTGTATTTCTTTTTACTTATGGGATTAGTGATGGGGGTGTCTCATAGTTAACCCCTTCCCATCACTAATTCATGGCTTGATGACACCTGTGTGCTGTTACTAACCCCTCATTACCCCCATTGCCACCACATCAGGGTAATCAAGATGGCTGCAGCATTACTGTGATTGATTAAGAAACTCAACATGTTTAGTGGCTGCAAATCAGGTGTCAAGAATGCTGGGCGGGACATCTGAATATTGCGAGATGAATACATCATTACTCGCTATATAACGAATACCCGCAATACCACACTATTCTGCGACTAGTGAATAGTGACTAATAAATTCACTCATCATTAGTGATACTAAATCCGAGAAAATTGTTTTATCCCCCAATAGAGCCATTTAGGGACTGTGAATGGCTTACCCTGGGGTATCTGAACACATCTTGCAGTGAAGAAAGCCTTTGCATTGTGGTTATTTTTCAGAAACAAAATATCCGACCACACGCAATGCTCAGCTAAGCTCTGTAAGTACCCAAGCACGGTAATGCTAAATTGAATACCGAGCATTGCCAAACACATTTGCCTATTACTATTCAGCGAGCCTAGAACAACGGCCACTGCTGGGTCTCATGCTGCACTTTGTGAGATCTAGCGTTAGTTATAAGCGGTTATGTCATACGTTTACCACAGTTCAAAAGAGCAGGATCACAAAGAAATTAGCTTGAGAACCTCTAGTGGCAGTGACAAGTGATGACGTCATGAGGTTACCGCAGTTCACAGCAGCTGAGTCACACAGAAGGTAGTGTGAGAGCAAAGACAGTGAACTGTGGTAATCTCATGACATCACCACTCATGACTACCAAAAGTAGTTCTCAAACTAACTTCTGTGTGACCCGGCTCCTGTGAACTGCGATAACCTCATGACGTCACCGCTCATCACTGCTGCTGGCTCTCATGGAGCACAGTGTGAAACCCGACAGTGGCTGTTATTTCAGCCTATGGAGCTCATTCTCTGAACATTCTTCATAATCTGGGCCACTAAGTCAGGAAATGTTGTGGGACTTCCATTTGCATTAAGTCTAAGCTGCATGGGAGTTCTTTTGGGAATAAATTGGTGAACAACGGACTGTGTTCTATATTTAGTTCTTTAATTCTCTGTTTTTATGTCTTTCAGGTTCGCTTTGTGGACTACTTTGGATTCATTGGAGTATATGGTTGTTACTAATGGTGTCTGATAGTTGCCTCTCCATTACTAACACCAGGGTTTAATGCCAGCTAATATTAAAAAAGCTAACATCAACCCCACGAGTATTAACCCAATTGCTATCGCACAAGTGCAATCAGGAAGAGCTGGGTACAAAGCTAGTATTGGAACATCTAATGGATTTGCAACTTCTGGGGCAGTTGCTGGCTGCTATTTTTTTCCTGGGAAGGCCAGATTACCATGGGCCTTCCCACCCTAATAATGCCAGCCCCCACCTGTCTGCTGCACCTTGGCTAATTATGAAAATGGGAGGACCCCACACCAATTTTTTAATTATTTATTTTAATAATTTTAAAAATCAACGTGAGATCCCATCTATTTTTGAGGGTTTCAGCCAGAAGCTAATGCTTTAGCTGTACTGGTTATCAAAAATAGGGGGAACCCCATATCATTTTTTTTCCTTTAATAACTTATGTTTTGGCTAAATAGCTGTACAAGCTATGTAGCAATTTATCTATCTATCTATCTATCTTTCTATCTATCTATCTAGCATTTATCTATCAATCATTTATCTATCTTTGCACATTTTTAAAAAATAAATAAAACATTAATTTCAGTATGATGCATTTTTTCCGGTATGTGTCACACGGATGCCACATGGATAGCCACACTGAAGGACAAAATTGACAGAGCATTGTGTGTTTCCTAATTGGACATTTGAAGGAGGCCTACTAGGTAGTTAGCCATGGCAGGTCTAGGGCAGGCACCCTTCGATTATTTCATTGATTCGTTGATAAAAGCCGCCCTGCCTGTATCTAACCGGATTAAATTCTTGAGTTAAGGATGCAGTTGTTCTGAAAAAGTGTTACTATTAACTATACATCGTAATGGCTTTTTCTACTTGAGATTCATATTTTCTAGATTGCTACATCAAATATTTGCTATCTGTTGCTAAGACCAAGTAGGCAGTAGTAGGGGTTCTTTTTACGCACAGCATTCAAGTGAATAAAATAAAGGAGTTTTAGCACTTTCTATGATTTAAGAAAAAATTATATATATTTTTTTTTTATCTCTGTTAGAACTCATTAATGTAGATCTGCAACCTCTTTTTAGCTAAAGCTATTTTCCAGTAACCTTAATGAAATCCAAATATAATATATAGAAGATTCACTTTATACTTTCCCTAAAGATTTTACTGTAATCACATTGTCTATGGGAAACCTCAAGCTGCTCAATTAATTACAGTTTTTTAATAGTTTTTAGACATAGTCGTTTGTTATTTTTTATTGCTAAGACATAAAACATAGATTTTCTGTTTATAAGAATATGAACAATGAATTGTTGATAATTTTTTAAAAAGATTTTTTACTCATTTCTATTTTTTGTTATTTATTACATACTGAGATATGCTTTTTACTATTTATTTTAATTGCCACATTCATAATTGAACTTAATTGAAATACTTTGCTTCTGAAACGCACTCAACAGTAAGCTCTGTACTAAGCTCTATACAAGTCTACTGACAAAGGTGAGTGTGTCAATAACTCAGCAGAGGCTCATAGGGGTTCAGTATATTTCTAAATAAGCTGTTTATTTACAAAAAAGAAATGTAATTCTTCTGTTTTTCAAACTCTGACTGTTATTGTCTTCGGAGAAACACTGTATCAATAGAACAAGCTGAAAGGAGAATTGCTAATAACAATTTTTTATCACGGCTATATTTGAAATTTAACCATCAATGAGATAGGAATCAGTTGTAAAATATTTTTGCATATTTAATATAAATTATTAATAAGGATTAAAAAAAAATGTGAGTGGAAGTTCTGTGTTTAGTTTGACTCTCCTAGGATTTCTCATATAAAGTCTACAAATAGTAACAATAGTTATTGCTGTTATACAAATGTATTCATCCATTCATTATCACTGTTGTCTTGTATCCTTCAGATCATTTTGCTGTTGCTAAAAATAACATCAAAATGTCATGAATTATAATTCTATATAACCTAAAGCCTGCTTTACACGCTGCAATGTATCTTACAATGTGTCGGCGGGGTCACGTCGTAAGTGACGCACATCCGGCATCGTAAGTTACATTGCAGTGTGTGACAGGTACGTGCGATTGCGATTGAATGTTAAAACGTTCATCACATACACATCGTACCTTTCTCTAGAATTGCACGTCAGATTGTTCATCGTACCCGGGGTAGCACACATTGCAGTGTGTGACACCCTGGGAATGATGAACAGATCTTACCTGCGTCCTGCGGCTCCAGCCGGTAATACAGAAGGAAGGAGGTGGGCGGGATGTTTATGTCCCGCTCTGCTCCGTCCCTCCGCTTCTATTGGCCGGCTGCCGCGTGACGTCGATGTGACGCTGAACGTCCCTCCCACTCCAGGAAGTGGACATTCGCCGCTCCCATCGAGGTTGTATGGAAGGGTAAGTACGTGTGACGGCGGTTAATCGTTTGTGCGGCACGTTCAACAAATTGAACGTGCCACACATACGATGGGAGCGTTGCAAATCGCATACGATATGGTATGCGAAATTGCAACGTGTAAAGCAGGCTTAAGACTTAGCGGCAGATATGGGCTTCCATTAACTCTCTATTACCCCGATTTCCACCACACCAGGCCATTCGAGATAAGCTGGGTAGAGTCCTGGGACTGTCGCATATAATGTATGCGGAAATTCTGGGCGGCTACTGGCTGATATTTTTAGACTGGGGTCTCCCCATAACGTGGGGCTCGCCATCCTGAGAATACTAGCCTTCAGCCGTGTGGCTTTATCTTCACTGGTATCAAAATTAGGGGGACCACACGTCGTTTTTTTTTAATTATCTATTTATTTATTGTACTGCATGATATAGACCCACCCACCGGTGGCTGTGATTTATTGTAGTGAGACAGCTGTCACCCTTCTTGGGGAGGGCCCAACATCGTGGTGCATTATACAAGCACTCCCTTCTGTGATATGATATATGTTTATTATTAGCAGGATGATTTTTGTTGATCCTTGCCCTTCCTCTAATGTAGGGGCAGTAGGTAAATTTCCTGCAGAGAACTGAAATATTTACCAGTTAACAGTTCTGCACTTGTCCATTGTCTTTATGTGTTGTCTGTCTACTTCAAGCACTGGGAGTACGTGTGGTGATGGAGTACGTGTGGTGATGGTCCCTACTAGTGGAACCCAAGGATAAATAGAAATAGCCGTTGCTGAACGGGGGATATCCATCAAATCCCGATTCCTCCGTTGTCAGGAAGGGACATCAAGGGAGGAGATTTAGGCATCATTTTGTATTTGTCCTCCTTCCCACTTTCGTTATTGGAGTTGAAAGATGCTCGAGTCGAACGGTTCGCCAATTTCAAATTCGAGTGATTTTGGGCGGCATTCGAGTCATTCGACGAACTCGAAAAATTTTCTTAAAGCTCGGCAGTTCGAGTTACCGTTCGAGAACGGTATGATCACAAAAAGCGTGGCTTTTCACAGTAAGTATGTGCGCACGTTGCGCATCTGCATGCGTCCTGCATCCCCAGCACAATTCCTCTCTCTTTCCTACTCACCGATCATGGGTGTGAGGCTGTACGGCTGTTACAAAGCTCCGGCAGCTTTTCCTCTTTTGAGAATGGCTGCCTCTTCATTATTCAATCAGGTATTCCCTGCTTTCCCCGCCCACTGGCGCCCATGATTGGTTGCAGTCAGACACGCCCCCACGATGAGTGACAGCTGTCTCACTGCAACCTATCACAGACGCCGGCGGGCGGTTCTATATCATGCAGTAAAATAAATAAATAAATTGCGGTGGCAATCGGGGTGATAAGGAGTTAGTCATGGCAGGCGTCTCCCTGAGATACCTTCCATGATTAACCTGTAAGTGAAAGTAAATAAACACACCGAAAAATCCTTTATTTGGAATTAAAGACAAAAAAACACCTTCTTTTACCATTTTATTAAAATCCCCAAATACCCCTCCAGGTCCGACGTAATCCACAGAAGTCCCGCGACGCATTCAGCTTTGCTACCATGAAGCTGACAAGAGCGGCCGAAGAACAGGAGTGCTCTGTGTCAGATCCACGGAGCAATGAAGTGAGCCGCGCTGTCAGCGGAGACTTCACCCAGCTAGTACCTGCATGTGCGGTGATGATGGGGGTTGTAGTGCCTGCGTGTGTGTGGTAATGAGTTCGGTACTGGCGGTGTTTGCCTGCCCATCCGCCCATCTGCCCATTCATCCGCCCTTTAGCCCATCCATCCTTCCATCCACCCATCCATCCGCCCATCCATCCATCCACCCATCCATCCACCCATCCATCCGTCCGTCCATCCATCTATCCGCCCATCCATCCACCCATCCATCTGCCCATCCATCCATCCTAGCAGCTGAACAATCTGCTTCTAGATTCTCTACTGCAGTATAGAGGTCAAGATTACCAAATATTCCTATGCTTTTCATGAGAGGCAGTGGCTCAATGGATAGAGCTCCCGCCTAAGGAGAGTTAGTTCACGAGTAGAGATGAGCGATATTTGATGAGCGACGTCACACGGCAGGCGGCCAATCGGAGTGGAGGGGCGGAGATGAGCAGGATGTAAACATCCTGCCCACCTCCTTCCTTCCGCATAACCTACAGAAGCCGCGGTGATGCCGGTAGGAGATGTTCCTCGCTCCTGCGGCTTCACACACAGCGGTGTGTGCTGCCGCAGGAGCGAGGAACATCGAACCATCACGTCAGCGTAATTATGAATTACGCCGACGCTGCACCGATGATACGATTACGACGCTTTTGCGCTCGTTAAACGTATCATCTAGGCTTTACACACTACGATGTCGCATGAGATGCAGATGTGCGTCACTTTCAATTTGACCCCACCGACATCGCACCTGCGATGTCGTAGTGTGCAAAGTGCCCCTTAGTGTTCCTTTGCTGCCAATCACGGTACAGCACCTGTGCATGCTACACACCTGTCCATTTTTCCTACTCAATTCTAATTGCAAACTGTGATTCCACTGTTAGGAGCATACTAAAATTGTTTGGGATACCACCTTAGTGTTCCTTTGCTGCCAATCACGGTACAGAACCTGTTAATGCTACACATCTGTCCATTTTTGCTACGCAATTCTAATTGCAAACTGTGCTGCCACTGTTAGGGGCATACTAAAATTGTCCAGGATACTACCTTAGTGTTCCTTTGCTGCCAATCATGGTACAGCACCTGTGCATGCTTTACACCTGTCCATTTTCGCTACGCAATTCTAATTGCAAACTGTGCTGCCACTGTTAAGGGCATACTAAAATTGACTGAGATAGTAAGTGTTGGTTCTTCAGCTGTCAATAAAGCTAGACAACCCCTGCAATCTACACCACCTCTCCATTTTTACTACCACATTTTAAGTGTCCAATCTTGTTGCTAACAAAATGAGTGGCAAAAAGACAGATGCTGGTGGAAAGGGGAACAGGCATGTTGGAAAGGGAAAAAAAGTTTGTGTCCATGGGGGAGGTTGTAAAGCTACAGTAACATCTGCTAAAGAAAGGCCATCTTCAAGCAAAAGTAAGATGTCTACTACTTTCCATGGACAATCTGATGTGCCCTTTTTTATGGAACCAAACTACTGTAAGAAAGGTAGATGATGCACAAAAAAAGAACATGCTTGAATGGATCTCAAGTGCTCCAAGAAGTGGCCTCTCCTCCACCTCAACTTCAACATTCAAAAAACAACAGTCCTCTGAGTTGTCACCCCAATCGCACTTGCTTTCTCCCAGCTCTCAAGTCTCCACCCTCCCTGCAGAGTATGGTGTAACAGAGATGGCTGAGTCTGCAGAGCTGTTCAGTCACACTATAGCCTGGGAATCAGAGGTCTGCTCCCAAGTTACAGTGAGTACAGACTAGGAAATGGTCTGCAGTGATGCCCAGAAGCTTTGTGAGTCAGAATCATGCCCTGATGACCAAGTTTCTGAGCATAATGTAGACCCTCATTCACAAACTGTAACACCTGTTGGTGGAGACAATTATGAACATACTTATGATGATGAGATGCAGATACCTGATTGAGATGACAACTTAACTATTCAGTCAGGGCAGGAAGGGGTTAGGTCTGAGGGCGAGGGGAGTGCAAACAGAATGGTTGATGATGAAGTTCTAGATCTCACTTACTGTCAACCCACAGTCAGGTACTCGAGGAGGTCACCAGAGGCGGTGGAGGAGGATGCGACTGACGACAAAGTTACCTTGCGCCTTCCTGGACAGAGTCGAAGTACTGGAAGCATGTCAACAACTGCATCCTCAGACACAACTCTGCCTCTGAGCACAAGTCGGGGTGGCTCTGCAGGTTGCATGGGCTCCAATAGTTGCCTAGCCTGGTCCTTTCTTGACATCACAAAGGATCACTTAACTCATGTGTTCTGTAGGATTTGTCGCCAATCTGTAAGTATAGGCCAAAAACTCACTAGTTTAACAACTTCTTCCATGAATCGTCACATGAATAACAAGCATAAGTCCCAGTGGGAAGTTCACCGTGCTACAATGCGGCCTAGCGGAGCGGGCAAACAACCGTCTGCCCCTTCAAGTGCATCCGTTCGCTCTTCATCCTCTATGACTGTTTGGACAACTGTCACACTTGTTTTTCCACGCAGACCTTCCACCTCTTTAACCGCAACAGGCAGTTTCCTTGGCAAGTCGTCAGTTGTTTTGGAAGCGGAAACAAGTGCTGGTGTAGAGCTCTCTCAGGCATCAAGAGCTCCAACTTTGGATGAAGGAAACATCATGTCTCCACTAGAGTTGAGCGCGGTTCGCGGTTCGAGGTTCTCCAGTTCGTGGCTCGAGTGACTTTGGGGGCTGCTCTAGATCAAACTAGAACTCAAGCTTTTTGCTAAAGCTCGATAGTTCTAGATACGTTCGAGAACGGTTCTAGCAGCAAAAAGACAAGCTAATTACTAGCTGGCTTTCCGCTGTAATAGTGTAAGTCACTCTGTGACTCACACTATTATGAAATTTCAGTGTATAGTGTGCGGGAACAGAGAATTCAGATTACTACTGTTTGTATAATGGCAATCGCCATTTTTTTTTTCCTTGTCTTCCTTCCCTAAGCGCGCGCGTGTAGTGGGGCGGGCCAGCATGTCAGCCAATCCCAGACACACACACAGCTAAGTGGACTTTTAGCCAGAGAAGCAACGGCATGTGTGATAGGATGTCCATGTCACATGTCCCTGCATTATAAAAACGAGTATCTGCCCGTCCGGACGCCATTATCTCTTCTGCATCTGGTTGTCAGTCACCGCCGGCGTAGCTCCAGTCTCCGATGCTGCTGTGTACGCTCTATACACAGCGCTATACAGAATTGGGCTAGAAGTTTCTTTCAGCCCTTCTAAGGGCTAATACCGGCAGGGTCAGAGCCAGAGGTGACAGTCAGGGCAGTGAAAACAGATTTTAACAGCTACACAAGATGACAGCGTATGTGTAGCTAAGGTCAGGGATTTTGTCGCTGCATTTCCCCATTAGGAGGGATAGAAAGGGAGGCTTCATTTCCTGTACCCAGACCCACAACCCTGCCACTGTACCCTCCTGCCCTTTGCACACTCAAACTCATTGTTACTAAGCCATTATACTAGCAAACACTGAGTAAACTTAGTGGCATCCTAAAAGTGGCTGTTGGACTTCTGTATTGTCCCACTAGTGCAAAGATATTTGCAGCACGTCTGCCTGCATTGCACACTCAAACTCATTGTTACTAAGCCATAATACTAGCAAACACTGAGTAAACTTAGTGGCATCCTAAAAGTGGCTGTTGGACTTCTGTATTGTCCCACTAGTGCAAAGATATTTGCAGCACGTCTGCCAGCATTGCACACTCAAACTCATTGTTACTAATCCATTATACTAGCAAACACTGAGTAAACTTAGTGGCATCCTAAAAGTGGCTGTTGGACTTCTGTATTGTCCCACTAGTGCAAAGATATTTGCAGCACGTCTGCCTGCATTGCACACTCAAACTCATTGTTACTAAGCCACTATAATAGCAAACACTGAGTAAACTTAGTGGCATCCTAAAAGTGGCTGTTGGACTTCCATTAGTGTCCCACTGGTGCAAACCTATGTGCAGCATCTCTGCATTGCACACTCAAACTCATTGTTACTAAGCCATTAAACTAGCAAACACTGAGTAAACTTAGTGGCATCCTAAAAGTGGCTGTTGGACTTCCATTAGTGTCCCACTGGTTCAAACCTATGTTCAGCACTTCTGTATTGCACACTCAAACTCATTGTTACTAAGCCATTATACTAGCAAACACTGAGTAAACTTAGTGGCATCCTAAACGTGGCTGTTGGACTTCTGTATTGTCCCAATAGTGCAAAGATATTTGCAGCACGTCTGCCTGCATTGCACACTCAAACTCATTGTTTAGCGCTGACAATGCCACTATCAGCATGACAATTCCAGTCATTTACATGCTGGAGCAAATGCTAAACACTATTCGGAGTCAGGGGTTGGGACAACAGGAAGGGGAGGAACTACAGGATTCATATGCGCAAGACACAACAACATCACCAAGGTCCAGACGTTCATCATCACCAACGTGGAAGGCATGGGACCATGGGGGACAGGGATCAACAAGGGCGCATGGTAGCAGGCGAAATGTTGAGGAAGGTGCAGGAGAACATGAAGAAATGGAGGACAAACTGTCCATGGACATGGAAGACTCAGGGGATGAGGGAGACCTTGGTCAAATTTCAGTTGAAAGAGGTTGGTGTGAGATGTCAGAGGAAGAAAGAACGGTTAGCACCTCTATGCCACAAACACAGCAAGGACTTGGTCCACATGGCTGCACAAGACACATGAGCGCCTTCTTGCTGCACTACCTCCAACATGACCCTCGTATTGTCAAAATTAGAAGTGATGATGACTACTGGCTTGCCACACTATTAGATCCCCAGTACAAGTCCAAATTTTGTGACATAATTGCAGCCATAGAATGGGACGCACGTATGCAGGAGTATCAGCAGAAGCTGTTACTCGATCTTAGCTCGGCTTTTCCACCAAACAACCGTGCAGGTGCAGGGAGTGAATCTCCCAGTTGTAACTTGACAAACATGGGACGGTCTCGTCATCTTCAACAGTCTACCCGTACCAGTAGCACCGTATCTGGTGCTGGTAACAGCAATTTTATGGAATCTTTTCATAATTTTTTTAGACCCTCCTTTGCAAGGCCAACAGAGACAACAAGTCTGACACATAGTCAACGGCTGGAGAGGATGATACAGGAGTATCTCCAAATGAACATTGATGCCATGACTTTGCAAATGGAGCCTTGCTCATTTTGGGCTTGAAATCTTGAAAAATGGCCAGAGCTCTCCACTTACGTCTTGGAGATTTTGTCGTGTCCAGCTGCCAGCGTTGTCTCTGAACGTGTCTTCAGTGCTGCTGGGTGTGTGCTGACAGATAAGCGCACGCGTCTGTCCAGTGACAATGTGGACAGACTAACGTTCATCAAAGTGAACAAGTCATGGATCCACAAGGAATTTACTACCACTGTGTCATCCTGGGGAGAGTAAATGCTTGTGGATTTGGAATGTGCTTGATACAAATCTAGCTGTAAAGTGTACAACTGGGGCACAAGTGCTGTCACTGATGGGGTGTCTGTGTGGCCCAATTTTTGAAAAAAGGGAGACTCCGCTTGGAGTAACCCTTGCTTACATTGTTTTTAAAAATGATTCAAGATGAACAGACCTGGGATCAGGAAAGACTTAGCTACCTACCCCGGTGTCATCCTGGGGACGGTTAAGGATGGCGTATTTTTGAATGTGCTTAATGCAAATCTAGCTGTGAAGTGTACACTGTGAAGTGTACAACTGGGGCAAAAGTGCTGCCACTAATGAGGTGTCTGTGTGGCCCAATTTTTGGAAAAAAGGGAGACTCCGCTTGGAGTAACCCTTGCTTACATTGTTTTTAAAAATGATCCAAGATGCACAGAGCTGGGATCAGGAAAGACTTAGCTACCTACCCTGGTGTCATCCTGGGGACGGTTAAGGATGGCGTATTTTTGAATGTGCTTGATGCAAATCTAGCTGTGAAGTGTACAACTGGGGCACAACTGCTGCCACTGAAGGGGTGGGTGTGTATGGGGCCCAATTTTTGGAAAACAGGGAGACTCCGCTTGGAGTAACCCTTGCTTGCCGTGTTTTTAAAAAGAAGCCAAGATGAACAAGTCATGGTTCAGCAAAGACTTTGCTACCTACCCCGGTGTCATCCTGGGGACGGTTAAGAATGGCCTATTTTTGAATGTGCTTGATGCAAATCTAGCTGTGAAGTGTACATGTACAACTGGGGCACAAGTGCTGCCACTGAAGGGGTGGGTGTGTGTGGGGCCCAATTTTTGGAAAAAAAGGGAGACTCCGCTTGCAGTAACCCTTGCTTACATTGTTTTTAAAAATGATCCAAGATGCACAGAGCTGGGATCAGGAAAGACTTTGCTACCTACCCCGGTGTCATGCTGGGGACGGTTAAGTATGGCGTATTTTTGAATGTGCTTTATGCAAATTTACCTGTGAAGTGTACAACTGGGGCACAACTGCTGCCACTGAAGGGGTGGGTGTGTGTGTGGCCCAATTTTTGGAAAAAAGGGAGACTCCACTTGGAGTCACCTTGCGGTGTTTTACATGATTTTAGAAGGGCGTGCCATGCCTATATCTGTGTTTCCTCCTCTTTTTCCTTGTCCAGCTCTTTTGTTTTGGCATGAGTATATGTCCTTTTCCCTTTCCCATGTGTTTGTCTTGTGAGTTGAACTCGAACGAGAACTCCGTTCGACGAACCGAACTAGAGCCGAACCACGACCGGTTCGCTCATCTCTAGACTCCACCTGCACTTAACTCACAGACCTGCAGTTTTCCAGGGACACCCTACTCAACACCGTCTCCACACAGCAGCCAGATCTCGGTCCCTCAGATGTGAACAAATAAAAGGCCATTTCTTCCGAGCCATGACAAAGCTAAGAGGTTGACTTTATCCCTGTGTAAGCTCTTGGCTACCGAAATGCTGCCTTTCCGCCTGGTGGACACAGAGGATTTTCGAGACCTTATGTCAGTCGCAGTGCCGCAGTACCAGATGCCCAGTTGCCACTACTTCTCCAAGAAAGGTGTGCCTGCGCTATACCAGCATGTCGCACAGAACATCACCGCTTCCTTAAGAAACTCTGTGTGTGACAGGGTGCATTTCACCACTGATACATGGACCAGTAAGTATGGACGGGGGCGTTGCATGTCGCTGACTGGGCACTGGGTAACTGTTGTGAGAGATGGAGAAGGGTCTGCTGAACAAGTCTTGCCGCCCCCACGACTTGTGCGTCAATCCTCTGTATGTCGAATTTCCTCCAATGCTTCTGCCTCCTCAACCTCATCTGTGTCCTCCATAGAGATGAGCAAACCGGTCCCGGTTCGGCTCGAGGTCGGTTCGCCGAACGGAGGTCCCGTTCGAGTTCGGCTCGTCGAACGTTCGACAAACCGAACTCGAACTGCATAGGAAACAATGGCAGGCAATCACAAACACATAAAAACACCTAGAAAACACCCTCAAAGGTGTCCAAAAGGTGACAAACAACTCATAACACAACACAAACACATGGGAAAGTGACAAGGACATATACTCATGCGAAAACAAAACAGCTGGACATGGAAAAAGAGGAGGACACACAGATATATGAGTATATGCAAGGAAACATCGATTCCATTATTGTGCAACTTGAGCCCTGCTCATTTTAGGCTTCCAATCTTGATAAATTGCCTGAGCTCGCCACGTACGCCTTGGGGATCTTGTCGTGTCCTGCAGCCAGCGTTCTCTCGGACACTGTCTTCAATGCTGCTGGGGGTCTGCTGGCAGATAAGCACACGTGTCTGTCCGCTGACAATGTGGACATGGCTCTCAGAGGACTTTTCTTCCCCTGGGTCAGCCAGGGGACGGGAAAGGCACGCGTATTTTTGAGAGTGCTTCATGCAAAGCATCTATTTCTTTTTCAAAAGGGGGCTCAACCGATGCCAGTCAAGTGGGGTGTGTGTGGCCCAGTTAGTGGAAACGAGGGAGACTGTGGTTGGAGTCCCCTCGCTGTGTTTCTAAAAGAACCAAGATGAACAAGTCATGGCTCTCAGAGGACTTTTCTTCCCCTGGGTCAGCCAGGGGACGGGAAAGGCACGCGTATTTTTGAGAGTGCTTCATGCAAAGCATCTTTTTCTTTTCAAAAGGGGGCTCAACCGATGCCAGTCAAGTGGGGTGTGTGTGGCCCAGTTAGTGGAAACGAGGGAGACTGTGGTTGGAGTCCCCTCGCTGTGTTTCTAAAAGAACCAAGATGAACAAGTCATGGCTCTCAGAGGACTTTTCTTCCCCTGGGTCAGCCAGGGGACGGGAAAGGCACGCGTATTTTTGAGAGTGCTTCATGCAAAGCATCTTTTTCTTTTTCAAAAGGGGGGTCAACCGATGACAGTCAAGTGGGGTGTGTGTGGCCCAGTTAGTGGAAACGAGGGAGACTGTGGTTGGAGTCCCCTTGCTGTGTTTCTAAAAGAACCAAGATGAACAAGTCATGGCTCTCAGAGGACTTTTCTTCCCCTGGGTCAGCCAGGGGACGGGAAAGGCACGTGTATTTTTGAGAGTGCTTCATGCAAAGCATCTTTTTCTTTTTCAAAAGGGGGGTCAACTGATGCCAGTCAAGTGGGGTGTGTGTGGCCCAATTAGTGGCAACGAGGGAGACTGTGGTTGGAGTCCCCTCGCTGTGTTTCTAAAAGAACCAAGATGAACAAGTCATGGCTCTCAGAGGGCATTTCTTTCCCTGGGTCAGCCAGGGGACGGGAAAGGCACGCGTATTTTTGAGAGTGCTTCATGCAAAGCATCTTTTTCTTTTTCAAAAGGGGGCTCAACCGATGCCAGTCAAGTGGGGTGTGTGTGGCCCAGTTAGTGGAAACGAGGGAGACTGTGGTTGGAGTCCCCTCGCTGTGTTTCTAAAAGAACCAAGATGAACAAGTCATGGCTCTCAGAGGACTTTTCTTCCCCTGGGTCAGCCAGGGGACGGGAAAGGCACGCGTATTTTTGAGAGTGCTTCATGCAAAGCATCTTTTTCTTTTTCAAAAGGGGGCTCAACCGATGCCAGTCACGTGGGGTGTGTGTGGCCCAGTTAGTGGAAACGAGGGAGACTGTGGTTGGAGTCCCCTCGCTGTGTTTCTAAAAGAACCAAGATGAACAAGTCATGGCTCTCAGAGGACTTTTCTTCCCCTGGGTCAGCCAGGGGACGGGAAAGGCACGTGTATTTTTGAGAGTGCTTCATGCAAAGCATCTTTTTCTTTTTCAAAAGGGGGGTCAACTGATGCCAGTCAAGTGGGGTGTGTGTGGCCCAATTAGTGGCAACGAGGGAGACTGTGGTTGGAGTCCCCTCGCTGTGTTTCTAAAAGAACCAAGATGAACAAGTCATGGCTCTCAGAGGACTTTTCTTCCCCTGGGTCAGCCAGGGGACGGGAAAGGCACGCGTATTTTTGAGAGTGCTTCATGCAAAGCATCTTTTTCTTTTTCAAAAGGGGGCTCAACCGATGCCAGTCAAGTGGGGTGTGTGTGGCCCAGTTAGTGGAAACGAGGGAGACTGTGGTTGGAGTCCCCTCGCTGTGTTTCTAAAAGAACCAAGATGAACAAGTCATGGCTCTCAGAGGACCTTTCTTCCCCTGGGTCAGCCAGGGGACGGGAAAGGCACGCGTATTTTTGAGAGTGCTTCATGCAAAGCATCTTTTTCATCTTGAAAATTGGGTCAAATGATGCCAGTCAAGTGGGGTGTGTGTGGCCCAGTTAGTGGAAACGAGGGAGACTGTGGTTGGAGTCCCCTTACTGTGTTTTACATGCTTTTAGAAGGGCATGACATGGCTTAGAGGTTGACTTTCAGCATCTGGAAACTGTTGGCTACCAAAATGCTGCCTTTCCAACCTTTTTAACCGAGGATTTTCGAGACCTTATGCCCATCGCAGTGCCCCAAGAGCCGATGCCCAGGCGCCACTCCTTCTCCAACAAAGGCGTGCACGCGCTATACCAGCATGTCGCACTAAACATCACTGATTCCTTGAGAAACTCTGTGTGACAGGGTGCATTTCACCACAGATAATTGGCCCAGTAAGCATGGACAGGGGCGTTACATGTCGCTGACTGGGCAATGGGTTACTGTGGGGAGAGATGGAGAAGGGTCTGCTGTACAAGTCTTGCCGTCCCCACGAGTTGTTTCAATCCTTCTTCTGTATGTAGAAGTTAATACACTGCTTCTGCCTCTTCAACCTCGTGTGGGTCCTCCACTTTGGCGCAAACCCTGTGTGGTCAGGCCACCCTTCCTTGTAACTGCGCACAAGGAATACCACACACCTCCTTACTATGCTGGCAGCAGAGCTCAATGTCATCAGGCGGTCAAAGGTTTACTTTGAAATGTATGGGAAATGTGAGTCACACCGCTGAGAAGTTGTGGACGGTTAGCTCTGGAGACAGAGTTTCATCAATGGTTGTCTCCACTCAACCAGCAGCCAGGGAAGGCCGGGTGCGACAATGATGCAAACATGGGTGCGGCCCTTCGCCGTGACAATGTGACACATGTGCCTTGTGTGGTTCACGTGTTGAACCTGGTTGTCCAGCAATTTTTAAAGCACTATCCTGGCCCACATGGCCATCTGCAGAGAGCACGGTGTAACGCCTTCCTTGATCCACACACTCAGATGGGCTGTAAATGATAGGCTAGAGGGAAGCCACTCACCAAGCAGGACCCCTAGAACCCTGAAACCCTTTAACCCCTATACAGGGATTAGGAATTACACAGGGCCCAAGGTGATTAATACCTGTGGAAGGCTCCAGTTCCAGAGAATAGTAGTCAGGCAGGGTCAAAACATTAATTGAGGAACAGGAACAGAATGGGACGGCCAGGACTTAATCAGAAAACAAGCAGAGGTGAAATGCGGATCGGCCAACAAGGTACATAAACAGCAAGCAGGAAAAGTAGTCAGGTAACAAGCACACAAAATCATAAAACTGAACTGGGGGTAAAATTAACCAGAGGTTCATAGCTATGTCTGGCAGTGGTCTGCAGACAGGATGGGCATAAAAAAGGGTGTGGTGTCTTCCCATTGGTTGTAGCTGAATGATGGTATTTCATCTGTGAGATACCCACCAGCTACATTCAGCCAGAGATTCTGCATCTGTCAAGGTAATGCAGCCCAGTGGGTGAGCATAACCTGCGTCCACCTGCGCCGCTGGCATCGACTCCTCTCCCATCATCAGCACTATGCATGAAAGGAACACGTTGTCACCTGGCGACCAGAGTACAAATTGACGGAGCGTACTCCGTTGGTGACTTAACAGCCGCGTGCTGCAATGATGCAAACCTGGCTGCGGGCCATCGTCAGGGCAATGTGACACACGTGCCTTGTATGGCTCACGTGTTGAACCTAATTCTCCAGCAATTTTTAAAACACCATCCCGACCTACATGGCCTTGTGCAGTGGGCACGCTCGCTATGTTCTCACTTCCATCGTGCGCACACAGCAGCTCAACAACTTTCGTCGCTACAGAAGTCTTTAGGTCTGGTGGTTAAACGCCTGAAATGCGATGTGCCGACACGCAGGAATTTGAATCTGCACATGTTGCAGCGTTTGTGGCAGCACCGCCGAACCCTGCTGCAATACGTTATGACATATAGCCTGGGATAACTTGATCCAGAGGTGGTGCAGATCACGCTGCTGGAGTGGTGTCAGATCAAGGACCTATGCACCCTGCTACACAGTTTACAAATGTCGACGAAGATGTTTAGCACTGGCAATGTCATTCTCAGCGTGACAATTCTGGTCATCTACATGATGGAGCACACTGTAATTATTATTCGGAGTCAGGTGTTGGGACAAGAGGAAGGGGAGGAAGTACAGGAGGAGTCATATGCGGAAGGGATAACAAGATCTACGAGGTCCAGATGGTCAGCGACACCTATGCGGCAGTCATGGTGAGGGAGAGGGATTAACAAGGGCGCATAGTATCAGCAAAAAGTGTTGAGGAAGGTGCAGGAGCCCATGAAGAAATGGAGGACGAACTGGCGATGGGCATGGAAGACTCAGCAGATGAGTGAGAGCTTGCTCACATTTCGGTTGTGCGAGGTTGTGGGGAGAGGGCAGAGGAAGGAGGCACGATTCTCACCTCTCTGCCACCAACACACCAAGGACTTGGTCCTCCTGGATGCACAAGACACATGAGCGCCTTCTTGCTGCACTACCTACAACATGACCCTCGGATTGTACGAATTCAAAGTAATCCTGAATACTGGGTTGCCACACTGTTACATCCCCGGTACAAGACAAAATTTGGCGAAATAATTCATGCCATAGAAATGGACGCACGTATACAGGAGTATCTGCAGAATGTGGTACGCAATCTTAGATCTGCTTTTCCACTAAACACCAGTGCTGCACAGAGTGAATCTCAACGCTTTGTCATGGATAGGAGGAAATGGTCTTTTACTTGTCTACATCTGAGGGACCGAGGGCTGGCTGCTGTGCTGAGATGGCGTTGAGTACGGTGTCCCTGCAGAGTTGCACTTTTGGTCATATACCAAAATGAGTTGAAAAAGGACAGATGCTGGTGGAAAGGGGAACAGGTGTGTTGGAAAGGGGAAAAAAGTTTTGGTCCGTGGATTTGGTGGTTAAGCAACAGTAACATTTGCTGAAGAAACACCATCTGTTACAGTGGGACTGGCAGATTTGGATAAGGTGGTATATACTATGTTACCGCTATATAACGAAAATTAATAAGAAAAGAAAGAGAAAGGTATATATCCCCATCAGCAGTTAGTGTCCACCGTGCTCCCAGTTGGAAAAGGAGAGGTTGGCAACTGGAAGGTTTGGTGGAGGATACAGAGCTGTGTGGCTATGAAACTAATAGTAGCCTGAACCGAGTTAGACGCCATTCGGATCTGGAGACTGGGAGCCCTGTTAGCGTCACAGGGTCCACATGCCCACCCAGCCCAGGAACTCCCTGTTAACAACACAGGGGCCACTGAGTACGCTGACCGTGTGCGTAGGGGCCACACCTGTGGACAGCAGGCGCATCAGCAGCAGCAGGCCTGTTAATGCCACTGGGCTGCACAAGCAGGACTTGTAGGACAGGAGCTGGTCTTAACCGTTCTGCGTTACCAACTGTGGTGGTGGCCTGCATCGACACCCTATCCCTGCCTACCTCTGGCCTAAAGCCGCAATGGGTTCAACACGTGGAGGTGTGCTCTTTCGGAGCATAATAGAAGACTGCGCACCGCCTTGTTGGCTCCAGCCCCTTTTATAACCTGGGTCCGCCCCAAACCAGGGTGAACCACAATGCACCTCCTGAAGACAAAAGTAGAGTGACACATCATGAGTGGCATAACTAGCGTCCTATTTGGAACCGCAACTTCAATGATGACCTCATGGCTGCCATGACCCAAACACCTCACCAGTCATCATCTGACCATCAATAATGCGGTGACAAGTCATAGGGGTGGGCCTCTGCAAGCCATTTGGGAGGACACCTGATGCCCTGTGGTCTATATGGGACCCCCACATCAGGGGCAGGGCCAAAGAGTTCATTACCGGACCTAGTCTCTGATGCAGTAAGTGCCTGAGCATGCTCAGTAGCATGAAATACAGTCTCTGAAAAAAGACTATCAGCTTTAGCATGGTGTCTAGGCACAAAACAGGACTTAGACCCAGCATGGAATGCAAGTACCTGTGCAAAGAGGCTTTTCACACTTAGTGTGGGAGCATGCGCTGCATCCCGAAATGAAGACTTAGCGTCAGGAATGGCACAGTCAGGCTGAGCATACTCACTAGGCGAAACACTGTAGTTAGGCTGCAGCTGGGGTAAAATGGCCCACGCATGCACACTAGCTGCCTCTCCACACTTAGACGTGGAGGAGAAATTGCTCTTCGGGTGTGAACTTGGAGATGCTGTCTATGAACAGAAGGAAAATCTAAAGGAAGCTTCACTTTCTATCCCTCCGAATTATCAAATGCAGCAATGAATTCCCTGAGTTTTCTATAACATTAGCGTAGCAAAATGTGCATGAGGGTGTCATGCACAGGTGCTAGAAATAGCTTGGCACCAGTGGGGCACTAATGGAATACAACAGCCAGTTCTATGATGCCACTAAATGGCAGTATTTTTTGCTATCATTATAGCTTATTAAAAACAGAGCAGGAGGGTGTCATGCACAGGTGCTGCACATAGATTTGCACCAGTGGGGCACTAATGGAATACAACAGCGAGTTCTATGATGCCACTAAATGGCAGTATTTTTTGCTATCATTATAGCTTATTAAAAACAGAGCAGGAGGGTGTCATGCAGAGGTGCTGCACATAGATTTGCACTAGTGTGACTAGACAAAAGTCCAATAGCCACGTTTAGGATGCCACTATGTTTCCTCAGTGTTTGCTAGTATAATGGCTTAGTAACAATGAGTTTGAGTGTGCAATGCAGGCAGAGGTGCTGCAAATATCTTTGCACTAGTGGGACTATAGCAAAGTCCAATCGCCACGTTTAGGATGCCACTAGGTACACTGAGTGTTTGCTAGTATAATGGCTTAGTTATAATGAGTTGGAGTGTGCAGAGGACAGGAGGGTACAGTGCCAGGATTGTGGGGCTCTGGGTAGAGGAATGGAAGCCTGCCTTTCTATTCCCTCCTAATGGGGAAATGCAGCGATGAAATCCCTGACCTTGGCTACACAGACGCTGTCTCTGTTTTCAGGACCTGTCACCTATGGCTCTGACCCTGCTGGTACGAGCTCTTAAAAGGACTGATAGAAAGTGCTATCCCTAAGCTGTCTAGCGCTGTGTATGGAGCGCATACAGCAGTATCGGCGATAGGACAAAGGACGGAGCTGCGCCAATGATGTCTGACACCAAGGACGCAGAAGGCAGATAATGGCGTGCTGGAGGAAAATGTCCGGTTTTATAATGCAGGGACATGTGACATGGACATCCTATCACACATGCCGTTGCTTCTCTGGCTAAAAGTCCACTTAGCTGTGTGTGTGTCTGGGATTGGCTGACATGCTGGCCCGCCCCACAAGACGCGCGCGCTTAGGGAAGGAAGACAAGGAAAAAAAAAAAAATGGCGATCGCCATTATACAAACAGCAGTGATCTGAAGGCGCTGTTCCCGCACACTATACACTGAAATGTCATAATAGTGTGAGTCACAGAGTGACTTACACTATTACAGCGGAAAGCCAGCTAGGAATTAGCTGTTTTTTTGCTGCTAGAACCGTTCTCGAACGTTTCTAGAACTATCGAGCTTTTGCAAAAAGCTCGAGTTCTAGTTCGATCTAGAACAGGCCCCAAAATCACTCGAGCCTAGAACTGGAGAACCTCGAACCGCGAACCGCGCTCAACTCTGGTCCTCCACCTCCGCCCCAAGCCTGCCTGGTCAGGCCACCCGCATTGTAACTGCGCAAAGGAATCCCGCACACCTTCATACTATGTTGGCTGCAGAGCTCAACAGCATCAGGTGGTCTTTACTTTGAAAATCTTGGAAATAATAGTCACACAGCTAAGAAGTTGTGGTCAGCACTTGCAAGCGAGTTTACTAATTGGTTGTCTCCACTCAACCTGCAGCCAGGGAAGGCTGTGTGCGACAATGCTGCAAACCTGGGTGCGACCCTTTGCCGGGGCAAGGTGACACACGTGCCTTGTATGGCTCACGTGTTGAACCTTGTTGTCCAGCAACTTATAACCCACTATCCTAGCCTAGATGGGCTTCTGCACAGGGCACGGTCACACTCTGCTCACTTCCACCGTTCAACCGCCGCAGCTGACCAACTTGCATTGCTGCAGAAGTCTTTCGGCCTGCTGGTTTATCGCCTGAAATGAGATGTGCTGACACGCTGGAACTCTGCTCTCCACATGTTGCAGAGACTGTGGCAACACCGCCAAGCCCTGGTGCAATACATCATGATGTATAGCCTGGGCCAACGAGATGCAGAGGTGGGGCATATCACACTGCTGGAGTGGTCTCAGTTCAAGGACCTATGCACCCTTCTGCACAGTTTCGACATGGCGACGAATATGTTTAGCGCTGACAATGCCATTATCAACATGACAATTCCAGTCATTTACATGCTGGAGCACACGCTAAACACAATTCGGAGTCAGGGGGTGGGACAAGAGGAAGGGGAGAAAGTACAGGAGGATTCATATGCGCAAGGGATACCAACATCTACAAGGTCCAGACGTTCAGCATCACCAAGGCGGCAGGCATGGGACGGTGGGGGAGAGGGATTAACAAGGGCGCAAGGTAGCAGGCAAAATATTGAGGAAGGTGAAGGAGACCATGAAGAAATGGAGGACGAGCTCTCGATGGACATGGAAGACTCAGCAGATGAGGGAGTCCTTGGTCAAATTTCGGTTGAACGAGGTTGGGGGGAGAAGTCACAGGAAGAAAGCACGGTTATCACCTCGCCGCCACAAATACAGCGAGGACTTGGTCCTCATGCATGCGCAAGACATATGAGCGCCTTCTTGCTGCACTACCTCCAACATGTACCTTGGATTGTCCGAATTAGAAGTAATGATGACTACTGGGTTACCACACTATTAGATACTCGGTACAAGTCCAAATTTGGCGAAATAATTCCAGCCATAGAAAGGGACACACGTATGCAGGAGTATCAGCAGAAGCTGTTACTCAATCTTAGCTCGGCTTTTCCACCAAACACCAGTGGTGCACGGAGTGAATCTCCCAGTTGTAACTTGCCAACCATGGGACTGTCTCGTCATTATTAGTCAAACTATACCAGCTACACCAGATCTGGTGCTGGTAACAGCAATTTTTTGGAATCATTTCATAATTTTTTTAGACCATCTAATGCAAGGCCACAAGCTCGTTGTCTCTGAACGTGTCTTCAGTGCTGCTGGGTGTGTGCTGACAGATAAGCGCACGCGTCTGTTCAGCGACAATGTGGACAGACTAACGTTCATCAAGATTAACAAGTCATGGATCCGCAAGGACATTACTACCACTGTGTCATCCTGGGGAGAGTAAAGGTTGGCGTATTTTGGAATGTGCTTCATGCAAATCAACCTGTCAAGTTTGCAACTGGGGGACAACTGATGTCACTGAAGGGGTGTGTGTGGCCCAATTTTTGGAAAAAAGGGAGACTCTGCTTGGAGTCCCCTTGCGGTGTTTTTTTTAAAAATGAGCCAAGATGTACAAGTCATGGTTCAGCAAAGACTTTGCTACCTACCCTGGTGTCATCCTGGGGACAGTTAAGGCTGGCATATTTTTGAATGTGCTTCATGCAAATCTACCTGTCAAGTTTTTAACTGGGGCTCAAGTGATGCCACTGAAGTGGTGTCTGTGGGGCCCAATTTTTGGAAAAAAGAGAGACTCAACTTGCAGTACCCTTGATGTGTTTTACATGATTTTAGAAGGGCATGATATGCCTATATTTGTGTCTCCTCCTCTTTTTCCTCATCCAGCTGTTTTGTTTTCGCATGAGTATATGTCCTTGTCACTTTTTCATGTGTTTTTTTGGTGTGTTGGGAGTTGTTTGGCACCTTTTGGACACCTTTGAAGGTGTTTTCTATGTGTTTTTATGTGTTTGTGTTTGCCTCCCATTGTTTTCAATGGGGTTCGAGAGGTTCATCGAACCGAACTCAAACGGAGCCTCCGCTCGACGAACCGAACTGAATTCGAGCCTTCAGAGGCTCTCTCATCTCTAAACAGCAGTCAATCAGAAACAGCGGTGGAAAGGGAAAGCAGTGAATATGCATTAATGATAATTGTGGGACCCGGCAATAGCACTGCAGCCGCGGGGACATGGTAATTATGTACTGCTTTAACCCTTTTTCTTCCTTTTTTTGACAGTAGCCAATCACAACCATGCCAATACATGACATGGCTGTGATGGGCAGGGAGAGGATGGTTTTTGCCATCCAATCATTTACCAATCCTTAGCAAGATCACAGACTTTTGCAGTAAATGCTGGGATGTTCAATTTGATCTGGCCAAAGATTGTATGATTTTAACATTTTCCAATCTCTGCCAATCAGGATCGCTGATCTATAATTCTGAAAGGTACAGGATGTGTTTGGTTTAAAATGCAGGTGGAATAACAAAGAGAATTCCCTAATTAATAATATATTAATAATATGATAATATGTATGCACTTGCATAGTGCTATTAATTCCACAGTGCTTTATAGTATACATCAGCAAAACTGTAACCATTGGGGTTCACAATCTAATTTCCCTATCGGTATCTCTTTGGAGTGTGGGTAGAAGCCAGAGTACCTAAAGGAAACCCACTCAAACACGAGGAGAACAGAGTTAAGAAAGACACCTTCCCTTTAAGTCAATGCAAATTGATTTAGCTAATTTAACTTAAGCAACAAATGGCAGCAGCAATGAAAGTAGTAGTCCACCTTTGGGGCCCTGTGACCATGGATGTTGGCACGGTTTTAGGAACTGTTAGTGCACTTCATAATACAATCTGTAAAAATATCCATTCATTGATGTTCCTCTTACAAATGCCTTGCACATGAAAACTCAAGACCCAGCAATACTCCCTTAGTAAGTAGTTCTATAATAAATTAATCAACAATGGAACCACAAGGGCCAGCAGTAATGACTAATTTCTTGGGTTAGCAGGTGTGAGGTCAAATAGCAATGAAATTTAAGACTACAAGGTACAGGTGCTTAGGGATGTAGGAACTGGATGGAAGGATCCTTCTTAGTTCAGCAAGGTGGCAGTGAGCAATTCCTGGTAATCTGGTTGGTCTGAGAGTGGGGTGCAGCCCCAGGGCTCATTGTTCTCCTTTTACACTTGATTGCAGAGGTGTCAGCAATCATTCTGTGCTTTTGTTCTGGGTCCTCACTGTACACCCTCATTGGAGGATAGCCTAAAGATTTGCCAGTGCAGTTACCTCCCACTTTCCTCTCCAGCTTGCTCAGTCTTTCCTCTGCTGCTCTTCCTCTTCCAGGTTGCAAAAAAGAGACAAGGTTTTTGAGCGTTGTATTCCAAGGCAATGAGGATTACAACATGCTACCTTTACAGGAGTTACAGATGAATTTGAACTTACTAGTCCCACTAGTCTAGGAGCATATTCACGTAACTGGAGACACAGGGGATGCTGTGGTGGTGACAATAGCAGTTAGTAGATCCTCCCATTGAAAAGAAAAAAATCATAGTCAGTTAAAACCTACGGAGGTCAAAAATGAAACTGCTTTTGGTTGGATATTGACAGACTCTAAAATGTAAAAAAAAAATCACTTTACAGCCCCACTACCATTATCATGAGGAATTGAGAAGTATGCCATTATGACACTCACATCAACGCACTTTCTAAAGTGCAGTGAAGGGGCCCTCACCTTATACACTGATTCACCAGATAAGACTATGTAGCAGTCTAATATTTTCCATTAAGTCAGTTGATATACCAAGACTGTCACACAGCTTCTCTTTCTGGCTGGCAATATGTTTGTGCAATATAAGTTGCTGTACAAAAAGTTGTAAATTTTTGATCCAATTAAAACCTTTAAAATCACTATATAAGAACAAAACATGAATTATTACTGAGTATTGGTATCTAAGTTGAATTAAAAACCTTTCATGACAAGTTAATAAATTGAGGGGTTATGCTTGATCCTACATTAGTAGTGGCTGCCCATGGTTTCTGGGAGGGTAACTGTCATATAAAAAAATCAAACAAAAAGGGTTTGTTTAATGTAATATCTTGATAAATGTGTAGAAATGTTGATCACTCCTTTTATGTCCCCTCCCTCTAGATTTCAGTTGACCCCACTCTGTGTAATTGCAACTTTTTGAGTAATATTGTTCTTTTTCAGTGCATGAGTGAACTATATCTCATTATCTTTGGTCTGATCTATCTTCCTGGAACAGATACGCTTTACTATCATAAAAAATTATGAAGATATCTTAAACATTGTTCATGTTTACATTCTTTTAGATGATATTGAAATCTCACCAGCATATTCTGAAATTGTCACTTTTTAATTAGTTTTAATTTTTTTTTGTGATTCAGCATTCAATGTTTCATTCAGGGTAGTAAGGGTATCTTCTCTCTCGTATTATTCATCAGAATAAGGAGAATAAGCTTGATCTCACCCCTACAGCTATCAATTCACATTCATTGATATTACTGCTGATGTGACAAGGGGTAATGTGTTTACGCTATGCAGTGTGTCCACCCATATCCTGTCCACCGTCATTAACTTGAGAACGGCGGCTGCTATAGGCATAGAAGTGGTGTCTAGGTATAGTAAAATAGCCCTGCGCTACGCAATGAAACCACCTATAGCGCCACCTGGTGGAAAACAACGGAGTTAGCATTTTTATCTTGAAAATGGAACAAGATAGAGAAAAAAAGTGAATTAAAACATTGTAGGGAATCATCAATTCAATACAAATCGACACCTTGCATACAGAAATGCTATGATATGAAACCCATGACCCCCTCAAAACATTGAATGATGGTCATGCATATGGCGCTCATTTACCTTTGATGCTCAAAGTGGCCACTGTCAGCTGCAATTAACATCTGGACTCTGGACAGCATACTGTATCTTGCTGCACATTGTGCAATATGGTAGGTGACACGTTTGCACAAGCATCTGTGATATGTCGTCGTAGGTCCTGCAATGTTGCAGGAGGGGTCGCATACACCTGCTTTTTCATGTGAACTCACAGAAAGAAGTCCAATGAGGTCAGGTCAGGTGAGCGTGGAGGTCACTCCACGCAGCCACCATACCCAATGACTTGTAGGAAGGTCTTCATGAAGTATCGCTTCACGTCTGCAGCCTTGTGAGTTTTACACATTTAAATCATAGCATTTCTGTATGCAAGGTGTCGATTCGTATTGAATTGATGATGCCCTACAATTTTATAATTCACATTTTTTCTCTATTTCATTCCGTTTTTGAGATAAAAATGTTAACTCCATTGTTTTCCATCAGGTGGAGCTACAGGTGGTTTCATTGCGTAGTGCATGGATGCTTTACTATACCTAGACACCACTTCTATGCCTATAGCTGCTGCCAATCTCAAGTTAATGGCGGTGGACAGGATATGGGTGGACACACTGTAAATAGAGTTCAAAGAATACACTACTGATGTCAATATCCCACCAATAGAGAAACCTTATAAATATTGATACATTAGCCCCTTCTCACAAATCCTATTTTCACCTTTCTGACAAGAACAAATTTTTCATTTCTGACCAGTATCATTTTATGAGGTAATAACTCTGGAACACTTTGCCGGACCCAAGTAATTCTGACAATATTTTTTCATGGCATATTTCACTTCATAATAGTAGTACATTTATGACAATATTTTTTGTTTTTATTTGTGAAAGTATTGAAAATTTTTCAAAAATCTAGAAAATGTTAACAATTAACATTTATGATATATCTGTTTTACATCAGCATAATTTTTGAAAAATAAAATTTAGGTTTAAAAGTTTTCCTCAGAAATTCTTCATCTTTCTAACTAAACTTACAAAACCAATTTTTTTTTAGGGACCACATCACATTTGAAGTGATTTTGAGAGGCCTATGTGACAGAAGATACCCAAAGGTGACATGATTTTAAAAACGGCACCCCTCTAAGTGCTTAAACCTACATTCAAGAAGTTTATTAACCCTTTAGGTGCTTCACAAGAAATAAAGCAATGTGGAATGAAAAATTATCTTTTCCCCACAAAATTGTTACCTTAGCCCCAAACTATTTATCTTAACAAGGGCAACAGGAGTAAATATACTCTATAATTTGTTGAACAATTCTCCTGACTATGCTGATACCCCATATGTGGTGGAAAATTACTATTGGGTGTACGGCAGGGCTCGGAAGGCTCAGAACGGAAGGAGCACAATTTTACTGTTGGAACTCAAAATAGACTGGATATGGACGCCTTGTCATTTTTGCAGAGGCCTGGCCCCTGATATGGCTAAACAGTGAAAAAAACCACAAGTGAACCCATTTTGAAAACTTTACACCTTAATACCTGAAGGAACTTATCTTAAGGTGTAGTGAGCACCTTGAATGATTTTTTTTTAACATTGAGGCATTAAAATATAAAATCACATTTTTCAAACAAAATTGTTGTTTTAACCCCCAATTTTTTAACTGGTTACTGATTGGTAAAAGGAGAAAATGCACCATATAATTGGTTCTACAATTTCCCCAGAGTACATCTTTGTGGGGGCAAAACTACTGTCTGGGTGCCTGGTACAGCTCATAAGGGAAGAAACGCCATTTTATCTGGAATAAATTGCAAATGCCATGTCACATTTCAACAGCCCACACAATTTACTCCATTTTGGAAACTATACCACTTGAAGAATTCATCTAGGTGATTACTGAGCAGTTTTAACCGTCAAGTCGTTTACTGAATTTTATAACATTAGGCTGAGTAAAAGAAAATTTCTGTATTTTTCCACTAATATGTTGCTTGGCCTCAAATATTTAATTTTCATAAGTGGTAATGGGAGAAAAAGAACAATAAAATTTGTTACATAATTTCTCCCAAGTGTGGAAATAGCCCATATGTGGTTGAAAATTACTTTTGAGGCAAAGTGAAAAGCACAGAAGGAAAGGAACGCCATATTATAGAGCAGATTTTGCTGAAATGGTTTGATGTTGTATTGTCACATTGGCAGAGCTCCTGGGGTACCAAAACAGCAGAAACCCCAAAAAGTGACCCAATCATTCAAACTACATCTTTCAATTAATTAATTTTTGGGTGCTGTGAACATAACATCACCACATGTGTGGCACAGAACTTTTTTTACCATTGGGAGGGGAACATTACATTTTTACCATATAAATTTAGTTTAGCTCCTGATTTTACATTTTCACACAGGAAGTGGGTATAAATGGCACGCAAGTTTGTCACAAAATTTCTTGTGAAAGTGGTAATACTCCATATGTGGCTGTAGAGTACTGCTTAGCCACAAACCGATACTTAGGAGGGAAGGAGTACTATTTGATGCGTTGACAAATTTTCTTACAATATCTTGTGGACTCCATAGGCAAAACACCTAAGTACCAGAAGAGCAGATTCACCACTCAAGTGTAACTATTTTGGAAATTAAACCTCTCTAGGAATTTATCATGTAGCAACAATTATAGCATCCAACAGGCAGCATTGGATGTTGCTAAGTGAAAATTGCAAACCTGCCGTTGCAGTGCCAAGAACATTGTAGTGTCCAGTATGTTGTAGTGCCCATACATTTTGCACCACTTTTATTTATGGAGAAATGCAGAGTATAACTTAAGTAGTCTTCCTCAACGCAGAAATTCCATAGCGATTTTCCAGAGTCTTTGTGTTACAGTAATGTGGAAGCCCCCTCGATTTCGTATTACACATGACTGATTTGAGTGGGGACTTTCTTGTGGATTGAATTAAAGCTTTTAATGGGCACATTTTACATAAAACTTTCCCATGCTCTACACTGAACATTTACACTAGGGTTACCATCTAAATCTCTGAAAGATGTGATTCAGATGACACCTCCACTTTAATGAGGCAGTAGAGTTATGCTGCACTTTGTCTGGCCTTTGTTCAGCAGTGTCCTTTTCATAACTGCACAAAACTGTGGTTGATCACTCTTTTATGCACCACTGGGAAAATGGACATTGGCAGATTATAGGACTGACTGAGTCCAAGGTTACTCCATCTCCCTTGGAATAGGGAATCGTGTTTCAGAGATTTACAGTATATGGAAACCCCAATGTAAGCACTCAGTGTAGATTGCAGGATAAATGTGAGCCAAGCCTTACATTGCTCTTTGGAATAAATCAACAGCAGGACACTAGAGATGAGCGAACCGGTCGCGGTTCGGCTCGAGGTCGGTTCGCCGAACGGAGCTCCCGTTCGAATTCGGTTCGTCGAAAGTTCGACGAACCGAACTCGAACTGCATAGGAAATAATGGCAGGCAATCACAAACACATAAAAACACCTAGAAAACACCCTCAAAGGTGTCCAAAAGGTGACAAACAACTCACAACACAACACAAACACATGGTAAAGTGACAAGGACAAATTCACATGCGAAAACAAAACAGCGTAACGAGGAAAAAGAGGACGAGACACAGATATAGGCATGGCATGCCCTTCTAAAATCATGTAAAACACCGCAAGGTGACCCAAGCGAAGTCTCCCTTTTTTCCAAAAATTGGGCCACACAGACATCCCTTCAGTGGCAGCACTTGTGCCCCAGTTGTACACTTCACAGGTAGATTTGCATCAAGCACATTCAAAAATACGCCATACTTAACCGTCCCCAGGATGACACCGGGGTAGGTAGCAAAGTCTTTGCTGAACCATGACTTGTTCATCTTGGCTCCTTTTAAAAAACACAGCAAGCAAGGTTTACTCCAAGCGGAGTCTCCCTTTTTTTCCAAAAATTGTGCCCCACACACACCCACCCATTCAGTGGCAGCACTTGTGCCCTAGTTGTACACTTCACAGCTAGATTTGCATCAAGCACATTCAAAAATACGCCATACTTAACCGTCCCCAGGATGACACCGGGGTAGGTAGCAAAGTCTTTGCTGAACCATGACTTGTTCATCTTGGCTCCTTTTAAAAAACACAGCAAGCAAGGTTTACTCCAAGCGGAGTCTCCCTTTTTTTCCAAAAATTGTGCCCCACACACACCCACCCATTCAGTGGAAGCACTTGTGCCCTTGTTGTACACTTCACAGCTAGATTTGCCTCAAGCACATTAAAAAATACGCCATACTTAACCGTCCCCAGGATGACACCGGGGTAGGTAGCAAACTCTTTCCTGATCCCAGCTGTGTTCATCTTGGATCATTTTTAAAAAACACAGCAAGCAAGGGTTACTCCAAGCGGAGTCTCCCTTTTTTTCCAAAAATTGTGCCCCACACACACCCACCCATTCAGTGGCAGCACTTGTGCCCTAGTTGTACACTTCACAGCTAGATTTGCATCAAGCACATTCAAAAATACGCCATACTTTACCGTCCCCAGGATGACACCGGGGTAGGTAGCAAAGTCTTTGCTGAACCATGACTTGTTCATCTTGGCTCCTTTTAAAAAACACAGCAAGCAAGGTTTACTCCAAGCCGAGTCTTCCTTTTTTTCCAAAAATTGTGCCCCACACACACCCACCCATTCAGTGGCAGCACTTGTGCCCTAGTTGTACACTTCACAGCTAGATTTGCCTCAAGTACATTCAAAAATACGCCATACTTAACCGTCCCCAGGATGACACCGGGGTAGGTAGCAAACTCTTTCCTGATCCCAGCTCTGTTCATCTTGGATCATTTTTAAAAAACACAGCAAGAAAGGGTTACTCCAAGCGGAGTCTCCCTTTTTTTCCAAAAATTGTGCCCCACACACACCCACCCATTCAGTGGCAGCACTTGTGCCCTAGTTGTACACTTCACAGCTAGATTTGCATCAAGCACATTAAAAAATGCGCCATACTTAACCGTCCCCAGGATGACACTGGGGTAGGTAGCAAAGTCTTTGCTGAACCATGACTTGTTCATCTTGGCTCCTTTTAAAAAACACAGCAAGCAAGGTTTACTCCAAGCGGAGTCTCCCTTTTTTTCCAAAAATTGTGCCCCACACACACCCACCCATTCAGTGGCAGCACTTGTTCCCTAGTTGTACACTTCACAGCTAGATTTGCATCAAGCATATTAAAAAATACGCCATACTTAACCGTCCCCAGGATGACACCGCGGTAGGTAGCAAAGTCTTTGCTGAACCATGACTTGTTCATCTTGGCTCCTTTTAAAAAACACAGCAAGCAAGGGTTACTCCAGGCGGAGTCTCCCTTTTTTTCCAAAAATTGTGCCCCACACACACCCACCTATTCAGTGGCAGCACTTGTGCCCTAGTTGTACACTTACAGCTAGATTTGCATCAAGCACATTCCAAATCCACAAGCATTTACTCTCCCCAGGATGACACAGGGGTAGTAAATTCCTGGTGGATCCATGACTTGTTCATTTTGATGATTGTTAGTCTGTCCACATTGTCACTGGACAGACGCGTGCGCCTATCTGTCAGCACACACCCAGCAGCACTGAAGACATGTTCAGAGACAACACTGGCAGCTGGACACGACAAAATCTCCAAGGCATAACTGGAGAGCTCTGGCTATTTTTCTAGATTTGAAGCCCAAAATGAGCAAGGCTCCATTTGCAAAGTCATGGCATCGATGTTCATTTGGAGATACTCCTGTATCATCCTCTCCAGCCGTTGACTATGTGTCAGACTTGTTGTCTCTGGTGGCCTTGCAAAGGAGGGTCTAAAAAAATTATGAAAAGATTCCATAAAATTGCTGTTACCAGCACCAGATACAGTCCTACTGGTACGGTTAGACTGTTGAAGATGACGAGACCGTCCCATGTTTGTCAAGTTACAACTGGGAGATTCACTCCCTGCACCTGCACGGTTGTTTGGTGGAAAAGCCGAGCTAAGATCGAGTAACAGCTTCTGCTGATACTCCTGCATACGTGCGTCCCTTTCTATGGCTGGAATTATGTCACAAAATTTGGACTTGTACCGGGGATCTAATAGTGTGGCAAGCCAGTAGTCATCATCACTTCTAATTTTGACAATACGAGGGTCATGTTGGAGGTAGTGCAACAAGAAGGCACTCATGTGTCTTGTGCAGCCATGCGGACCAAGTCCACGCTGTGTTTGTGGCTTAGAGGTGCTACCCGTTACCCGTTCTTTCTTCCTCTCACATCTCCCCCCAACCTCTTTCAACTGAAATTTGACCAAGGTCTCCCTCATCCGCTGAGTCTTCCATGTCCATGGACAGTTCGTCCTCCATTTCTTCATGTTCTCCTGCACCTTCCTCAACATTTCACCTGCTACTATGCGCCCTTGTTGATCCCTGTCCCCCTTGGTCCCATGCCTGCCGCGTTGGTGATGATGAACGTCTGGACCTTGGTGATGTTGTTGTCCCTTGCGCATATGAATCCTCCTGTAGTTCCTCCCCTTCCTGTTGTCCCACCCCCTGACTCCGAATAGTGTTTAGCGTGTGCTCCAGCATGTAAATGACTGGAATTGTCATGCTGATAATGGCATTGTCAGCGCTAAACATATTCGTCGCTATGTCGAAACTGTGCAGAAGGGTGCAAAGGTCCTTGATCTGAGACCACTCCATCAGGGTGATCTGCCCCACCTCTACATCTCGTTGGCCCAGGCTATACGTCATGACGTATTGCACCAGGGCTCGGCGGTGCTGCCACAGTCGCTGTAACATGTGGAGAGTCGAATTCCAGCATGTCGCCACATCGCATTTCATTCGATGAACCGGCAGGCTGAAAGACTTCTGGAGCGATGCAAGTCGCTCAGCTGCGGCGGTTGAATGGCGGAAGTGAGCAGACAGTTTTCGTTCCCTGGTCAGAAGGCCATCTAGGCAGAGATAGTGTGTTAAAAATTGCTGGACAACAAGGTTCAACACGTGAGCCATACAAGGCACGTGTGTCACCTTGCCCAGGCGAAGGGCCGCACCCAGGTTTGCAGCATTGTTGCACACGGCCTTACCAGGCTGCAGGTTGAGTGGAGACAACCATTTATTAAACTCGGACGGCAGAGCTGACCACAACTCCTCAGCTGTGTGACTCCTATTACCAAGACATGTCAAGCTAAAGACCGCCTGATGCCGTTACGCTCTGCTGCCAGCATAGTAATGAGGGGTGCGTGATTCCTTCTGCGCAGTGAGAACGCTGGTGGCCTAACCAGGCAGGCTTGGGGCGGAGGTGGAGGACACAGATGAGGTGGAGGAGGCAGAAGCAGTGGCGGAACTTGGACAGACAGAGGATTGACACACAAGTCGTGGGGACGGCAAGACTTGTGTAGCAGACCTTTCACCATCTATCACCATAGTTACCCAGTGCCCAGTCAGCGACATGTAACGTCCCTGTCCATGCTTACTGGTCCAAGTATCGGTGGTGAAATGCACCCGTTCACACACAGAGTTTCTCAAGGAAGCGGTGATGTTGTGTGCGACATGCTGGTAGCCAAGAGCTTACAGAGGGATAAAGTCAACCTCTTAGCTTTGTCATGGGTCGCAGGAAATGGCCTTTTATTTGACCACATCTGAGGGACAGAGATCTGGCTGCTGTGTGTAGACGGTGTTGAGTAGGGTGTCCCTGGAAAAATGCAGGTTTGTGAGGAAAGTGCAGGCGGAGACATGATGTTGCCTTCATCCAACGTTTGTGCTATTGATGTCTGAGAGAGCTGTACACACTCACTTGTTTCCCCTTCCAAACCAACTGACGACCTACCAAGCAAACTGCCTGTTGCGGTTACAGTGGTGGAAGTTTTGCGTGGAAAACCAAGTGTGACAGCTGTCCCCACAGTCCTAGAAGATGAAGAGCACGCGGATGCACTGGAAGGGGCAGGCCGTGGATGGTTCGCTCCGCTAGGTCGCATTGCAGCACGGTGTACTTCTCACTGGGACCTATGATATTTATTCATGTGACGATTCTTTGAAGAAGTTGTCAAACTGCTGAGGTTTTGACCTCTACTAACAGAATCACGACAAATTTTACACATCACATATTTTGGGCGATCTTTTTCTATGTCAAAAAAGGACCAGGCTAGGCAAGGCTTAGAGGGCATGCAACCTGCTGAGCCCCCCCAACTAGTGCTCAGAGGCAGAGTGGTGGCTGATGATGCAGTTGTAGACGTGCTACCAGTGCTCCGACTTTGTCCAGGAAGGCGCAAGGTAACTTCGTCGTCGGTTGCATCCTCCTCCACTGTTTCTGTTGACCTCCTCGAGTTCCTGACTGGGGGTTGACAGTAGGTGGGATCTAGAACTTCATCATCAATTGTTGTGTTTGCACTCCCCTCCCCCTCAGACCGAGCCTCTTCTTGCCCTGACCGAATATTTAAGTTGTCATCCCAATCTGATATCTGCGTCTCATCGTCATCAGTATGTTCCTCATTGTCTATTACAACAGGTGTTTCAGTTTGTGAATAAGGGTCAACATTATGCTCAGAAACTTGGTCATCACGGCCTGAATCTGAGTCACAAAGGTTCTGGGCATCACTGCAGACCATTTCCTGGTCTGTACTCACTGTAGCTTGGGAGCAGACCTCTGATTCCCAGGCTATAGTGTGACTGAACAGCTCTGCAGACTCAGCCATCTCAGTTCCACCATACTGTGCAGGGCGGATGGAGACTTCAGAGCTGGGAGAAAGCAAGTGTGGTTGGGATGACAACTCAGAGGACTGGTGTTTTTTGGATGCGGTAGTTGAGGTGGAGGAGAGGGCACTTGTTGGACCACTTGAGATCCATTCAAGCATTTTCTTTTTTTGGCCATCATCTACCTTTGTTCCAGTTGTTCGTGTCCGTAAAAAAGGGAGCACATCGGATTGTCCACGGTAAGTAGTAGACATCTTACTTTTGCTGGTAGATGGTCTATCTTCAGCAGATGATAATGGAGCTTTGCCACCTTCCCCACGGAAGGTGGTGTAGATTGCAGCGGTGGTCTAGCTTTATTATCAGCAGAATAATAAAGAATAAATATCCCTTACAATGCAACTACGGCCCTTAAACTGGCAGCATAAATTGCTAGTATAATGGCTTAGTAACAATGAGTAGGAGTGTGCAATGCAGGCAGACGTGC
This sequence comes from Anomaloglossus baeobatrachus, assembly GCF_048569485.1. Taxonomy (NCBI): domain Eukaryota; kingdom Metazoa; phylum Chordata; class Amphibia; order Anura; family Aromobatidae; genus Anomaloglossus; species Anomaloglossus baeobatrachus. The sequence continues at coordinate 282,942,638 of NC_134358.1, forward strand.
TGCAAATATCTTTGCACTACTGGGACTATACAGAAGTCCAATAGCCACGTTTAGGATGCCACTAAGTTCACTGAGTGTTTGCTAGTATAATGGCTTAGTTATAATGAGTTTGAGTGTGCAATGCAGGCAGACGTGCTGCAAATATCTTTGCACTACTGGGACTATACAGAAGTCCAATAGCCACGTTTAGGATGCCACTAAGTGCACTCAGTATTTGCTAGTATAATGGCTTAGTTATTATGAGTTTGAGTGTGCAATGCAGGCAGACGTGCTGCAAATATCTTTGCACTACTGGGACTATACAGAAGTCCAATAGCCACGTTTAGGATGCCACTAAGTTCACTTAGTGTTTACTAGTATAATGGCTTAGTTATAATGAGTTTGAGTGTGCAATGCAGGCAGACGTGCTGCAAATATCTGTGCACTACTGGGACTATACAGAAGTCCAATAGCCACGTTTAGGATGCCACTAAGTTCACTGAGTGTTTGTTAGTATAATGGCTTAGTTATAATGAGTTTGAGTGTGCAATGCAGGCAGACGTGCTGCAAATATCTTTGCACTACTGGGACTATACAGAAGTCCAATAGCCACGTTTAGGATGCCACTAAGTTCACTCAGTGTTTGCTAGTATAATGGCTTAGTTATAATGAGTTTGAGTGTGCAATGCAGCCAGACGTGCTGCAAATATCTTTGCACTACTGGGACTATACAGAAGTCCAATAGCCACGTTTAGGATGCCACTAAGTTCACTCAGTGTTTGCTAGTAAAATGGCTTAGTTATAATGAGTTTGAGTGTGCAATGCAGCCAGACGTGCTGCAAATATCTTTGCACTACTGGGACTATACAGAAGTCCAATAGCCATGTTTAGGATGCCACTAAGTTCACTCAGTGTTTGCTAGTATAATGGCTTAGTTATAATGAGTTTGAGTGTGCAATGCAGGCAGACGTGCTGCAAATATCTGTGCACTACTGGGACTATACAGAAGTCCAATAGCCACGTTTAGGATGCCACTACGTTCACTGAGTGTTTGCTAGTATAATGGCTTAGTTATAATGAGTTTCAGTGTGGAATGCAGCCAGACGTGCTGCAAATATCTTTGCACTACTGGGACTATACAGAAGTCCAATAGCCACGTTTAGGATGCCACTAAGTTCACTGAGTGTTTGCTAGTATAATGGCTTAGTTATAATGAGTTGGAGTGTGCAATGCAGGCAGACATGCTGCAAATATCTTTGCACTACTGGGACTATACAGAAGTCCAATAGCCACGTTTAGGATGCCACTAAGTTCACTGAGTGTTTGCTAGTATAATGGCATAGTAACAATGAGTTGGAGTGTGCAAAGGGCAGGAGGGTACAGTGGCAGGGTTGTGGGTCTCTGGGTTGAGGAAAGGAAGCTTCCTTTCTATCCCTCCTAATGGGGAAATGCAGCGAGGAAATCCCTGACCTTAGCTACACAGACGCTGTCATCTTGTGTAGGTGTTAAACTCTGTTTTCAGGACCTGTCACCTATGGCTCTGACCCTGCCGGTATGAGCCCTTAAAAGGACTGATAGAAAGTGCTATCCCCAAGCTGTCCAGCGCTGTGTATGGAGCGTATACAGCAGTATCGGCGATAGGAGCTGCGCCAGTGATGTCTGACACCAAGGACGCTGAAGGCAGATAATGGCGTGCTGGAGGAAAATGTCCGGTTTTATAATGCAGGGACATGTGACATGGACATCCTATCACACATGCCGTTGCTTCTCAGTTTAAAAGTCCACTTAGCTGTGTGTGTGTCTGGGATTGGCTGACATGCTGGCCCTCCCCACTACACGCGCGCGCTTAGGGAAGGAAGACAAGGAAAAAAAAAAATGGCGATCGCCATTATCCATACAGCAGTGATCTGAATGCGCTGTTCCCGCACACTATACACTGAAATGTCATAATAGTGGGAGTCACAGAGTGACTTACACTATTACAGCGGAAAGCCAGCTAGGAATTAGCTGGGTTTTTTGCTGCTAGAACCGTTCTTTTACGTATTTAGAACTATCGAGCTTTTGCAAAAAAGCTCGAGTTCTAGTTCGATCTAGAACAGCCCCCAAAATCACTCGAGCCGCGAACTGGAGAACCGCGAACCGCGAACCGCGCTCAACTCTACTAATTGCATTTATTATTTTTTATTCCAGTCATTCTACAATATAAGTGATTGGGCAGCTTTGCGATACCAGATTATTTATTTTTTTTTCATGTTTTGCTTCTATCACATACTACAATGCATTTTTTTTTACCAAAAACTGTTTTACATTGCAATAGTTTGAGAACTATAATTTATCTGTATTTGTGCTGACAAAGTCACATGAGGGTTTGCTTTTTGCGAGATGAGTTGATGTTTTTCTATTTAACATTTTCAGACACATAACATGTTTTAATCTCTTTCTATACCAAATTTTGTGAGGCAGAAAGAATATAATACTGGAATTCAGGATTTTTTTTTTCTTTCTGCAGTTTACCGTGTGGTAAAAGTAATAAGATAAGGTGTTTCTTTTGGTCAGTAAGATTATAGAGATACCACATTTATATTGTTGTTTTATGTGTTGCCACTTTTACAAAAAAATAATTGTTTTTGCATCGGTATATTCCAAGAACTATAGCTTATTTTTTTTCCGCAAATTAAGCTAAGTGGAGGCTTATTTTTTGTCAGATAAGATAATGTTTTCTGTTATACCATTTTTATTCTTTGCTGCTTTTTGATCACATCTTATTTACTTTTTTTGGCGGTATAAGGAAAAATCATGATTTTTGTCATTTTTTGAAGGTATTCACTAAAGGGGTGAACTAATATGACAGGTAATAGCACAGGTCATTCTGAATGCAGCAATACTAAATATGTGTACTTTTTTAGTATTTTATTGTTTTTACATAAATATATGTATTTATTCGTCTATTTTTTTCCTATTTTGTTCTTTATTTCGTGATTTTTTTCATATTTACACTTTATTTAACTATGTTATTTAGTCCCAGCATGGTATATAATAGTATATCAAGTTACTTTGACTGATTGATGATCTAATACTCATTAGTTCTAATATACATTAGATCAGTCACCAAAACTTTTGAAGGAGGCATATCACGTTCTGCTTAAGGTAGGACCTCAGAAGCCACCGTACCTGGTTAACCCCGCAGCCATTATTCGACCCAGGGTCACCAAGAAGACCATCATCTTGATGCAAGGGCAATTGTGTTGTGCTGATTGGAGCAGATCAATGCCGATGTCACTATTGACAATTGTGTAAGAGGGGATAAATGCCCGCGATCGGTGCTAGCACCGATTGCAAGCAATTCTGCAGAATGTCAGCTATGATGTACAGCTGACACCCGCTAATAATTATGCTGGCTCTGCTAGTGAACTGGTGCAAATGTAGAGCAAATTTTTACGGTTTTACAATTTTGTATGATTGCAGTTTATGAGGTGCCTTACATGTACGGCAGATATTGTGAAGTTGTTAATAAGATTAATCTCACAAATTTTACATTTTTTTTTCTGGCTGGACAACATATTTTATTTGATGAAGCTGCTCTCTTCCCATACAAAAATATCCTAAATATAACAAGATTTTGCTTATTTTTTTTATTGAGAAACATTTATAATTGCATGAGTTTTACAATTACTGCTCTAATCTGATACAATGCTGTAGCTTATAGAGAAATTTACCAGTAGCTAAAAGCTGTGCTCAACAGACAATATTTCTGCATTTATGCAAAAGCACCAAACATTAATCCTACTAGAGAAATTTATTACTAGGCTAGATTGTTCATTGATGCAATAACCAATAAACAGAGCACAGCTTCTGCAGCCTAGGCAGCCTCACACATGAATTATTATCTGTTTTTCCGTCAGAACAACCATAATGATTTACTGAATAAATTCATATATCAATACAAGTAAAATCACCTAATTGCCAATAGTGATCATGAAGAATTATTAGCAGTTTGAGCCTAAAGAAATGCTTGTACAAGACATGCACGTGTCCTCTTAGCCATACAATTTATTCACCTGCCGGCAGGAATAATGAGCAGTCACATGTATAGGAATAATAACTGGTAATGAAGTTATAAAGCAGTTAGACTTCAATTTAAACTTACAGTACATTTACCAGATTGCTAAATGGATAGGTGTGTATTTTCAGTAGGAATAAAATTGGTTTATAACTCAAAGGCAACAACGTCCTCCAGTTAGATGTGTCAGAGTAAAATTAAAATATTAATTTCATAGGGATTTTTTTTATCTACAGGTAATCCCATTAAGCTTCTTAACTTGGATGAATTATCACAATTTAAAAAAAAAAAAAACAATGGGCAGAAATGGTATAGTACCTCTTATATTTTCAATAATGTTTGCAAATTTTCATATATTTATTGAATATTCTATCTGTTAAAATTCAGATTTTTCCACTTTAACAAATTTTTGCAAAATACATGATTCATAGTGAATAAATTGGCCATGAATGTCAAAACTGCAAAGCCTGAAAAGACAAGTATAACACTCTATGGTCTCCATAGACTTATTTTCAGCTGTCTATTGGAAACACTGCCTTACTAATGTCTAAGTAATCTCAAGATATCAAGGTAATATAAAATTTATGTAACCTTCTTTTTAAGCCACTAAAATTGAAAACACTGTCCAAAAATTATCCCCCCTGGAAGCAGATCCCTACTTAGGTAGTGTTTATACACTGGTAGTGCAAAGAGAAAAAGCCATGGTTTTTTCACGAGAGGGAAAAATCATCCTTTTTTTCAAAAACAATCAAGAACTTTGAAGAAGAGTTTTTTATAAGTGATTTTAAAAGTAAAATACGTTAATGATATTTTAAAATTAATAAAATATTTTTTAAAATGTTTTTTCCCTCCTCTCAAAGCAAAACTTAACAAAGAATGATACGTTGGTTGGTAGGTACAGTAAATGCGCAGAAACGAAGTTGCTGAAACAACCAGCGCTATTGTTGTGGTGCATATGCTTGAGAAATTGGACCAGTAAACAATTGCAAAAATTCTACCTTTTTTTGTATTTTAATATCACATTTTTATATTATCATTATTATTATTATTATTATTATTATTATTATTATTATTATTATTATTATTATTATTATTATTATTATTATTATTATATTTAATTTTACATTTTTGTATTTATCCTTCACCAAATATGCAACTTCCTATGCAGTTGAGATATTGCTAGATTCATTGAACAATTATATTTAATTTCTTCCACAATCACTGCTATCCCAGAGATTCTATCTTTAAAACTAATTATTTATATGGTTTGTCTAAATATTTCCATCACAACAAATAGGGCCAATACACAATTTAGAACATATATGCAGCAAATATCTAAGATTTACTAAATCCAGTCTTTCCTCAACTCTAACAATTTCAGCTCTATGGAAAAATGTAATGGAATGGTAAATCCTATGACTCATGTCATATAAATCTAGGTAAATCTCTGCTTTTCTTAGCAATCAATATAGTTTAGTATCTTATTTCATATCTCATTCACTATTCTTTTCCTCTGTAGTTAAAAATAGATATTCTTAGAAAATGAAGTAATGTATTCAAATATTAACCCTTTTGTAGAATCAAATCTTTGTAAACCAAAAAAATAAGAAAACATTAATTTTATTGCTTCCTAATTTATATTTGTGTATTTTCATTCAGAATATTTCTTAAAGGCAATTAGTCAATGGCTGTTGTCCTCCCCAACATGGCATGACGACTGTATAGTCTTCTTTTGTCTATTCAGTAGTCAATGAGTAGAAATGTTATGCAAGGAAATCAAGTTGCTTGTTTCCTAATCCATCTAAATCAGCTTGATTAATGTTCATGAGGAGAGGTCTTAGTATGATTTATCCTGTCCTTAGTTATATCAACCAACCAAACAACACTGAAGAGCAAAAGGGTAACAATGTTTTGAACTTTTGACTTTCATCTTTATCTCATCATCCACTACAGGTACAGCTTCGAAAATGAGACTGTGTTCATTTTTATAGAGCTACCTTCAATTTGTAAACTATCAAATTAGTTATCCATACATAAATTTAACCTGCAACTACTTAGTATAAGGTAATTGTTACGGGGGGCTGTCTGATAATAAAACCTAAAGGAATATCAGACAGTCAGGGTCCACCGTGCAAAGACTCTGCTGCAGACTATGGCAGAGTGCAATACCTCTGTTAACCCCATAGCGACGGCCTAACGTCTCAAGACGTCGGAAAAACAGGGTACTTATTCTGTTCCGACGTCTTGAGACGTCAGGCCGGAAAAACCCTGTAGCGCCCCCCAGTGACGAAAAATCTCGGGGGTTTCAGCTACCGGGGGTAGCTGAGACCCCCCAGATTATGAATCGGGGTGTTTTTTATGCACCCCGTTAATGCGATCGCCGGTATACACCGTATACCGGCGACAACATAAAAAAAAAAAAAATGGCTGGTAAAATTTATTTATTTCTCATCTGACGTGATCAAACATGTCAGATGAGAAATAAATGTGAGACCTTAGTGCCCCCAAAGCCCCCGGTACCGGAGAAATCCATCCAACCCCCCCCCCCCTCCGGAAAATCCAAGATGGCGCCGACGCGCGCTGAAAACTCCCGCCGCCGCCGCCTCTGCATTCATTTCCCTCCGATCTGAAATGATCAAACATTTCAGATCGGAGGGAAATGTCCTCCCCCTGACCCCTCCTCCGGTCCACCGGAGCCCTCTGGTCATCGGAGCCCCCTCCAGTTCTTCAGAGCCCCCCTCCGGAGCGTGCAAGATGGCGCCGACGCGCGCTGAAAACTGCCGCCGCCGGCTCTGCATTCATTTCCCTCCGATCTGAAATGATCAAACATTTCAGATCGGAGGGAAATGTCCTCCCCCTGACCCCTCCTCCGGTCCACCGGAGCCCTCTGGTCACCGGAGCCCCCTCCGGGTCTCCAGAGCCACCCCCCCTCCCCCGCATTCATTCTGCTCTTTCTGCCGCATGTGACACGTCACATGCGGCAGAAAGGTGTCCCCAGGTCCCCCCAGGTCCCACTAGGTCACCCCCCATCACCCCCCCCCCAGCCCCCGGTCATACGTTACCTGGCTGGTGATCCGTCCCGCGATCACGCCGCCTCCTTCTTGAATGCTGGCGGCGCATGCGCAGACAGCGGCTGTCAGCTGGATTCCTCCCCCGGTCCACAGTGGAGCAGCCTGTGCATCAGCGACGTCAGTCTTGCAGGGACGCTGACATCGCTAATGCACAGGCTGCTCCACTGTGGACCGGGGGAGAGTGAGTGCAGTAATCAGCAGTCTCTCCATGTGAGGAGTGTGGTCCTCACATGGAGAGACTGCTGTTCCAGAAAATGGGGGTACGTTCTGTGAGTGTGCCCCTCATATTCTGGAATGAGGTTACTGCAGGTCACTCTGCCCTAAGTTGGACCGGGGCAGTGTGAGTGCAATATTCTCAGATTACTGCACCCACACTGCTCATGGAGAGCTTGCTCTTCCAGAAAATGGGGGATACGTTCCCTGAACGTGCCCCCCATATTCTAGAAGATCCAGAGTCAGCGTGGGACCTCCAAAATGGATTACAGCGACCGGAATTTCTTTATTTTCAATAAATTGGGGAAAGAGGAATGTTTCGGGGAGTGTTTTTTCAAATAAATTTTTTTTTTGTCTTTTTTTTTGTCTATTACTTACTGGGTTAGTGATGTCGGGTATCTGTTTAGATGCCGTGACATCACTAACCCCAGGGCTTGATGCCAGGTGACATTACAGCTGGTATCAACCCCATATATTACCCCGTCTGCCACCGCACCAGGGCGCGGGATGAGCTGGGGCGAAGCACCAGGATTGGCGCATCTAATGGATGCGCCACTTCTGGGGTGGCTGCGGCCTGCTATTTTTAGGCTGGGAAGAGTCCAATAACCATGGCTCTTCCCACCCTGAGAATACCAGACCCCAGCTGTCCGCTTCACCTTGGCTGGTGATCTAATTTGGGGGGGACCCCACGTTTTTTTTTTTTTTAAAAAAAAAACGCCTGGGGAGCCCTCCAAATTGATCACCAGACAAGGTGAAGCTGTCAGCTGTGGTTTGCAGGCTACAGCTGTCTGCTTTACCCTAGCTGGCTATCAAAAATGGGGGGGACCCCACGTCGTTTATTTTAATTATTATTTTTTTGGGGGGCTAAATACAAGGCTAGGCACCCTTTAGTGCCACATGAAAGGCACTAAAGGGCGCCAGCTTAGAATCTGCAGGGGGTGGGACGTTATATATGTTTGACATCTATCCATTCATCCATTGTAGCATTTTAGGCTGTGCGCCCACAATCGGGATTTGCAGCGTTTTGGGCGCAGAGTGTTTTCCCTGCATCCATAACGCTGCATTGTGCAGTAGAAGCACAGTGGAAGGATTTTTAGAAATCCCATGCCCAATGTGCTTGCCCAATGTGCTTCTTTTCTCCGCCACATAAACTGACCTGTGGTGCAGCTTCCCGAGCCTCAGCATGTCAATTTATGCTGCGGAGATGAGTGTTCTCTGCAGGTAGCATAGAGCTCCACAGCAGCCTGAACCCAAATCGTGGGCATGGGCAGCTGCGTTCTCCCGTGGACAACACTCACATCTCTGCAGGAGGCTGACACTGTGTACTAGACGCCGTGTCGCTGGATCATGGCCACATAGCCTAAAAGTGAGACATTGGTTGCTACAGCAACATTTTTGTGAAGTACCTGTGGATTCACAATGTTTACTATACTCCTGAATAAAATCCAGTTTCCAAAATGGAGTCACTTGTGGGGGGTTTCTAATGTATAGGTACCCAAGGGGCCCTGCAAATGTGACATGGTGCCCGCAATTTATCTCAACTTTTCCAGAATTCAAATGGTGCTGCTTCCATTCCAAGCCCTCCCATTTATCCAAACAGAGGTTTTTGGCCACATGTGGGGTATCCCTGTGCTCATAAGACAATGGATAACAACCTGTGGGGTCCACGGTTTGTTGTTGTCTCTTGAAAAAGTGAGAAATTTGATGCTGAAGCAACATTTTTGTGAAAAAAATGAAAATTTTCAATATGGCAACCTAAGCTTATCAAATTCTGTGAAGTATTCGTGGATTCATACTGCTCACTATACACCTAGATAAAAGCCTTGAGGTGTCTTGTTTCAAGAATGGAGTCACTTGTGGGGGACCTCCACTGTTTAGGCACCTCAGGGGCTCTCCAAATGCAACCTGGCGTCCGCTATTGATTCCAGCCAATTTTGCAGTCAAATGGCACTCCTTCCCTTCCGAGCCCTGCCATGCGCCCAAACAGTTGATTTCCACCACATATAAGATATCGCCAAACTCAGGAGAAATTGCACAATAAATGTTATGCTGAATTTTTTCCTTTTACTCTTGTAAAAAAAAAAGCTACCTGGTTGAAATAACAATCTTGTGGTAAAATTTTATTTTTTTTTTTTCATGGCTCAACGTTATAAAATTCTGTGAAGCACCTGGGGGTTCAGGGTACTCACCAAACATCTAGATAAATTCCTTGAGGGGCCTAGTTTCCAAAATGGGGTCACTTGTGCGGGGTTTCTGCTGTTTAGGTACCTTAGGGGTCCTCCAAATGTGACATGGTGCCCGCAATCTTTTTCAGCCAAATTTCCTTTGCAAAATTCAAATATTGCTCCTTTCGTTCCAAGCCCTCCCATTTGTCCAAACAAAGGTTTCAGACCACATGTGAGATATCACCGCGCTCATAAAAAAGTGGTTAACAAACCTTGAGGTCAAATTTTTGGAATTACCTCTTGAAAAAGTGAGAAAATTGATGCTAAAGCAACATTTTTGAGAAAATTATTAAAATTTTCAATATGACAACGTAACGTTAACAAAATCTGTGAAGTACCTGTGGATCTAAAATGCTCACTATACCCCTAGATAGAAGCCTTGAGGGGTCTAGTTTCCAAAATGGTGTCACTTGTGAGGGGTTTCTTCTGTTTAGGTACCTTAACGGACCTGTAAATGCAACATGGTGCTCGCAATCTATTTCAGCCAAATTTGCTTTCCAAAATTCAAATATTGCTCCTTCTGTTCCGAGCCCTCCCATTTGTCCAAACAGAGGTTTATGACCACATGTGGGGTATCGGCGCACTCATAAGAAAGTGGGGAACAAGTTTTGGGGTCCATTTTGTTGTGTTAGTTCTTCTAAAAGTGAATAAATTTGGGTTAGAGCAACATTTTTAGGTAAAATTTAATTTTTGCTTTTTTTCATTCCACATTGCTTTTGTTCATGTGAAGCACCTGAAGGGTTAATAAACTTCTTGAATGTGGTTTTGAGTACTTTGGGGGGTGCAGTTTTTAGAATGGTGTCACTTTTGGGTATTTTCTGTCATCTAGGCCTATTGAAGTCACTTCAAATGGGATGTGGTCCCTAAAAAAATGGTTTTGTAAATTTTGATGTAAAAATGAGAAATCGCTGATAAACTTTGAACCCCTCTAACTTCCTAACAAAAAAAAATTTTGTTTCCAAAATTGTGCTGATGTAAAGTAGACAAGTGGGAAATGTTATTTATTAACTATTTTGTGTCACAGAAATCTCTGGTTTAACGGTATAAAAATTCAAAAGTTGAAAATTGCTAAATTTTCAAAATTTTTGCCAATATTCAATTTTTTTCTTCAATAAACGCAAAAAATATTGTCCTAAATTTGGTACTAACATGAAGTCCAATATGTGACGAAAAAACATTCTCAGAATCACCGGGATCCGTTGAAGCGTTCCAGAGTTATAACCTCATGAAGTGACACTGGTCAGAATTGCAAAATTTGGTCTGGTCATTAAGGTGAAAATTAGCTCCGTCACTAAGGGGTTAAACTCACAGAGGAATATAATTAGTAAATAAGGCAATTCCACCCTTACTTGGAGGGTGTGTGGAATGGTCTCTGTTAATGATCAAAGAGACAAAAGCAGTCAGTGTGAAATGGCACCTACCTAGGTCCGTTCCTCTAGTGGTGCCAGGAGACGGACAGCAGCGTAAGCCGCACAAAGCTCCTACCTGCGTTCGCTCCACTATTGTGCGAGGACACGAACCACTAGATATGGCACCTGCCTAGGTCCGCTCTTCTAGTGGTGCAAAAGAGACGGACAGCAGCGTAAGCCGCACAAAGCTCCTACCTGCGTTCGCTCCATTAGTCTGCGAGGACACGAACCACTAGATATGGCACCTGCCTAGGTCCGCTCTTCTAGTGGTGCAAAAGAGACAGACAGCAGCATAAGCCGCACAAAGCTCCTACCTCTGTTCTCTCCCCTAATGTGCGAGGAAATGAACAACTGCCAGACGCAGTATAAGGAACGTTACCCTAGCTGCAACGTCCACCTACGAGTAGAATCACAAGGCCCAGCCGGACCATGTGCCTCAGGCACCTGCCTATGTCCGCTTCACTAAGAGGTAAGGATACGGACTGCAGCCAAAGCTGTAAGGTATAAGAATGCTACCCTGCCGGTAGCGCTCACCTAACATAGACAGAAAGATGCCTAGAGGGACGTGCACAGGGCGTCTATCCTCATGCATGAACCAAGAGGACTGAGCGCCAGGCGGCGTGCGTCAGGGTCTTATATAGACTCTGTGCCTCATCCAAGATGGAGGACACCAGAGCCAATCCGCTGCCAGAATGACAGCAATGACGTCACGCTGGCCTATCACCGAGCAAAGCGTCACAAGCACATGACCAGCGACCAATCGGCATGGAAGGTGTCAGAGACATGTGACCACGTGTCACAAGCACATGACTAGAGGCCAATCAGCTTAGAAGGTGTCAGAGATATGTGACCTCATGTCAGTGATGATGTCACCCGCACATGTGCAATGGCTTCAAGATAGGACTTAGTCTCCAGCGCTTGCACATGTGCAGTAGCAAGAAATCCGGACATAGTCTCCAGAGCCACAGCAACCGTAACAGTAATGTAGATTCTTGTCTTATTGTATTGTTACTGTGTTTCTCTTAAAAATCTAACTTTTATTTTTCATTTTGTTAGCATTTTGTAAATCCAACATTCACGTTCAACACTACATGAATCTTTCTGGACATGCTCTCAATCAGATTGAAGTATTTCTCGAAAGAAATCTGATCCCAGGTCTCTTCCACAGCACAGATTCCTAATATTGTTGAATAATGATCAACTCACTTGAGTATATGTACAGCTTTTGTTTCAACTCTACCCACAATAATTCAATTAGGTTGAGGTCTGGGTACTGCGGGGCCCAATTCAGCACCTCTACTTCGTTGTCATTGAAATATTTCTTCACCAACTTGATGTATGCTTATGATTGTTGCCCTGCTCGAACATTATATCGTCCTATTCATATCCATAGTACTCAAGTGTGTGAAGTAACTCATCTTGTAGGATACCTACATGTATCTCAGCATTGAAACCACCATCAATCTTGGTCAAGTATCCAATGTCTTTGGCTATGAAACAACACCATATTATCAGGCTTTCTCCACCGAATTTAATATTTTCTTCAATTTCTCGATTCAGTAGCCCCTTTTTACCTTGTTTCTTCCAGATTCATTTGCAAACATCAAAGCCTAATTTATTGAGTTTCATGTCTTTGTTCCAAATCAAACAATTCTAATCTTCTACTGTCTACATTTCTACTTTTTTGCAAACTTGAGCAGACACTTTTTATGATGATATTGAAGTTAAGGCTTCTTTACCTTTTTCAGGCCAAAGACTTAAGTAACGTGTGTCACATAGTGCTTGCATGGACCTCTTTAACCTCCCTTACGAGGAAGACGAGCCACCATTAGTGCCATATTTGTCATGCCAGAACTCTATAAACCTTGTAATGAGGAGGGATGAAAGAACCCAAACTGTAATGTTCAGGGTTTGTACCAAACACCAGATGTTTATGTTCCAGACAAGAACACAGACATTTACCTGTATGTCTGGTTCCTGTTCAGGTTTGTCATCCAAATAATGCTTGTTGAAAGGTTGCAGACCAGCCGATCAATAATCTTTTCTGGTGTGGGCATTTCCAGCCCCATCAGAGCCATGTCAAGTACTTGCATGGCTGTGATTGGCTAGGGAAATCATTGTACAATAAAATAAAAATGATGTGTGTTCTCTGCTATTTTGATAGCCAAGAGAGTAAAACAACAGCTACAGGCTGCATCCCCCACCTGTGAGCTTTTTTGTGGCCGGATATCAAAATAGAGTGTATCCTATGGCATTTTTTTTACTGCTTAAATAAATTATTTTAAAAAAGGCATAGGCCCCCCTTATTTTTGATAACCAGCCTCAGTAAAGCCAGATGGGGCTTGTATAATCAGGATAGGAAGAGCCATGGATATTTGACCCCCAACCTTAAAAATACCAGCTCACAGCTGCCCAGGATTGGCATATCACATTAGATGTGCCAATCCTAGTGTTTTATCAAGCTCATTTTGATTGCCATCATGCGTGGCAATTGTGGTGATATAAGAGGATAATGGCAGCTGTAATTTGTCAAAAAATCACAGCTGCCATCAAGCCATTGATTGGTAATGGGAGACATCTAAAAGACACCCAAATTATTAATACTGAAAGTGAAAAGAAATAAAACACAAGCCGAAAAAATAATTTATGTAAATCAAATGCACACATTCTTTTAACCTCTTATAACACCCTTGCAGATCTGATGTCATCAATACAAAGTCCCACAATAATCCTTAGCTCTGCTACATCGAAAGGCTAAATCAAAAAGGTCTGTGGAGCCACTGTTATGAGTCTCGACACAGAAAATAGCCAGATATCCATCCGGGAAGGATCCAAAGGCTACAGAGAGGGAAAACATCTCCGCTCTCTGTTTGCTCAAGGAATCACTGACAGCTGGGGTCTACCCAGCTGTATGACTGCCAGACTATTGGACTGTAGGAAACAGCCATGACCTGCAGGCTGATAGCCCATCAATCAGGGCACCTAAGTTAACACTGGGGGCTTCCCCATTGCCCTCCGTGAAATTGTTGACCGATTTTTGAACTGAGGGACAACACTATGATACGCAGTGCAAAAGTCTGGCAGTCAGGTGCCTGAGGTCACACTGGGGTTAATAACAGCTGTAATTTACCCCTTATATTGCCCTGATTGCCATCGCACTAGGGCAATCAGAATGAGCTGGGTGAAGCAACAAGATTGGCTCATCTAATGTGGTGGGCAAATTCTGGGAAGCTGCAGGATGGTATTTGTAGGCTGTGGGTCGGTCAATATCAATGACTCCTCTCATCCTTATAATACCAGTCTCAACCTGTCTGCTTTACCGTGACTGGTTATAAAAAATGAGGGGGACCTTATGCCTTTTTTTAAAAATTATTAATTTAAATAATTTAAGAAAGAAGCCATTGAATCTCCTCTATTTTTTTATCCAGACACAGTTAAGCTTACAGGTTGGGCTTCAGCCTGTAGTTGTTCTTAACCCAACACAGGCTGCCAAAATAGGGTGGGAGCACACATAATTTTTTTTAAATTATTTATTCATTTTTACAATACCATACATCAAACTGACTGCAACCAATCACAGACATGGACAAAGGGTGGGGGAAGTGTATAGAAGTCTATAACCAATCACAGATGACTGTGCATTCATTGTCTGTAACCAATGTGCAGTAAATATTGATGAACCTTAATAAGTGGGCCCATTAAAAAGTCTAACTGCCCTGTCATCCTTCAGGAAACACGGTATGTATAATTATTCTGCTGTTACTATCATTTAACTTTCATTTGTAGTCCCCTGGCTCTTACAATGGCTATTTAACTGCACAGAACATCTTGTGCTCATTGAGTTGTCCGGAGTCAAGTTCAGGGTCAAGATCAGCTGCGAAACACGATTTTTTTCAGTCTGTGCTGTTTCGGCGATCCCGAATATCCACGAGTTTGCTCATCACTAGTGATTAGCCAACTTATTGACTCTGATATTTTTGCCTGGACATACACCTCTTGGCTTTCTAATGGATGGACTTCATGTTGTATTTTTCCAACTGTCATGATACTCGCATGATGCAGTGTGGCAATTTTCTTTGCTGAGAAACTGCTATTAATGCGCTGGGTGATGCTGTTTCTCTTTCCTTGGGAAATATTTTTTATAGCTGCTCCCCAATTTGAACCAGTAACCTGTCGCTTTTAAATTAACCTAATAACACACTGTGCTATTAGCAAATGTGAGAACAGATTGTAATTTGTACTATACAGGATGAAAAAGATGTTACCACCACTAGGAGCAAAACAATAACAATGCAGTGACATGATAGAAATTTGCATAACTAATCATATGCTAAATAGTTGAAAGTTAAATTTATGCCTGAGGCAGCCAAGATGATTGTCTATAAAATGAAGGTAGTCTTACATTTTAAGCTGCAGTGGAAAGTGAGAAATGGAGTCTGAAATTAAAAAGTCCAAAACATTGTTATCCTTTTGCTTGTCAGCAAAGACAGAAAAGGATTAATGAGCTTAACTTGGGTGCACAGAATCTCCAACTCCTTAAAGGGGTGGTCTGAAGGCCAAAGTAAGGGCTCATGCGCACTTTGCGTCCTGGCCAGTGCAGAAATAAATGCACCCTCTGGCAGACTTGACGCTGCGTGTTGACAAAAAGAATGCATCCAAAACGCATGTATTTTGGATGCATTTTGCATGCATTTACATGCGTTTTGGATGCATTTTTGTTAGTTCGGTCCCCCGGAGATTCAGCCCTGCTACATGACCGCTGACAGCAGACAGAGACAGAGCCGGGCAATGAGAATGAACTCAGATGAACTGCACCCGACTTCATTGTCATCCCACGACTCTGTCTCTGTGTGCTGTCATGAACTCAGATGAACTTCTAAGGTCAGTGCCAGGACACAGGAGTCCGCAGCAGTGACGTCAGAGCTTCATCCGATTTCACTGACATCGCGCGTCTCTCTCTCTCTCTGTGTTGCAGCCTGATTTGCAGTCACACGTGAAGGACTCACCTGTGATCGCAAATCCCTTGAGTTACTGCAGTGAGCCGCATGATCAGCTGTGCTTTCACTCAGGTTACTCGCGGCCACAGCTGCAGTCCTCCACCTGAGAGCGGTGACCGTGAGCAACCTCAGCGACAGTACAGCTGATCGCGTGACTCACTTCAGTTGCTGCATGGAGCTCACAAGAGCGGAGGTGTTCTACTGCCACTCCTGTCAGCTTCCAATGTAGCACAGCTGAAAGCGCTGTGGGACCTTGCGTGGATTACGTCAGACCTAAAGAGGTTTTTGAGGGGTTAATAAAATGGTGAAAGAGGGTGTTTTTTTGTCTTTCATTACAAATAAAGGATTTTTTGGATGTGTGTGTTTATTTTCTTTAACTTACAGGTTAATCATGGAAGTATCTCGGGGAGACGCCTGCCATTATTAACCTAGGACTTAGTGGCAGTTATGGGCTGCTGCCATTAACTCCTTATTACCCCATTTTCCACCATACCAGGGCAATTTGGGATGAGCCGGGTAGAGTCCCGGGACTGTCGCATCTAATGGATGCGGCAATTCCGGGCAGCTGCTGCCTGATATTGTTAGGCTGGGGGGATCCCCATAAAATGGAGCTCCCCATCCTGAGAATAGCAGCCTTCAGCCATATGGCTTTACCCTGGCTGGTATCCAAATTGGGGGGGACCACACATCGTTTTTTTTTTTAATTATTTTTTTTTTTACTGCTTGATATAGACACGCCCACCGGCAGGTGTGATTGGGTGCAGTGAGGCAGCTGTCACTCAGTGTGGGGGTGTGTCTGACTGAAACCAATCATAGGCGCCGGTGGCCGGGAAAAGCAGGGAATACGAGATGGATTAATGAGCGGCTGGCATTTTCAAAAGAGGAGAAGCCACCACAGTGTGAACACCATGCAGCGCACCGGCGGTGATCGTGGATCAGTGAGTATGAGAGAGGGTGTGGGAGGGAGAGACTGACATGAACAGAGAGACAGAGACACCGAAAGAACTGTGTTTATGTTAAAAAAAAAATGCAGATTGCAACAAAAATGCAGTGCAAACGCACTGCTTAGCATTTTGGTAGCGTTTTTCTACAACTCATTGATTTCAATGGGTGTAGAACGCTGTCAAAATGGACAAAAGAATTGACATGCTGCTTTTTAAACACAGATTTTGTCAAATTTTTGACAATCAAAACGCTGCGTTTAAAAAGCATTGTGTGCACAGATTTTGCATAATTCTCATAGACTTTGCTGGGGATGCAGAACGCATGCATTTTGACAATGTGACGCTGCAGAAACGTAAAAAAACCCGCAAAGTGCGCATGAGCCCTAATTCTCATCTAAATCTCTAGCTATTTAATGCCAAAATATAAACAAATTTCTAATATATTTGCATTGAAAATTCCCTCTCCTTCCCTAACTACAATATCTAACTGCTATTGTATTTTTTCTTTATATTTTCCCTAATTTCTCTCTGATGACACTTCATTTGAGAATCCTAGTACATGCTGGTATACTCAAATAAAGCATCATGAGGGGGCATAGCCTTTGCAGGTGCTTTGTAGTAATTCTAATTTTCTGAGATAATGACTTTTGGCTTTTCATTGGCTGTAAGACATAATCAACAACTTTAAAAGAAATCAATACGTGAAATAGATCACTCGGCATTGACTCTATATAATATATGCATTCCCTTTTTGCATTCAATTACTGAAATAATTTAACTTTTTGAAGATATTTTAATTTATTGAGATGCACTTGTATCTACATATGTGTCTCTAATGTTAGCAGAGTGTGACTGCTGGACAGAGTTGTAGTGTGTAGTGCATAATACACTTAATGAGTGTGCTGAAATTGTATCTCAGTCACAGTCAGACAACACAGAAGGCAGAAGCTGAGAAGGGCCATGTTTCTGAGCAGGAATTAGATGATATCAGAGGAGATTGTGAACAGGGCATGGGAGAAGTCACTCCTACAGGGGAAGTAGACAAAAGGGGCTGGATCTTGGAGCTAGATTTTCTGAGAAAGCAATGATAACAGCCGGTTCAGGATCGGGTGGAAACATAGGCATCAAAGGGTGCAGATGGGCATCTACCAACTGCAGATGAGTCAGGATTCGGTCCTGTTTTTCACATTGTCGGACCATCTATTGCTGATGGCCAGCAAGCTGTAGGGCACTAGAGCAGTGGGATTCATAGTTTCAGAGTCTGAGTAAGCTTTAATGTTAATGGGTGTGAAGGGGAGTGGACCAACTGGGCCGCAGCACCGATTCACCTGAGAGGTGTGACTAGGCGCACACCGTGTATTCACCAAAGCCTCTGATGGGGAGGTTGGGTTTAGCTGCCAGTAGCCACCAGGTTACTCAAGGAGACATGGTACTGTGACAGCTGGCCCCAGGGGTCAGGGGTAAGGATATAGACAGTCTCTGACATGGATCGATGCAACCGGGGCTGCTGATGCAGACTGGACAGGAGCCGATAGCAGGGACCAGGGAGGCAGAAGTCCCCACTTAGCTGCCGGGAGGGTGTGTGTGCCGGTTTCGCTGCCAGGGGAGGAAGGCATGAAAGTGCAGGGACCCCGGTAGTGGCATTACACATAGCCTCTTACTCCTCCCTGAAACAAAACATCATCTCTACAGCTCATTTCATGGGCTTGGTCAGTCACTGTGTTCTGTTTTCCTTGAGATGTGAACAATTACAGCACACACTTTGTTATTGGCTCTGATCAGCAGTAACAATTCAGCATCAGAGCAGTGTCAGAATACCCACCATGCAGAGGGCAGTGACATCACTTGAGAGGAAAGTGCTGGATCTCTGCAAGTTGGCTATTCTACCAGTATACACTGACAGTGCGCTTTTCTTGATACTGCTGATCTGAGCCAACAACAGAGAGTGCTGTCTTTGTGCAAATCGAACAATACATAGCACACAGGAAATAGCCCAGACTTTGAAATGAATATCACTGATGGTGCTTCATTTTAGGGAGGAGCAGAAACTATGTCAGTGATGGCAACTTTTGCCCAAAGATGACACTTTGAGTATACCAGTATGCACTGGGATTCTCAAACAAATCTTGCTCAGAGAGAAAGTAAGGATAAAATAGAATAGCAATTGGATACTCTAGTTAGGGAAGTATATTAGAAATTTGTTTAGATTATGGAACCTCTTTAAAATAGGGAAATTCCAAATTGTGCAAGCAAGCATTTAATAAAATTAGGCATTTTCTTGGGCTTATAAAGACAACTTTAGAAATTGCGGAAAAAGAACATCAAGGTAGCAGTGTAATGGCTTGAGGACTAACACTACTTGATTGCCTTCAAGATTTTTTTAAACCAAGAAACACTAAATGTTTTCTGATTATGCCATAAAAATATTAGCTATATGTTTTAGTTGACATTGTTTGAAAGCTTTTAGCTTTTTTATTTCAATCAAGTAGTGTGCACTCTAGGAGTATTAGCAAGATGTTGAAAATTGTTTCCTATTTATATAAAAGGCAGTCAAATTATAGGTTTTAAGCTGATGTGTCAGAATTCTGTGGATCTAGAGTAGCATATGTACTATATATAATAGACAGGGAAATAGGGGACTGGATGAGGCACAAATCATTTATTTCTTTCCAAGCACATAACAGAGAAACACTTGGACAAGCTGTTTACAGGCAGGACTGGATTCTGCTAATAGTTATGACAATCCCTTTTCTACATATACAATTTTTATGTTTGATTTCAAAAGATGGATTAAGGGCAATTATTTCTTTATAAATGTAAGTATTATAATTTAAAAAAAAAACAAACAACAAAGAAAAAAAAACAGATTTCAATCTGGATTCTATAATAAATGTTTTCTTTTTTGTGAAAACTTATTTAAAAAAGTGAAATACTACATTTTAGATAAGGTAATAAAACAATAATAATAGGTTAACATTTTTTAACACCCTTTGACAGGGCAAATTTTAATTTCTCCTTTTTGCCACCTTTTCAAGAGCCATTACCTTCTTTCTCATTTTTAATAAAATAAAGGTAATCCTTATGTAAGAATTGGGGCTAGTAAGACAGACTGCACTTATCATTTTTATTTGTGAGTCCATGCAAAAAAGGTAATTGTTAGGTGTCAACAATTTAATAGCAGTGCTAATTCCTTGGACTATCATGGGCATTGGGATAGATTGTATGCTGGAGAAAGTATGAAAAGGTTACATTTAGATAGATAGTTCAAAATACTGGAATGTGCCTGATATATCTTAGAATTGTCATATGGCGTGTTACATAATGATGAATCGTATTCAGCAAAGCTGGCAGCTGCACCATTAAGGTAAATTAATTTTATTTTGTTAGATATGAACAGCAATGGGACATGCATTTTAGAAGGTTGTTTTTTAAGTTTTTTAGCCAATAGCATGGTTGGTTTATTACCATACCATTTATAGGCCATTATAATATTTAGCAGAGATTTATCAAGTTTGTAGGCCCTTTCCACTATATAGGAGGTCTTATCCCATCTCCTGTCCTGCATTCACATTTAAAGTGTCTCTACTTTTGGGTATGCTAAACTGCTATTGTCCTGCTGTGTAATTAGTCAAGTCCTGTCTTTTTTTTCTCTCTTTTCTCTTTGAGTGGATTCTACCTGTTTGTAATTCTTTCATGTGCCACTCCCATGTGGGCCAGCTGGCGTTCAGCTGGGTCAACGAGACATGTATAAATGTGCTGCAATAGGTCTATGACCATGGTCTGTGTGCGTGTCTCTGATAAGTGCCTCATAAGTGGCAGAAATATTACAGAAATGTCCCAGAAGTGACCAGAAGGTAAAATTTATCTCTTTCTAACTAAGTTTGCCACTGTCACATTTCCTTGTAAAATCCCATACTTGACACCTTACTCCCACCATGTTCATCTATGCCCTCACAATCCTTGCCCCTCTCCTCCCTACTCTCCTTCAATATCCCCACACCCCAGCACCCTCTAAACAAATATTCATCTCCCCTTCCCTCCTGCCTTCTTATCTGTCTTCCTCTGCTGACCTACTCCTGAACCTCAGATCGCTCCTAATATCACGCAGACCATGCCATCCACTCTCCTTCTCCCACCTGCTCTCCCTTTCTCTACTCCTTCTCACTGCTGGTGACATATCTCCCAATCCTGGCCCCCCACAAATGGTACACCCCTCTGTGGAGACACGGGGCTCAGTGGGCGCTCTCGTCCACTAAAACCCGCCGCCTTTAGAAAGACAGCGTGGCTCAGGGCTCATCCCAACTGAACGCCGGCCTCCTTAACCGTGGGCGTAACACTACTCAGACAACACAGGGTTAGGGAACCACAATAATTAGACTTTATTGGATCCCCAAACAATTAACGGCACATAACGCATAACCAGCAAAACACACAAAAGTAACAGGCAACAGAGTCTCACCCTTCCGCTGGCTCACCAGGGATTTAGAATGTCCATGCCTCACAGGTTCCAATCTATCTGAGGTCTGAAAAGTCTGTAACAGGTGACTGAACTGTCCCAACCTGAGTGTCCTCCTTAGGTAGTCCTGGGTTGATGATAAAATCCTGGCAGCCGGAGTCGAAATCCCTAGGCTGTGGATATGGTCTCCAACCGGATCCGGAGTCCCTAGATTGAAGCCATAAAATGTCCTGATCCTCCAGTCAGCTCCAAAGAGCTTAGACTGAATCCATCCACCATCAACAACACACTGGTGGCTTAAAGAAGTCCTTGTTATAGCCACAACCTTCCCCTTGAATACACTGCGTCCTCATCGATTGGTTGGACAAGATTGCTTCTCCCATTGGAGGAATGATGTGCTTAGAAAGGCTGAGGGTGTACATGTAAACTGGGAGTCACTGACTAGACAATGGCTACTAAGGTAATTACATTATCAATACACAACTACAATACAATGGTTACTGGAAATGTCTGGAGAACAATACCTCTGGCTTTCAGTGGCCAACACAATTACATTGAGTCAACAAGAGTCTTGTAAAAACAATGAGGGACTTCTCCCCCATGTATAGACAATCTATCTTGCTGTCTGGCTGGATTTTAAGAAACGTTAACCCATGAGAGTCCATGTCGTCACATTCCTCCCCCTTCTTAATATTAGCCAGACATGATAGGCTTCCGATCATCCTTCTCCTCTTGACGGCATTGTCCTTTTTAATGGTGAGGTCAGCAACAGAGGCTTGCATCTATACACCTCCCCCTGATTACCTCCCCCAAGTTGAGCAGCCATATTGTGGACAAGCACTAAGGTGGGGTCCATGAGTTGGGCCTGCACAAATCTCCCACTATCAATCCTGCCCCAGTCAATAGCCACAGTGTGGTTAGGCTTACTCACGGTTCTTGGCTCAGAAGTGGATGATGGAGACCGGGAATGCAAACCATCCCTGGAAAAGATGTTAGAAAGATCCACATCAGGGTCCTGCTTGGCTTGGAGGTGGGTGATGGCTTCTTCAAACTGACTGGATAGTCCTTGTCCTAGGTCATTCTCCAAAATGACTGGTGTGAGCAGGTAATTCACAAGCCCCACTTTCACTTCCCTTTGAGTGGTATCCGAAACAACAGGCTTGGTGGGGCCATCTATGAACCCCACTTCAACTTCCTCCTGGCTAGTCCCCGAAACAACAGGTGTGGGGAGGCGGTCCATAAACTCCATATGGACCTCTTCCTGGTCAGACCCCAAAGTAACTGGTGTGGGGACAGTGTCCATAAGCTCCACATCAGCCTTGCTCGGATTAGTCTCCACAATGACAGGTGTGGGGAGGCTGTTCACAAGTCTCACATCAACCTCTCCCTGGTCCTTTCCCGAAATAACTGGTGTGGGGACGGTGTCCATAAGCTCCACATCAGCCTTGCTCTGGTCAGTCTCCACAATGACAGGTATGGGGAGGCTGTTCACAATCTCCACCTCGACCTCTCCCTGGTCGGTCCTTAGGTGCAACTGCACACATGCCAGAGGAATGTATGAGCGCTGGCCCTCAGCCAGGGAGATGGATAATTGGGAGTCCGGTACAGGGTCTTCCGGGGAAACAATAACTGGGCTTACCAGAGTGATGGAAGATCCAATGTCTCGAAGTCCCTGAGTCTGTATATCACCGACCTTGACCGTCTGGATGTGGGGATGGAGGTTGGCTGGTGTACGTTGTCCGACCTGCCGTAGGGTGTGGGCTGGATAAACCACTTCCTCAGCTATTGGTGTTTCTTGGGAGTAGCATTCCTCAGGTCTCGTTGGTTCATCTCGGCATATGTTGACTGGTTGGACTGGCAGATGGGCTCCAAGCATGCGGCCTCTTTGTTTTGGTGCAGCTTCTGCTGGGTAACGGGACCATCCTTCTCGACCGGCTGGTGCTAGCAGTACGGCAGCCGGAATCCCATAAACATATTCCATAACCCAAGCCCTCTCTTCTCTTGAGGATCTAGGCCCCAATGCATCCAACAATGCTGTGGCTTGGGCCAATTTGGACAAAGTTGATTTCCGATTGTCACTAGATCCATGATGTGGCACATAGTTTAAATCCTCTGGGTCAATATCGACGGGATCATCATTGTCCTCTGCATCATTCTGGGCATCCCAACGGACTAATTTCTGGATCAAGACTGACCGAGTCTCAGCGTTCCAGTAGATAATCTTTCGCCTCTGGCACAGATCCTGTAGCATCCATTTACTGCAGCGGTCGTAACTCCTCTCTTGTCCTTGTCCCATGGCTGAGCTGGTGGGGTTGGACATGGCAGCGTCCGAAACCTGAATGCCTCCCCTATGGCCTGCTGGGTATGCTTATGTGCCTCCCTGGTTGTTGAGCCCTGGACGGTGTCCGAAAACACCAGTCCACTGCAGCTCCCCTGGGTAAACCAGGCTGAGTAGTATCCCACTGCTGCCACCAATTGTGGAGACACGGGGCTCAGTGGGCGCTCTCGTCCACTAAAACCCGCCGCCTTTAGAAAGACAGCGTGGCTCAGGGCTCATCCCAACTGAACGCCGGCCTCCCTAACCGTGGGCGTAACACTACTCAGACAACACAGGGTGAGGGAACCACAATAATTAGACTTTATTGGATCCCCAAACAATTAACGGCACATAACACATAACCAGCAAAACACACAAATGTAACAGGCAACAGAGTCTCACCCTTCCGCTGGCTCACCAGGGATTTAGAATGTCCATGCCTCACAGGTTCCAAGCTGTCTGAGGTCTGAAAAGTCTGTAACAGGTGACTGAACTGTCCCAACCTGAGTGTCCTCCTTAGGTAGTCCTGGGTTGATGATAAAATCCTGGCAGCCGGAGTCGAAATCCCTAGGCTGTGGATATGGTCTCCAACCGGATCCGGAGTCCCTAGATTGAAGCCATAAAATGTCCTGATCCTCCAGTCAGCTCCAAAGAGCTTAGACTGAATCCATCCACCATCAACAACACACTGGTGGCTTAAAGAAGTCCTTGTTATAGCCACAACCTTCCCCTTGGATACACTGCGTCCTCATCGATTGGTTGGACAAGATTGCTTCTCCCATTGGAGGAATGATGTGCTTAGAAAGGCTGAGGGTGTACATGTAAACTGGGAGTCACTGACTAGACAATGGCTACTAAGGTAATTATATTATCAATACACAACTACAATACAATGGTTACTGGAAATGTCTGGAGAACAATACCTCTGGCTTTCAGTGGCCAACACAATTACATTGAGTCAACAAGAGTCTTGTAAAAACAATGAGGGACTTCTCCCCCATGTATAGACAATCTATCTTGCTGTCTGGCTGGATTTTAAGAAACGTTAACCCATGAGAGTCCATGTCGTCACACCCTCTTTATCACCCACCTACCACTCGCCACATACTAATAACTACCGCAATCTATCCAACATAGAATCCATTCCCCTCTCACCCACTCTGCCGCCCCCTCCCCCTGGAGTGCTCCGGAACACCCGTTCAGTGTGTAATAAACTACACATAATTCATGATCTTTTTACCTCCAGCAATCTATCCTTTCTGGGCCTCACCGAAACATGTCTGACACCCTCCAACTCTGCCTCCCCAGCTGCATCATGCTACGGTGGCCTTCACTTCTCCCATACTCCTCACCCTGGCAATAGACAAGGTGGAGGAGTGGGCCTCCTTCTTTCTAACAACTGCAGCTTCACCCCAATCCCACCTCTACCCTCCCTTGTCCTGCTTTCCTTTGAAGTGCACTCTGTCCGAATCTATTCTCCCTCCAACCTCCAAGTGGCTGTCATATACAGACCCCACTGCTCTTATCGACCAGTTCTCTGCCTGGCTTCTACACTTTCTCTCTGCTGACATTCCCACCATCATCATGGGTGACTTCAATATCCCCACTGACACCCGCCAATCAGCTGCTTCCAAACTCCTCTCCCTTGCTTTGTCTTTTGGCTTAACTCAGTGGTCCACCTCTGCCACCCATAAAGATGGACACACACTAGACCTTATCTTCACCCGCCTTTGTTCCCTTTCTGACCTCACAACTTCCCCCCTCCCCCTATCTGACCACCATCTTCTGACCTTTTCAGCCCTGCCCTCCTCACCTGCCCCCCCTGTCAAGCACCTAGCACATCCCCACAGAAACCTTGCACACCTCAACATGCACACCCTCGCCGACTCTATCCTTCTGCTGTCCTCCACACCATCCCTCCACAACACAGACAGTGCCACCACTTTCTACAACACCACTCTCACATCAGCTATTGGTTCAGTCGCTCCTCTTGTGCATGGCAGAGTGAGACAAATCAATAGACAGCCCTGGCACAACAGCCTCACTAAAAAACTTTGGCAAAGGTCTAGGGCTACAGAGCGGCGGTGGAAGAAAACACACTCCCATGAAGACTTCACCACATTCAAAAATGTAATTCACACATTTCGTTCAGTCCTCACCTCCGCTAAACACGATTACTACAGAAACCTCATATCCTCTCTAACACACAACCCCAAACAGTTATTCAACACTTTCAACTCCCTCCTTCGCCCACCACTGCCCCCTCCAACTTCCCTCATTTCTGCAGAAGACTTTGCCACTTATTTCAAAGAAAAAATCGACCAAATAAGGCAAGTCTTCTCTGCTCAGCCACCACAACCCCTTCATATAACTGACCACTGCCCCTCCACCATAAACTTCCTCCCCACCATCACCGAAGGAGAGCTTGCACGTCTTCTCTCAAAAGGGCACCTCACCACCTGCGCACTTGACCCCATCCCATCCCAGCTCCTGCCCAAACTCACCACCATCCCTATTCCAGCCTTAACCCATCTCTTCAACCTATCTTTAATGACCGGTACCTTCCCCTCTGCCTTTAAACATGCAACAGTCACACTTATCCTAAAGAAACCTTCCCTCGATCCAACCTCTACTACCAGCTATCGCCCCATATCACTACTCCCACTTGCCTCAAAACTCCTGGAACAACATGTCCATGCTGAACTTTCCTCCCACCTCTCCTCTAACTCTCTCTTTGACAACCTACAGTCCAACTTTCATCCACATCATTCTACCAAAACTGCCCTGACTAAAATCACGAATGACTTACTTACTGCCAAAGCTAATAAGCACTTCTCTATACTACTACTTCTAAACCTGTCCTCAGCCTTCGATACCCTTGACCATTTCCTCCTATTACAGACCCTCTCTTCCCTTGGTGTCAGAGATCTTGCCCTCTCTTGAATCTCTTCATACCTTTCCAATCGCAATTTCAGTGTCTCCCACTCTCACACAACCTCTACATCCCGCCAGCTCTCTGTTGGCGTCCCTCAAGGCTCTGTCCTAGGACTCTTACTTTTTTCTATCTACACATTTGGCCTGGGACAACTCCTAAAGTCCCATGGCTTCCAATACCACCTATATGCCGACGACACCCAGATCTAACTCTCTGGCCCAGATGCCACATCTCTGCTGTCCAAAATCCCGAATTGTCTATCTGCTATATCCTCCTTCTTCTCCTCTCGCTTCCTAAAGCTCAATGTGGCCAAAACTGAAATAATCATCTTTCCTCCGTCTCACCTACAATCTCCACCTATTCTATCTATCACAATAAATAACACCATGCTCTCGCCAGTACCCAAAGTTCGCTGCCTCGGAATGACCTTTGAAACTGCCTTCTCCTTCATACCACACATCCAATCCCTCACCACCTCCTGCCGTCTTCAACTCAAAAATATTTCCAGAATCCGCCATTTCCTCAATTTGCAATCTACAAAAATGCTAGTGCATGCCCTCATAATCTCCCGCCTTGACTACTGTAACATCCTCCTCTTTAGCCTCCCTGCCAACACGCTCGCCCCTCTCCAGTCCATCCTTAATTCTGCTGCCCAACTGATCCACCTCTCTCCTCAATACCACCCCGCTTCTCCTCTCTGCATGTCCCTCCACTGGCTCCCAATCTTCCACCGTATCCAATTCAAACTACTAACACTGACTTACAAAGCTGTGCATAATCTGTCTCCTCCCTACTTCTCTCAAATAATCTCCCACTACACTCCAACACGTTACCTCCGGTCCGCCCAAGACCTCCTTCTCTCCTCCTCTCTTATTCGCTCCTCACGCAACCGACTCGAAGACTTCTCCCGAGCATCCCCAGTCTCCTGGAACTCGCTGCTTCAACACGTTAGACTATCCCCTACCCTTGCAAACTTCAAATGGAACCTGAAAACCCACCTGTTCAGAAATGCCTACAATCTACAATGAACTCACTGCCACCCGACCACCGTGCGGAGCTGCTGCCCGACCACCGTGCGGTGCTGCCGCCCGACCACTGTGCGGAGCTGCCGCCCGACCACCGTGCGGAGCTGCCGCCCAATCTACACCCCCACCTACTGTCTCCTCCCCATAATCATATAGAATGTAAGCCCGCAAGGGTAGGGCCTTCTTCCCTCTGTACTAGTCTGTCTACTGTAACTTGTATATGTATTTTGTATGTAACCCCCTTCTCATGTACAGCACCATGGAATTAATGGTGCTCTATAAATAAATAATAATAATAATAATAATAATAATAATAATAATAATAATAATAATAATAATTCTATCTTCGAAGGTTGGTAATTTCAATTTTAAACAGATTGTAGGTTTTGAGTTTCTGGTCAATGTTCCTGATGTATGTAAAGTACTGCATGAACATGTTACCGCTATATAAAAATGTTTTTTTTTTTTGTCAAAAGAGATTTATTTATTGAATTGGCCCCTTTGTGCAGATAAAAGGGCACAACAGAATGCAGATCAGTTATATGACTACTGTTATTATTATTAAAATGAAAACAATTCTCCAATGTTTAAGAAGTACGGAGAGCTTTAAGGATGGGTAGAAGGTAAGTTATTGAGATGCTATATTTCATTGAAAGACACATTGTAATTTTAGAGAAAAATCATGAAGATTGCCTAATCGTCTAACCAGCTAATTGTCCCTATAGTGCTATATTGAATACAGAACAGTACATTTTACAATGATGACAAAGAAGGTAAAGCACTTTGGTGCTGCAACCTCCACACATCATTAAGTTCATATTTGTTGACAGTGGTTGTGAAGGGAGATACTTGTGCAGTAATTCTGGAGGGCCACAGGATGACATTAAAGTCATTTATTAAAATTAATGGCCAATATTCAATCCTTTTACTAGTAGATAAGAAAGATTTAAAGCACTAATTTTGTTTTGTTTTTGTTTTTTTTCAGTGCTAGAGAGGTGATTTAAATCTAAGCCCCCTGTTTCCTTGTCATATACCCATTTTCTGGTGTATTCAACATTTGCCCATGTGCTCCAGTCCCATGCTGCCATCTTGTGACATTAACTTCTAAATGGATAGATGTCAGAAGTTACAACATAAGATCTCAATGCACCTTTATGAGGGTCAGAACGAAGCTAGAGCGTGCTGGCAGGTCCCAAATAGCCGAACCCTAGGGAGTAGTGGCCGTAGTGTGTGAAGCCTTCGGAACGTGAGTATCAGACAAGGGGGTTGTATTTAAAGCACCACTCCAGTGGTGCAATAAACAAAAAATACTGGAGTGGTGCTTTAAGGAAGCTATGCTGTTTTGTGCTACGAGGATGACACAAGAGTAAAAAGAATTCCATTATTTGCACTTAGTTTGATATAATGACTTTATTTATTATAAATGATTTTGTTAAAATAAAGGCAAACTATATTTTTTATAGCAATAGAGACAACATTATTTTTATTAGGGGGAACAAATAATTGATAAACTACGTTTTTTAATCATTACAAGATGTTTCTTAGAAAGATATCTTTCCTGAAAACAAAAGATAAATGTCATAGAGGTATCAGCATCTTAAAATTTAAATGATTTGAAAGTTGAGTTTAATACTTTTGCATTGAATGACATTATATTAAATACCATCGAGTTCAGGATTCAGAGGGCATCTAGGAGAATTGAGTTATAAGTAGTGATGAGCGAGTAATACCATGCTCTAAGGCTCGTTACTCATAATGAGCATTCGGATCCATCCCAGCGTCCAACTGATCATTATAAGTACTGAGCACTTATGCATGGTAGTGCTCGCTTATCACTAATTTTAACCCTTTAACCCCCAAGCCTGTTTTCACTTTCTTGACCAGGCCAATTTTTTCAATTCTGCATATTCTTGTCATTTTATAAGGTAATAACTCTGGAATGCTTCAATATATTCCAATAAGTCTAAGATTCCTTTTCATGACTTGTATTAGTGGTAAAGTTTTTTTGATATGTTTATTTAGGAAAATATAGAAATTTGAATTTTTAAAAAAAAAAAATTTGCCATTTTCAAGTTTTAGTTTTTAATGCCCTTAACCCAGATAGCTATATTACACAAGATAGCTCATAAATAACATTTTCCACATGCCTACATTACAGCAGCACCATAATTGAAACATAGGTATTGTGTTATAGACAGTCAGATAATCACTATTTTGAAAATAATTTTATATAACTCCACCATTTAGGAATTTATGGGAAACTACTTTTAATAATTCACCTGATTTTAATGTTTGATAATTTTTAAGCATTGACTTTTAATGTAAACTTAATATTTTACTTAAGCAATCCATAAGTATGATGTATGGATATCATTGAAATGTTCTTTTATGGATTTTCAATTCCCTGGACTTTTTGTGAACACAATTTTATGGTAATTATTATTGCACCAAGATTGTATGGCAGATGTTCAAGAGCATGAGATTATGGCTACCATGTGCATTATAACAGCAAAATGTGCTTGCTTGCCTTATGAAGTTTCATTTAATAGCATTAAATTTTAAAATACTAGAATGTTGAGATTGGTAACATTTAAAAAGGTGATGTAATTTTTAAAGCACCACTTAAGTTGTTTGAAGGTTTTTTTTATCACTGCAGTTATGTTTTACATCTAATTCCCCTGTTTTATACTTTCCCTCTGGCGATTTCATCCTTTTTCAGCACCACTACTGCCCTCAGCGCCATCTTCTGCCCGTAACATCTGACTGCTAGAAATCAGAAGTTATATCATAAGTAGAGATGAGTGATATTCGAGGTTCGCCAATTTCATGTTCAAGTGATTTTGGGGGGTGCTCGACATCGAAATCGAATGCGAGCTTTTTGCTAAAAGCTCGACAGCTCGAGTTACGTTCAATAATGGTTTGATCAGCAAAAAGCCTAGCTAGTTGCTAGCTGGCTTTTCACTGTAATAGTGTGAGTCACTCTGTGATTCACACTATTATCAAATTTCAGCGTATAGTGTGCGGGGGGACGCGTTTAGATCTGTGCTGCTGGGAGAATGGCGATCGAATTTTTTTTTTCTTTTTCCTAAGCGTGCGTGCAGTGGGGCGGTCCAGCATGTCAGCCAATCCCAAACACACACACAGCTAAGTGTACTTTTTGCCAGACAAGCTAGGGCATGTGTCATAGGCTGTGATAGTACATGTCCTTGCCCTATAAAATACGGCCATTTCCCCTATCGCCGCCATTATCTCCTTTGTACTTGTGGGTGACAGTCACCGCTCACGCAGCTCCTGTGCCGCTCCTGCTGTGTACGCTACACACACAGCGCTGTACAGATTAGGGACAGAAGTTTATTTCAGCCCTTTTCAGGGCTGATTTCCTGGGGCTCAGAGCCATAGCTGACAGGCAGGTCCGTGGAAACGCTGTATACAGCTTTAGATAGCGTCTGTATACCAAAGCTTAGGGAATTCCTTGCTGCATTTCATCATTAGGAGGGATAGAAAGTGAGGCTTCCTTTCCTGTCCACTGACCCACAGAACCCTGCCACTGCACCCACCTGCCCATTTTTGCCACGCTATTTTTATAGCAAACAGTGCTGAAACTTAATGGCATCCAAAAAGTGGCTGCTATACTTCATTGTTGTCCCACTGGTGCCAAACAATTTCCAGCACCTCTGCACTCTACCCTCCTGCCCATTTTTGCTATGCTATTTTAATAGCAAACAGTGCTGAAACTTAGTGGCATTCACAAAATGTCTCCAGTACTCCATTAGTGTACCACTGGTGCCAAGCAAGTTCCAGCACCTCTGCATTCTACCCTCCTGCCCATGTTCGCTCCACTATTTTAATAGCAAACAGTGCTGAAACTTAGTGGCATCCACAAAGTGTCTGCTATACTAATTTAATGTCCCACTTGTGCCAAGCAAGTCCCACCACCTCTGCATTCTACCCTCATGCACATTTTGCTACACTATTATTATAGCAAAAAGTGCTGAAACTTAGTGGCATCCACAAAGTGTCTGCTATACTAATTTAGTGTCCCACTTGTGCCAAGCAAATCCCACCACCTCTGCATTCTACCCTCATGCACATTTTGCTACACTATTTTTATAGCAAAAAGTGCTGAAACTTAGTGGCATCAACAAAGTGTCTGCTATACTAATTTAGTGTCCCACTTGTGCCAAGCAAGTCCCACCACATCTGCATTCTACCCTCATGCACATTTTGCTACGCTATTTTTATAGCAAAAAGTGCTGAAACTTTGTGGCATCCACAAAGTGTCTGCTATACTAATTTAGTGTCCCACTTGTGCCAAGCAAGTCCCACCACCTCTGCATTCTACCCTCCTGCACATTTTGCTATGCTATTTTTTATAGCAAACAGTGCTGAAACTTTGTGGGATCCACAAAGTGTCTGATATACTAATTTAGTGTCCAACTTGTGCCAAGCAAGTCCCACCACCTCTGCATTCTACCCTCATGCACATTTTGCTCCACTATTTTTATAGCAAAAAGTGCTGAAACTTAGTGGCATCAACAAAGTGTCTGCTATACTAATTTAGTGTCCCACTTGTGCCAAGCAAGTTCCACCACATCTGCATTCTACCCTCATGCACATTTTGCTACGCTATTTTTATAGCAAAAAGTGCTGAAACTTTGTGGCATCCACAAAGTGTCTGCTATACTAATTTAGTGTCCCACTTGTGCCAAGCAAGTCCCACCACCTCTGCATTCTACCCTCATGCACATTTTGCTACGCTATTTTTATAGCAAACAGTGCTGCCAGTTTTAGGGCCATAGTTGCATTGTCAGGGATAGTCAGTGTTGGACTCCACAGGATGCGCGGTTCAGTCCCCTAGCACCTCTGACACATTCCGGTAGTCGCCCGGTCTCCCATCACCCTCCTGGACCTTCTCCTATGCCTAACCTTTGGAGCCATAGGTAACTACCTGGGTCAGACCCTGCCTTCTTCTATATACACTCTGACTATATTCCGCTCTCCAGTCCTTGGTATTGAATTGCTACTCGAGAAGGATTCTTGAGCACCCAAGCGTGCTTGTGGCACATATGGAACATATGGACATGTAATGATCCCTTCACAATAAAGTATACTAGAAGCCTGCCTCAACACAGGTCTTGTGCCTTATCTGATGGTACGTGGTGACCCCACATCTAATTCCCAGTCACCACATTGTGGTTACCATAGGAACATCGTAACCACTGTGCCCTCCTGACAAGAGAGTGACCCATTACCTACAATATAATACCATTGATACTCCTGTATATACCACCATTTATTCTGCTATCCAATATCAGCTTGTCCGACCTGAGGAAGGCCAATTGGCCGAAACGTCGGCAGACTTTTTGGCAGACTTTAGTATAGCACTATTTTTCACCTTTTCACGAGCAAAATAAAGAGAAAAAGATTTTTTCAATTTACTATGTCTCTTTGGTTCTTACGGGAAATTAGTAGTGTGCCGGAGTTACCCCACTCTCTTTATTGACTGTTTTCTCCAGAGCACCTACGCGAGGTGAAGCGAGGTCTTTCTCTTATGGAGTGTTGGTTCTTCAGCTGTCATTAAAGCCAGACCACCTCTGCAATCTACACCACCTCTCAATTTTTGCTACTACATTTTAAGTGGCTAATCTTGTCGCTAACAAAATAAGTGGCAAAAGGACAGATGCTGGTGGAAAGGGGAACAGGCATGTTGGAAAAGGAAAAAAAGTTTGTGTCCGTGGGGAAGGTGGCAAGGCTACATTAACATCTGCTGAAGATAGGCCATCTTCCAGCAAAAGTAAGATGTCTACTACTTTCCGTGAACAATCCGATGTGCTCTCTTTTTTACGGACCCGAACAACTGTACGAAAGGTAGTGCCCTCTCCTCCACCTCAACTACCACACAAAAAAAAACAAAACAGTCCTCTGAGTTGTCATCCCAATCACACTTGCTTTCTCCCAGCTCTCAAGTCACCACCCGCCCTGCACAGTATGGTGTAACAGAGATGGCTGAGGCTGCAGAGCTGTTCAGTCACACTATAGCCTTGGAATCAGAGGTCTGCTCCCAAGCTACAGTGAGTACAGACCAGGAAATGGTCTGCAGTGATGCCCAGACGCTTTGTGACTCAGATTCAGGCCCTGATGACCAAAATTCTGAGCATAATGTAGACCCTCATTCACAAACTATAACACCTGTTGGTGGAGACAATGAGGAACATACTGATGACGATGAGACGCAGATACCAGATTGGGATGACAACTTAAATATTCGGTCAGGGCAGGAAGAGGCTAGGTCTGAGGGTGAGGGGAGTGCAAACACAATGCTTGATGATGAAGTTCTAGATCCCACTTTTTGTCAACCCACAGTCAGGCACTTGAGGAGGTCAACAGAGGCGGTGGAGGAGGATGCAACTGACGACGAAGTTACCTTGCGCTTTCCTGGACAGAGTCGGAGTACTGGCAGCACGTCTACAACTGCATCCTCAGCCACCACTCTGCCTCTGAGCACAAGTCGGGGTGGCTCTGCATGTCGCATGTCCTCTAATCCTTGCCTAGCCTGGTCATTTTTTGACGTTGCAAAGTATCTCCCAAATCATGTCATCTGTAAAATTTGTCGGGAATCTATAAGTAGAGGCAAAAAGCTCACCAGTTTGACAACTTCTTCCATGAATCGTCACATGAATACCAAGCATAAATCCCAGTGGGAAGCTCACTGTGCTGCAAAGCGGCCTATCGTAGCGGGCCAACCACCGCCTGCCCCTTCCAGTGCATCCGCGCACTCTTCATCTTCTATGACTGTATAGACATCTGTCACACCTGGTTTTCCACGCACACCTTCAACCACTATAACCGCAATAGGCAGTTTGCTTGGTAGGTCGTCAGTTGGTTTGGAAGGGGAAACAAGTGCGGGTGTACAGCTCTCTCAGACATCGATAGCACCAACTTTGGATGAAGGCAACATCATATCTCCGCCTGCACTTAACTCACAAACCTGCATTTTTCCAGGGACACACTACTCACCACTGTCTCCACACAGCAGCCAGATCTCTGTCCCTCAGATGTGGACAAATAAAAGGCAATTTCCTGTGACCCATGACAAAGCCAAGAGGTTGATTTTCTCTCTCTGTAAGCTCTGAGCTACCGAAATGCTGCCTTTCCGCCAGGTGGACACACAGGATCTTCAAGATCTTATGTCCGTCGCTGTGCCCCAGTACCAGATGCCCAGTCGCCACTACTTCTCTAAGAAAGGTGTGCCTGCGCTACACCAGAATGTCGCACACAACATCACCGCTTCCTTGAGAAACTCTGTGTGTGAACGGGTGCATTTCACCACCGATACTTGGACCAGTAAGCATGGACAGGGGCGTTACATGTCACTGACTGGGCACTGGGTAACTATGGTGATAGATGGAGAAGGGTCTGCTGAACAAGTCTTGCCGTCCCCACGACTTGTGCAACAATCCTCTGTATGTAGAAATTCCTCCAACGCTTCTGCCTCCTCAACCTCGTCTGGGTCCTCCACCTCCTCCACCTCCGCACCAAGCCTGCCCGTTCAGGCCACCAGCGTTGTAACTGTGCACAAGGAATCACGTACACCTCCTTACTATGCTGGCAGCAGAGCGCAACGGCATCAGGCGGTTTTTAGCTTGAAATGTCTTGGAAATAAGAGTCACAGTGGCTGAGTTGTGGGCAGCTCTGCTCTCCGAGTTTCGTAAATAGTTGTCTCCACTCAACCTGCAGCCAGGTAAGGCCATGTGCGACAATGCTGCAAACCTGGGTGCAGCCCTTCGCCTGGGCAAGGTGACACACGTGCCTTGTAAGGCTCACGTGTTGAACCTTCTTGTCCAGCAATTTTTAACACACTATACCAGCCTAGATGGCCTTCTGCACAGGGCACGAAAACTGTCTGCTCATTTCCGCTGTTCAATCGCCGCAGCTGACCGACTTGCATCACTCCAGAAGTCTTTCAGCCTGCCGGTTCATCGCCTGAAATACGATGTGCCGACACGCTGGAATTCGACTCTCCACATGTTACAGCGACTGTGGCAGCACTGCCAAGCCCTGGTGCAATACGTCATGACGTATAGCCTTGGCCAACGAGATGCAGAGGTGGGGCAGATCACCCTGATGGAGTGGTCTCAGATCAAGGACCTATGCACCTTTCTGCACAGTTTCAACATGGCGACGAATATGTTTAGCGCTGACAATGCCATTATCAGCATGACAATTCCAGTCATTTTCATGCTGCAGCACACGCTAAACACTTTTTCGGAGTCAGGGGGTGGGACAACAGGAAGGGGAGGAAGTACAGGAAGATTCATATGCGCAAGTGATAAGAACATCACCAAGGTCCAGACGTTCATCATCACCAATGCGGCAGGCATGGGACTATGGGGGAGAGGGATTAACAAGGGCGCATGGAAGCAGGCAAAATGTTGAGGAAGGTGCAGGAGAACATGAAGAAATGGAGGACGAACTGTCCATGGACATGGAACACTCAGCAGGTGAAGGAGACCTTGGTCAAATTTCAGCTGAAAGAGGTTGGTGGGAGATGTCAGAGGAAGAAAGAACGGTTAGCACCTCTATGCCACAAACACAGTGAGGACTTGGTCCGCATGATTGCGCAAGACACATGAGCGCCTTCTTGCTGCACTACCTACAACATGACCCTCGGATTGTCAAAATTAGAAGTTTTGATGACTACTGGGTTGCCACACTATTAGATCACCGGTACAAGTCCAAATTTTGTGAAATAATTCCAGCCATAGAAAGGGACGCACGTATGCAAGACTATCAGCAGAAGCTGTTACTCGATCTTAGCTCGGCTTTTCCACCAAACACCAGTGATGCACTGAGTGAATCTCCCAGTTGTAACTTGACAAATATGGGACAGTCTCGTCATCTTCAACAGTCTAACCATACCAGCAGCACCGTATCTGTTGCTGGTAACAGCAATTTTATTGAATCATTTCATAATTTTTTAGACCATCCTTTGCAAGGCCAACAGAGACAAGAAGTCTGACACATAGTCAACGGCTGCAGAGGATGATATAGGAGTATCTGCAAATGAACATCGATGCCATGACTTTGCAACTGGAGCCTTGCTCATTTTGGGCTTCAAATCTTGAAAAATGGCATGAGCTCTCAACTCAGTGCTGCTGGTTGTGTGCTGACAAATAAGCGCACGCGTCTGTCCAGTGACAATGTGGACAGACTAACGTTCATCAAGATGAACAAGTCATGCATCCGCTAGGACTTTACTACCCCTATGTCATCCTGGGGAGAGTAAAGGCTTGTGGATTTGGAATGTGCATGATGCAAATGTACCTGTCAAGTTTGCAACTGGGGTTCAAGTGATGCCACTGAAGGGGTGTCTGTGTGGCCCAATTTTTGAAAAAAGGGCGACTCCGCTTGGAGTCCCCCTGCTGTGTTTTTAAAAACGAGCCAAGATGAACAAGTCATGGTTCAGCAAAGACTTTGCTACCTACCCCAGTGTTATCCTGGGGACAGTTAAGGCTGGCATATTTTGGAATGTGCTTGATGCAAATCTACCTGTGAAGTGTACAACAGGGGCACAAGTGATGCCACTGAAGTGGTGTCTGTGGGGCCCAATTTTCGGAAAAAAGGGTGACTCTGCTTGGAGTAACCCTTGATGTTTTTTTAAAAATGATCCAAGAGGAACAAGTCATGGTTCAGCAAAGACTTTGCTACTTACCCCGGTGTCATACTGGGTACAGTTAAGGCTGCCGTATTTTGGAATGTGCTTGATGCAAATCTACCTGTCAAGTTTGCAAATAGGGCACAAGTGATGCCACTAAAGTGGTGTCTGTGGGGCCCAATTTTTGGAAATAAAAGAAACTGTGAGTGGAGGTTGCTTGCTTTTAAAAATGATCCAAGATGAACAGATCTGGGATCAGCAAAGACTTTGCTACCTACCCCGGTGTCATCCTGGGGACAGTTAAGGCTGGAGTATTTTGAAATGTGCTTGATGCAAATCTACCTGTGAAGTGTACAACAGGGGCACAAGTGATGCCACTGAAGGGGTGTCTGTGGGGCCCAATTTTGGGAAAAAAAGGGAGACTCTGCTCGGATTCCCCCTACTGTGTTTTTAAAAACGAGCCATGATGAACAAGTCATGGTTCAGCAAAGACTTTGTTACCTAGGCCGGTGTCGCCCTGGGGACAGCTAAGGCTGGCGTATTTTTGAATGTGCTTAATGAAAATCTACCTGTCAAGTTTGCAAATGGGGCACAAGTGATGCCACTGAAGGGGTATCTGTGTGGCCCAATTTTTGGAATAAAAAGGGAGACTCTGCTTGGAGTCCGCTCGCTGTGTTTTACATGATTTTAGAAGGGCATGCCATGCCTATATCTGTGCCTCGTCCTCTTTTTCCTAGTCCAGCTGGTTTTTTTTCGCAGGAGTATATGTCCTTTTCACTTTCCCATGTGTTTGTGTTGTCTTGGGAGTTGTTTGTCACCTTTTGGACACCTTTGAGGGTGTTTTCCAGGTGTTTTTAGGTGTCTGTGATTGCCTCCCATTGTTTCCTATGGGGTTTGAAAGGTTCGTCGAACGGTTCGTTGAACGGTTCGTCGAACGGTTCGTCGAACAGTTCGTCGAACAGGGCACCGTTCAACGAACCAAATTGAACTCGAACTCTAGGGGGGGTGGCTCATCTCTAATTGTGCTGCTTCCGCCTATCTATTGATTTTTAGGCATACATGGACATTTGTAATGTTATATATTAATCGTATCATCATCTGCTATCCTTTGCTGCCATCTTCTGGTCATTGTTTGTATTACGCTGTAATTTCATGTTATTGTATTTTCCCATAATACCTTTGGGCAGTAAGCCCTCCTCTTTTCTGGCCTTGCTTCCTGTAGTGGGGTTTCTTTGCCTTATTGGAACATCATGCTTCAGGACTGGAGAAAGGATTCTCTTGTTACCTTTAATCTGGTGCGTCTATAACAGCTTTCTACAGTGCTAACTCCCACCTCATCTTCATCCTTTCATCATCTGTGACATCTCACTTCTTCAAGGTATTGTAAATACTTGTTGGTAATGGTATTGTAAATACTTGTTGACTTATCACTGCATCATCCTTCCTACCACCATGTGCAGTCGTTGAGGCCTAGGAGCACTAATTAGTGAGTAACGCTGTCTGCCATTGTTTATATAGAGATCCGTAACCACATCTCTCAGACACATCTCATCCACATATATCGGTGGCAGAATAGTAGCAAGAGACCTAAGCCTAAAGTGTCCGTATGCATATACATCGTCTGCTGGCAAGTCTTTACTGTGCGCCTTCTTACCTAAAGAATGTCCATTAAAAGCACCGTGAATCCATCTGCAAGTGAAACGCATCATGTTCCTGACACCGAAGATGCTGCAGGAGCAGAGTCTGCACTTACTGCAGAGCAGGACGTACAACCCAAACGTGTATCTAAGCCGACACAAAAGGTCAGAGTGAACCTTGAGACTACTAGAGTCGAGTTCCATGATAACCTAGAACATCTATGGGGCAAAGTTGATCACTATTTAGCAGCTCTTCCACGCTCCAACAGTGACGCCGCAGAGTTAATCGCCACATTGAATTGTTTATCTGCTGCCTAGGACCGCTACCAGAGATTGTCAGCAAGGTACATCACATTTTTGAGTACTTATGACATGGAAAATGCCCCAGCAGAAATAGACGAGAGGGAAGCTCTTCTCCAAGAAAGGGCCTCATTAGTGCGAGATGTGCAGAATAAGGCAGAGCTCCGCATCGCTCACCTCCAAGAGGCCAGGTCATGTCGTACAACGTCAACCAAAATCATGTCTCAGTCTTTCAGATCATCTCACTCCAGGAAGTCAACATTGTCCGACAAGCTACTGGAGATCTGTGCGGCTGCAGAGGAAGCTAGAGTAAAAAGCTCCTTTGCTAAGAAGGAGGCTGAAGTGGAAGCAGAAGCCCAAATGGAAGCTCAAAGAAATGAGATGGAAGCTCAAAAGAAATTAAAAATACTCCAAGCAGAAAAGGAAGAAGCAACAGCCCTTGCCAAACTGAAGATCCTTGAACAAGCGCTGGGACAAGATCATAATTCGGACTGTCTTATTCCAGGAGAAATGGAGTACTCAGTTGAACGCACTACTAACTACGTGCTAAGACATTTAACAACTACACCAGCACCACCTCCGTTTCTTAACATGGATGCATCGGCAGCCCAAGAGATGTCGCCACCTACTGTTGACAAGGTAACTTCCAGCACTAACTCACAATTTAGGCTGCAGTCAGCAGACCCATTAGAGATCAAACCGCAGCTTAACCCTTATGTTGCATCATTTCGTCCTGATTTATCGCAGTCATATATAATCAGAGAACTTACATTCCCCACGGATATCACAAGTTCATCCTGCTGCAATGACCGGGAGATCGGACATGTCTGACTTCGCCAGATACATGATTCACCGAGAGTTAATAAATATCAGTCTCTCAAAGTTTGACGACCGTCCCGAGAATTATAGAGCCTGGAAATCGACCTTTCAAGTAGTGATCCAAGATCTTAACCTCACCGGCAAGGAACAACTGGATTTGCTTGTTAATTGGTTAAGCCCTGAATCAGCAGAGTGCATCAAGACAATAAGGGCAGTTCATGTGGACTATTCAGATGCAGGCCTTATTGCAGCCTGGGAGAGGCTGGAAAAAAGCTACGGCAGCTCAGAAGCTATAGAATGTGCCTTATTTAAGAGACTGCAAACCTTCCCAAGGATAATGAACAAGGACAATAGAAAACTTCAAAATCTAAGCGATCTGCTAAAGGAAATAGAATTGGCAAAATTAGACCCACACCTTTCAGGACTGAACTACCTAGATACTGCTCATGGCGTTAATCTAATAGTGTCCAAATTACACACGGCATGCAAGATAAATGGACAGACCATGGCTCAGGATACAAAAGGCAGTATAATGTGTCCTTTCCCCCCTTTTTGCATTTTTCCAGGTTCATCAGTGACCAAGCTCGGAAGAAGAATGATCCCAGCTTCGACTTCACTGAACCTACTCCACCAGCATCATCATCTTTTACAAGGTATGATAACATTGCCAATCGCAGAGAGTCAAGGAACACAGTGTCCGTGAGAAAGACCAATGTTCCACCTATTGAATAAGCCTTCACTAAAACAAATTATGGTACTCCTGCAGTTGAGAACAATAACCGTATGTGCCCTATCCACAAAAGGCCTCAACCACTAAAGGAATGCCGTGAATTCAGAGCAAGAACGTAAAAATACCCTCAAGGAGCTCGGAATTTGTTATAAATGTTGCACCTCTTCAGACCACCTCGCGAGGATCTGCAAGGCCGTCTTTAAGTGCACAGAATGCAGTAGTGATGAACACGTTACATCTATGCATCCTACACCAGCTCCACACAACTCACAACCTTCCGCATCCAATCCTGCTCAAAAGCATGGCGGGGAGCCACAGGTTCCTAACCCAACTGCAACCACCGTCACCTCTTCATGCATTGTGGTTTGTGGAAAAGGGACTGGACCTAAATGCTCTGCCAAGGTGTGTCTGGTCAAGGTCTATCCAGAAGGACAGCCAGACAAGGCCTCCAAAATGTATGCCATAATAGATGAACAAAGTAACCAGTCTCTAGCAAGGCCCAAACTCTTTGAGATCTTCAACATAAAGGGACAAACGAGCCCATATACCCTCAAGACTTGCTCTGGTCGTGTCGAGATTTCTGGAAGGAGAGCCTCTGGGTACATAGTCTCTTCAGTCAAAGGAAACGTGCATATACCCTTGCCAACCCTAATTGAATGTGACCAGATACCTGATAACAGGGAGGAGATTCCCACTCCGGAAGCCGCCCTTCATCATCGCCATTTGAGGCACCAAGATAAGGAAATTCCTCCTTTGGACATGAATGCTGAAATCCTAATTTTACTCGGGAGGGACATTCTGAAGGTCCGCAAAGTGCGCCAACAATGCAACGGACCAGATGATGCTCCATATTCCCCAATACTCGATCTAGGCTGCGTAATCGTGGGCAACATATGTTTGGATAGAAGTCACAAGACATCCGAAGTCAACGCCTGTAAAACGTACGTGCTTCAAAATGATCGCACAACTCACTTTAAGCCATGCCCTCATCACTACGAAGTAAAAGAAAGGTTCTCAGATTGCATCCAGGAGCCTGACATCATTCCCACCCCCTACGGCGACGGCTTAGGGAGAACAGTGTTTCACACGACAAAGGATGACAACAAGGTCGCCTTATCCATAGAAGACAAGGAGTTTCTTAAAATAATGGACAGTGGATTCTTCAAAAATGATTCTGGCCGCTGGGTTGCTCCCTTACCCTTCAAGGACTAAGCTTTCTAACAATCATGAACAGGCCCTCTCTAGGTTCATCTCACTGCAGAGAACATTAAAGAACAAGCCTGAAATGAAGGAACATTTCATAGCATTTATGGACAAGATATTTCGGAATGACCACGCAGAGCCAGCTCCGCCATTGCAAGCCGATGAAGAATGTTGGTACCTACCTTCCTTTGGAGTATATCATCTAAGAAAGCCGAAACAAATCAGAGTGGTGTTTGATTCAGGTGCCAAACATCACGGTGTATCTCTGAATGACGTTCTCTTCACTAGTCCCAACCTGACTAACAACCTAGTGGGAGTGCTCATGAGATTCAGAAATGAACTGGTCGCTATTACCGCTGACATCGAACAAATGTTCCATTGTTTCATCGTGCGACAAGACCACAGAAATTATCTCCATTTCCTATGGCACCGAGACAACGACACCAATAAGGAAATGGTCGAATACCGCATGAAGGTGCATATGTTCGGCAACAGTTCTTCTCCTGCAGTCGCTACATACTGTATGGTCTATGTAGGACTGCCTCCGACGGCGAAACAGAGTTCGGGAAGGACGCCCAACAGTTCGTTGAAAAGGACTTATATGTGGACGACGGACTTAAATCCCTGCCCACAGTGGATAAGCCATAGATCTGCTTAAACGGACGCAAGGTATGCTTTCTAAAGCTCATCTAAGGTTGCATAAAATCGCCTCAAATAGTGCTGTTGTCATGAAGGACTTTCACCCTAATGATCATGCCACAGAGTTCCGGGACGTGAATCTAGGCTCAGACAATCCACCAGTACAGAGAAGTCTGGGCCTGAGGTGGAACTTGTTAAAGGACTCCTTCAGCTTTCAGGTCAATGGCTCCGAAAAACCATTTACTAAGCGTCAAGTTCTTTCAGTTGTGAACAGTCTATATGATCCACTTGGATTTGTCACACCTCTGACTATTCAAGGCAAGCTTCTGCTGAGACAACTCTCAGAATCCATTAAAGACTGGGATGTACCACTCCCTACGGACAAACAAATAAAGTGGAAGTCGTGGAGAGAATCTCTTTATGCCTTGGATAAGGTCTGCATACCATGCTGTTACATTCCAACATCCCTTTCTACGAGTCATAGGAAGGAGATTCATGTATTTGCTGATGCCTCCACTGAAGCTATTGCAGCCGTTGCTTATTTGAAGGTTACGGACTCTTAACAATGAAGCCCATGTTGGATTTCTGTTTAGGAAGGCCAAACTGGCACCTAAACCCGGGCTCACTATACCCAGACTTGAGCTCTGTGGGGCTGTACTAGCCATAGAGATTGCAAACATCATACAAGGTGAACTAGCTATTCACGTGGATGACACAAGATTCTACACAGACAGTAAGGTAGTTCTGGGTTACATATACAACCAGACAAAACGCTTCTACGTCTACGTCAGTAACCACGTCGAAAGTATAAGGAGATCCTCTAAACCTCAGCAATGGCAGCACGTTCCATCTCATCTGAACCCTGCGCACCTCGCTACCAGACCAGTGTCTGCTGGTGCCTTTGCAAACTCTTCTTGGTTAACCGGACCAGAGTTCCTTCACAACCAGTGTGAAAAGCCTGCCGTTGAAGACAGCTTCAGCATTCAGGATCCAGATGTCGATCCAGAGATTCGTCCTGATGTCAACACCTTCATCACCAATTCCAAGGAGAAGGTTGGCTTTGACTGTCGGCGATTTGAGCGGTTCTCAAGATGAACATGGCTGGTTCTTACCATTGCAAGGTTAGT
Source organism: Anomaloglossus baeobatrachus (assembly GCF_048569485.1). Lineage (NCBI taxonomy): Eukaryota > Metazoa > Chordata > Amphibia > Anura > Aromobatidae > Anomaloglossus > Anomaloglossus baeobatrachus. The sequence continues at coordinate 282,986,379 of NC_134358.1, forward strand.
CCACATAGTACAATGCTACCGCAATAAGGACAGTAACACTGATTGCCATGGTTGGCATATGTGCCATAAGTCTCCTTCTGCAGAAGATATTTATCCGAGTGAACTGTTTGTGATACGCAATGTGCAGCAAAATGTTTTTCAAAAGGAACTCCTCCAAGTAACTTAGGCGTGGATTATAATTGGGTTGGAGACAGTTTGGCCTATTGTCGGCTTCTTTAATCCAAAGATGGGGTTATCCTTCGGACTACTTCCGGAACTTTTTAAAGACTTTCGTCCACCTTGTTATATTTGGTTATCATTGCATTGTATGCATTGTTTTTCTTTATCTTACAGGTTGAAGTATTGCTTCGTGCACTCCAGGTACATACACCAAATACGGGACTGTTCATATAGTGAAATCCAAGGTATTCAGATGGGGAGTGTGCTGCTTCCGCCTATCTATTGATTTTTAGGCATACATGGACATTTGTAATGTTATATATTAATCGTATCATCATCTGCTATCCTTTGCTGCCATCTTCTGGTCATTGTTTGTATTACGCTGTAATTTCATGTTATTGTATTTTCCCATAATACCTTTGGGTGGTAAGCCCTCCTCTTTTCTGGCCTGGCTTCCTGTAGTGGGGTTTCTTTTGCCTTCTTGGAACTTCATACTTCAGGGCTGGAGAAAGGATTCCCTTGTTACCTTTAATCTGGTGCGTCTATAACAGCTTTCTACAGTGCTAACTCCCACCTCATCTTCATCCTTTCATCATCTGTGACATCTCACTTCTTCAAGGTATTGTAAATAAAGACTGTTGACTTATCACTGCATCATCCTTCCTACCATCACGTGCAGTCGTTGAGGCCTAGGCGCACCGATTAGTGAGTAACGCTATCCGCCATTGTTTATATAGAGATCCGTGACCACATCTCTCAGACACATCTCATCCACATATATCGGTGGCAGAATACTAATCATAAGCACTCAATGCAGCTCCATGAGATTCAGAAGAACACTCTCTTGGAATTGCATTGATTTGTGACCTCCATAGAGCTCCATTAAATATTGGAGATGCCAGCAGGTAACAAATCGCTGGAGACAGAAAGGAACAATGTTGGAAATAGATGAAGACAGCGGCAGGTGAGTATAGAGCACAAAAGAAAAATGCTGGAGTGGTGCTTGAACTATTATCCTACAGGTCTGCTCTACTTTTTGCTGGAACACAGAGGATCTATATGCTCTTATACATGGTGTAGTAATAAGGATCAGATGGCTTTTTTTGTGTTGTAGTAAATTTGATCTGTCAGCTCTTCTGTGTAGTGTGATAATCAGGACCTGTTAACTCTCTTGTGTGGAGTAGTTCAGAGCAACTGTCAGCTCTATATCATGGAATAGAATGGGGGAATCATAATCTCACCTGTATGCTATGGTATAGAGGATTTGTATACTTTAATGCATGGTATAGTGATGAGTACAATATACTGTAGCTCTCCAGTGGGGTATAGTAATAAGGACCTGATAGCTCTCCTGTGTTGGGATCTGTCATTTTTTCTACATGGTGTGAAAATCAGAACCTGTTAGCTCACTTGTGTCAGCAGCAAGGAGCAACTATCATCTTCACAGCATCGAGGACTAAAGCCAGCTTTACACCTTACAATTAGGTGTGCAATCTCGTATGCGATGTGACACGCCCAGGTCGCATATGCGATCTAATGAGATTGCACGTAGGTCGTTCATTTGCTGTCACACGTGCGTTAGTAGCCTATGTTAAATTGATCAATTTTGTGTGCGATCCTTTAGATCATGTGTTCTGTGACGTATGCATCGGGCACCCTTTTTTTTTTTTATTTATTGACTTGACAAGCGTGTGTGATGTGTAGGGATGCGGTTTTACTATGTCATCTGCCATTCAGCTCTGCTACATGGCCGCTAACAGCAGACACAGACAGCCATGTAGCAGCGGTGAATGGCAGATGACAGCAGACACAGAAAGAGCCGCACTGTCAGAATGAACTCGGGTGAACCTCACCCGACTTCGTTGTCATGCTGCGGCTCTGTCTGTGTCGCGTCCTGATTAGCGGTCACCTGTGAAGACTCACCGGTGACCGCTAATCTCCTGAGTAAGTGAATTGAGCAGCCCTCTCTCATATACTCACCGATCCCCGATCCCCGGCGCTGCACGGCGTTCACACTGCTGCGGCGGCTTTTACTGTTTTGAAAAAGCCGGCCGCCCATTAAACAATCTCGTATTCCCTGCTTTCCCCGCCCACCGGCGCCTATGATTGGTTACAGTGAGACACGCCCCCACGCTGAGTGACAGGTGTCACACTGCACCCAATCACAGCAGCCGGTGGGCGTGTCTATACTGTGTAGTGAAATAAATAATTAAATAATTAAAAAAAACGGCGTGCGGTTCCCCCCAATTTTAAAACCAGCCAGATAAAGCCATACGGCTGAAGGCTGGTATTCTCAGGATGGGGAGCTCCACGTTATGGGGAGCCCCCAGGCCTAACAATATCAGCCAACAGCCGCCCAGAATTGCCGCATACATGATATGCGACAGTTCTGGGACAGTACCCGGCTCTTGCCGATTTACCCTGATGCGTTGGCAAATCGGGGTAATAAGGAGTTATTGGCAGCCCATAGCTGCCAATAAGTCCTAGATTAATCATGTCAGGCGTCTATGAGACACCCTCCATGATTAATCTGTAAATTACAGTAAATAAACACACACGCCCGAAAAAATCCTTTATTGGAAATAAAAAACACACACACATTCCCTGGTTCACCACTTTAATCAGCCCCAAAAAGCCCTCCTTGTCCGGCGTAATCCAGGATGATGCAGCGTCGCATCCAGCGCTGCTGCATGGAGGTGACCAGAGCTGCAGCACACACAGCCGCTCCGGTCACCTCCATGCAGGTAATGAAGACTGCCGCGCGATCAACTGAGCTGTCACTGAGGTTACCCGCTGTCACTGGATCCAGCGGTGGCCGCGGGTAACCTCAGTGACAGATCAGCTGATCGCGCTACTCACCGCCGCTCCGGTCAGCTCCAGTCAGCAACTGAGGTGAGTAGCGCGATCAGCTGATCTGTCACTGAGGTTACCCACGGCCACCGCTGGATCCAGTTACAGCGGGTAACCTCAGTGACAGCTCAGCTGATCGCGCGGCAGTCTTCATTAGCTGCGTGGAGGTGACCGGAGCGGCTGTGTGTGCTGCAGCTCCGGTCACCTCCATGCAGCAGCGCTGGATGCGACGCTGGAGCATCCTGGATTACGCCGGACAAGGAGGGCTTTTTGGGGCTGATTAAAGTGGTGAACCAGGGAATGTGTGTGTGTTTTTTATTTCCAATAAAGGATTTTTTCGGGCGTGTGTTTATTTACTGTAATTTACAGATTAATCATGGAGGGTGTCTCATAGACGCCTGACATGATTAATCTAGGACTTATTGGCAGCTATGGGCTGCCAATAACTCCTTATTACCCCGATTTGCCAACGCACCAGGGTAAATCGGGAAGAGCCGGGTACTGTCCCAGAACTGTCGCATCTAATGTATGCGGCAATTCTGGGCGGCTGTTGGCTGATATTGTTAGGCTGGGGGGCTCCCCATAACGTGGAGCTCCCCATCCTGAGAATACCAGCCTTCAGCCGTATGGCTTTATCTGGCTGGTTTTAAAATTGGGGGGAACCGCACGCCGTTTTTTTTAATTATTTAATTATTTATTTCACTACACAGTATAGACACGCCCACCGGCTGCTGTGATTGGGTGCAGTGTGACACCTGTCACTCAGCGTGGGTGCGTGTCTCACTGTAACCAATCATAGGCGCCGGTGGGCGGGGTAAGCAGGGAATACGAGATTGTTTAATGGGCGGCCGGCTTTTTCAAAACAGTAAAAGCCGCCTCAGCAGTGTGAATGCCGTGCAGCGCCGGGGATCGGGGATCGGTGAGTATATGAGAGAGGGGGATAGACTGACATGGACAGAGAGAGAGGGACAGAGATAGTGACGGACTGACAGAGATTAGTGCATGACAGACATTGTGAGGCGCTTCAGAACGCAGCTTTTCAGCTGCGCTCTGAAGCAGACCTTTTTTAAGCTGCGGTGCAGAGCGCACACCTGCGCACATAGCATCAGACACCAAAATCGTATGAGGGATGTCACACGTTTCAATTGACTAGTTTCGTACTACTAAACGTCCAATGTATGAGGAATAAACGACGTGTATGCGATCACCGTATTTTCGTTCAATATCGATCGCATGTAGGTTTCACACGCAAATACCTCACGTACGATGCCGGATGTGCGTCACTTACAACTTGACCCCGACGACGGATTGAAAGATTTATTGAAGTGTGTAAAGCAGGCTTAAGGGGGAACTGTCAGCTCTCCTGTGTAGTGCAAGAAAGGAACTGTGACAGATTATATTTCATATTGGGCGTGTGTGCGCAAGGAAGAGATTTTTTTTGAGGTTGTAAGCTCATTAACTAGATAAATTGGTTAAAAGTGCTGGAAGAGACCGTAAGCACAAATAGGGTTTTATCCTAAAACACTGTTAGCAAAAGTGCTGTAAAGGTAGACTCACCTGGTGTGGTGGTGAGAGTCACAACCACTATAGCGTAAATATGGTTGCAGCAGAACCCACATGGAGATGCAGTTCAAATATGGAGAGAAAAGAGTTAAAATGCACTGCTGTAGAAAGGAGGATCCATGTAGAAGGAATGATTTTATTTGTCTATGCATTATGTCTTATGGATTCTTCCTCAGGACAAATCATATATATGATTTGCTAATAATGTTATATAACAAATGTTATATATGATTTGTCCATAAGGATTTGAAACGCATAGACAAATAAAATCTTTCTTTCTACATGGATCCTCCTTTCTACCGCAGCGCGGTTTATTAACCCTTTCCTCTCCATATTTGAACTGTAACTGGATACATTTGAGTTCTGGATCTTAATAAGGTCATACTGATCTGGCGAAGTGAAGCAGCCATATGGAGAGTTCAGTTACAGTGGGTACATTTGGAACCCAAGGTGGTATATCTGTCAGTTGTTGGTAACCCTGAGACATCACTAGTGAACTGGGACTGAAGAGGCAATATGTAAACTGCACATGAGAGTCTAAATGAATAACTGCACTTCAATTGCCAGGCCAGTGCATGAGTACAGGATAGATATTACCTGTGGCCAGTGAAAGACAAATAGATGAAATGGAGTAGTCAAGTCTCCTATGCTGTAATGCTGATTTGTTGTTTACAAGTGATGTGAAGAAACCAATATGTCTGAGCCTCTATGTAAAAAAGGAGATGTGAAAACCAAGCTTTTTAACTGCTACCAGCTGTATGTATGTGTGTCGCCCCAGGGCCATGGATCCAGCTTCAGGGATGCCACAGGGTCTTCTTTTAATATTTGGAAACAGGTTTTGTATATATGTGTCGTGACGCCACTCGCGGCTTGCGGTCAGTGATACGGGTGACTGCCACTGCAAATTCTACGAGTGTCTGGGGCTGATGGGGTCTGCAGTTGGATGGTGTGGCCTCCCGTGAGTGAGGCTGGCGCCAGGGACTCAGGTGTGTAAGGTAGCGGGTCAGGAATAACTCAGGCTCAGTCCAAAAGTCTTTCAACTGCTTTTTACTCACTTTCATGTTGCTGTGAACATACCCGGGTGATGCTTCAATAAACCAGGTGAAACCAGGTATCCTTCAAGCCAGTCTGAGGGTGACACTTAGCTCGCCTTCCTACCACTTCTGTTTTCAGATAACCCCCTGACTTGAAGTACCATGGGGGTCTACCCAGGGAGTCGCAACTGCCTTTTCTCCCCTTTTTGGACCATTTGCCGGCAGCGTGGACCAGGTGAGATGGCTTTTAGCTCTATCTCCTTATGGGTCCATGCGTTGCTGCTGAGGCTCGGACTCTGTGTGGTTGGTGAGGTACTTGTAGTTCCCCTCACCAGCATGGACATGGCACCACATCCAAAGCGAACCAGCCTCTTTCCCCAGCTTCCCATACATGGTAAGTTGTTTAACTGCATGAGAGGACACACACTAGCTAGGGACCCCAACGTAGAGAAATACTTTGGCGTAGTGTTGGGGCTCTATTGCATTGATCAATTCAGTAGCTAAGTTTCTCTTTATTCATATGTTCATGGCAGTAATGCAGATTCCATTTTTCACATTTTCACGCTTACATATAGCTATTGGATTTTTCAAGTCAGTATTAACACAGCAGTTTCTGCTATTACATGTATTCCCCTTGCATAGTCACTGGTGTGCATACCTTCTCTCCAAAAGCAAATAGCTGAATCCAGACAGAAAATTAGGTACTAAAAGGGAGACCTAAAATATAACTTTTATTTCACGTGCTAAATAAAAAGTGAACCTAGGCTCACTAAGAGTAAAACCAACAAACCACAGACATAAATATGTCCTGTTATGTACAGGGACAAAGAAACAGACCAATAAATTCTTGGCCCTTGGTGATAGGGTACGGCAAATGATGGCCTCAAAGTTGAACTGAGGATACTACCAAAAAGAGGACCCCCACCATAAGAAAGTTAACAATAACTCTGAGACACATCCCTACTCATTCATAGGCTGAATATAACAGACTTGGGGCATGTGTCACAGAAATCAAAGGTATATGTTAACAATTATCCTGGAACATATCCCTCCTCACTCATAGAGCTGAATTCAAAATCAGCATAAGGGCATGTGTCACAGGTATCAAACATGGACCATAGGGAATCATAATCAATTGTCCCATCAAGGAACGATCTTACCCGGTCCAGCTGATGTTTTGGAAGGGCGGCAATTGGGAGGACCACCAATGATGGCTTATCCAGGGGGGGCTGTCCACCAGCTCGTCAGATCCCACAATGATAATGCCAGACGGTCACTTCCATATTACGGCAGAAACTCACTCCCAACGCGTTTCATGGAAAACAATCATCAGGGGAGTAGGTGAGTTAAATCATATATGGCCCATATCATCCTATGTGGCCATTTCCATATGCCCAAAGAGATTCTAAACAAAACAAAATACAAAAATAAGCCCTTCATATAGAGACAAGAGTCGAGGCCCATGTCCTCTGTCCCACAAATCGTATACTCACCGCACTCCTAGGTGCGTCAGTCATACGCCCATTCAAAGGTGCCGCGCTCCGTTCCCGGAAGCGGGCTCCTTCTTATAGAGGGGCGCATGCGCAGTAGCCACGTTCAGGCCGATGACGCGCGCTCCCAGAAGACATCGAAACCGGAAGCACGCGTCACCGGCCGCCGCATCACCACAATGGGGGCGCGGCCTCATCAGGTAGCGTCATGTCCTGGTGAGTGACGCCTGCTAGGGAACACAAATCAGAGCGTGGATCGCGCTGTCATGGCAACGCACAAACGCTCCAGCTCCGCCCGCAGTGCATCAATGTTAAAGATACCATATTCATGAGTTAATATATGGTGGGTAAGAGTAGCTTATGACAGCAGCATACATTATAATATTAGTACAGTATAGACCCGACCACAGGTGCCCTGTTGGCATTAATGCACAGGAGAGTTCCACCCATAGAGAGGGGACACATTCGTAAGAGCAAAGCAAAAAATGACATGATCCGGGACATGTATTAAGGAAAATTCCCTAAGGATACATATCTTATGTCCACATGTCACCTCTACAAAATGGCATTTATTTAAATATTCCAGTGACATAGTTGTAGATATAAAAATCTGAGTGAGGAGCGACCAGTAGGAGCAGAAACGGAGAAATACCCAACTGCATACCAGGCATACACACTGGGGAAAGAAAGAGGGGGTAAGTGGGGGGGGGGAGAGGGGGGGAAGAGGGGGGAGAGAGTGGGGGGAACTTTATATAGAGCGGCATGGAAAGACCAAGGCATGGAATAACAATAGGGGGGGGGGAAAACACCACTTAAGGTGCAAGGAACCTGCTCAGCTGTCAACCTAGCAAACCCTCTGACCCTACCTAACATGTGGGGGTCGGCACCCTAAAAAAACCCCCACGCCCATTGGTGCCCCCACTCGGCCGTCGTCTCTCCCTCCTGAACTCACCCTGAACCCTGCAGTGCTCCTAAAGGAAGGGAGTGAAAGACAGGGACTCATTGAGGCCCATTGGTGCCATAGTATTCAGACTATAGATCCAAAAGCACTCCTTTCGGAGTATCGTCTTGTCCCAATTCCCACCCCTGATAGGGGGGCGAATGAGGTCAATCCCCATAACCGTAAAGCTTTTTAAGTCGCCATCATGGAAATTGTTGATGTGCCTCGCAACCGGTGTGTCATTTTTCTTGAGGATATCATTTTTGTGTTCGCCCACACGTCTTCTCAGTTCTCTAATTGTTTTTCCAATATACAGTTTTCCACACCTACACTTAACCCTGTATATGACTCCCCTTGACTTGCAGGTGATCAATGATCTTATGGAAAAACTCTTTTTGTTGTTGTAGTTGGCGAACTCCCTTCCTTCCTCAATGTATCTGCAATTGACACAGTCATGACATTTGAAACATCCATGGGCCGCATTCATTGCTCCCACTGGTCCATCCTCACTGAAATGGCTATGGACAAGTCTATCACCCAGGGACTTAGCCCTCCTATAGGTAATAGAAGGATACGTCAAAAGATGTTTATCAATCAGTGGATCCATTTGTAGGACGTGCCAATACTTCGAAAGAATACCCCTAAAGGCACCCGCCCCATTGTTATACGTGGTAATGAATCTAAGGATCTCAGCAGGACTCTCCTTCTTCTGATTGGGGTTCAGAAGTTTAATACGATCCACCTTGCGTACCTCGTTGTAAGCCTTGTGAATAATGCCATCAGGATAACCTCTCTCTTTTAGGCGTCCCATTAAATCAACCGCCTGTTTGTTAAAGCCCACTTCCTCTGAGCAGTTACGCCGCATCCTTATGAATTGCCCCTTTGGAATTCCTCTCTTTAGGGGAACAGGGTGAGCACTTTCCCACTTCAACAGGGAATTCGAAGATGTGGCTTTTCTAAACGTGCTGGTGACCAACCGACCGTCAGGCCCCTTCTCCACCATCACATCCAGAAAAGGCAGTTTATCCCCACCGATCTCACTGGTGAACCTCAGGCCAATCTCATTGTCGTTTAATTTAGCCATAAAATGATGGAAGTCACATAGTGGGCCCTTCCAGACAACGAAGACGTCGTCAATGTATCTAAGCCATAGGACGACGTCCTCGGTGTCCAGGTGGCCGCCAAATACCACAGTCTCCTCCCACCAGCCCAGGAGGAGGTTAGCATACGATGGGGCACAGCAACTCCCCATCGCGGTCCCCCTGAGCTGGTGATAGAAACTCCCTCCAAAGGTAAAGGCATTTTTTGTCAAACAAAATTCAAGTGCCCTCATCACAAAGTCATTGTGTTGGCGAAATTGGCTTCCTCTGGATTCAAGGTAGTACTTGACAGCTCCCATTCCTGCTGTATGTGGAATGGAGGAATACAACGCTTCTACGTCAATGCTGCACAAGAGCATCCCCTCCTCCAAGAAGATACCCTCTATGCGGCGCAGAAAGTCTGTTGTGTCCCTGAGGTAGGAATTGAGGGACAGCACAAAGGGTCGTAAGATTTTATCAATGTAGATGCTCAGTTTCTCCGTTATGCCTCCTATACCTGAAACAATGGGGCGACCCCTTAAGGGATTTAAACCCTTATGCACTTTGGGTAAAGTGTAAAAGGTCGCCACCACTGGAAAGGTGGGTAATAGGAATTCATATTCATTCTTATCAATAATGTTGGACTCCAAAGCCTCCCCCAATAGGGTTTTCAGTTCTTCTTTATACCCCGCAGTGGGGTTGGCGTCCAACTTAGCATAGCAGAGTTTATCACTAAGGATCTTTAAGCAGATCTCTTTATAGGCGCTGGAGTCCAGTATCACCACATTCCCCCCTTTGTCAGAGGGCTTTATGGTGATACTGGAGTCCCTCTCTAAATCCTTGAGACTGAGCATCTCACTTTTAGTCAGATTATATTGACTACCATAGGACCCCCTGCTGCTCCTGACATCCTCCATCACCAAATTGACAAAGATGTCAACAGCGTCGATCTCCGTCATAGTGTGAGGCATCCTAACACTCTTATTTTTCAGATTAGTGAAGGGCCCTTCACCAAAATCATTCGGGTTCATATCTCCAAGATGGAAGAGTAACTTTACATCTTCAAGGAGTTCTCCTGGAATCCCTAATTCAGCGGAACTTTTTTCTTTCTGTTTCTCAAAGAATTTTTTCCATTTAAGGCGTCTGGCAAAAAGATGCAGATCCTTAATCGCCTCAAACTCATCAAAGTCCGTTGTAGGGACAAAGGACAAACCCTTGTTCAGAATGGACAAGTCCACCTCAGAAAGGGGTCTAGAAGACAAGTTTATCACCTGAGGAGCCATGCTAGGGGTTACGGGTTTAGTTGGCCCTTGCTCCTCAGGTGATATTGGTTGTCTAAACCCCCCCCCCTGTTTCCAAAATATTGTGGGGCTCCCCTGTGTTGGAATCTTCCCCTACCTCTCTGCTTTTTAGGTTGTTGTGGGGGTCTGAAAGGATTACTCCTGGTTTCAGAGTCAGAAAGTTCCGCGTCTGTGGAAGAGATATCCGTCTCACTTTGCCTGTTATTTCGGTTATTCGCAGGAAAATATACTCTATTCTCTTTAAAGTCTTGTAAATCCCTAATATAGAATTTATGTTTACGCTCTTTTAATTTATATTGGAATTTTTCTATAACCCCTTGCAAAACCAATTCTTTGTTGGCAAAATCGCCTTCGCTATTGAATTTGCGAGTGATCTCTATATGCTCCTTAAGGGAGTCCTCCAGGCTAGTGAGATTTTTCTTTTCTTCTTCCAATAATAACCTCATGAATCTGAGGGAGCTTTCAGTTGCCTCTTTCTCCCAGAGGTTCATGAAATCACCATTTTTGTGGCGGAAACCAGGTTGTAGTGTGATCCTAAGGTGTCGTGGGACAATCCTTTCTTTTAGGTAACTTTCCAATGACTGGACCTCCCACCAGGATGTAATACGATCCTTATAGACCTTTGTAAGATCTTTGAATGCCCCACTGAGGGTAGGTGTGTATCTTTTCAACACCAGATTTTTCTCTGAAAATACGTCCTTGGCCTCCGTGGCCCATTGTCTGGTGTCTATATCTGATGAAAGAAAGCCTGCCATCAAGCAGTAATGGAGACAAATCAAATAGCAGAATACCCAAGGGATCCACAGTATCAACCTAAGCAAATAGCTGAATCCAGACAGAAAATTAGGTACTAAAAGGGAGACCTAAAATATAACTTTTATTTCACGTGCTAAATAAAAAGTGAACCTAGGCTCACTAAGAGTAAAACCAACAAACCACAGACATAAATATGTCCTGTTATGTACAGGGACAAAGAAACAGACCAATAAATTCTTGGCCCTTGGTGATAGGGTACGGCAAATGATGGCCTCAAAGTTGAACTGAGGATACTACCAAAAAGAGGACCCCCACCATAAGAAAGTTAACAATAACTCTGAGACACATCCCTACTCATTCATAGGCTGAATATAACAGACTTGGGGCATGTGTCACAGAAATCAAAGGTATATGTTAACAATTATCCTGGAACATATCCCTCCTCACTCATAGAGCTGAATTCAAAATCAGCATAAGGGCATGTGTCACAGGTATCAAACATGGACCATAGGGAATCATAATCAATTGTCCCATCAAGGAACGATCTTACCCGGTCCAGCTGATGTTTTGGAAGGGCGGCAATTGGGAGGACCACCAATGATGGCTTATCCAGGGGGGGCTGTCCACCAGCTCGTCAGATCCCACAATGATAATGCCAGACGGTCACTTCCATATTACGGCAGAAACTCACTCCCAACGCGTTTCATGGAAAACAATCATCAGGGGAGTAGGTGAGTTAAATCATATATGGCCCATATCATCCTATGTGGCCATTTCCATATGCCCAAAGAGATTCTAAACAAAACAAAATACAAAAATAAGCCCTTCATATAGAGACAAGAGTCGAGGCCCATGTCCTCTGTCCCACAAATCGTATACTCACCGCACTCCTAGGTGCGTCAGTCATACGCCCATTCAAAGGTGCCGCGCTCCGTTCCCGGAAGCGGGCTCCTTCTTATAGAGGGGCGCATGCGCAGTAGCCACGTTCAGGCCGATGACGCGCGCTCCCAGAAGACATCGAAACCGGAAGCACGCGTCACCGGCCGCCGCATCACCACAATGGGGGCGCGGCCTCATCAGGTAGCGTCATGTCCTGGTGAGTGACGCCTGCTAGGGAACACAAATCAGAGCGTGGATCGCGCTGTCATGGCAACGCACAAACGCTCCAGCTCCGCCCGCAGTGCATCAATGTTAAAGATACCATATTCATGAGTTAATATATGGTGGGTAAGAGTAGCTTATGACAGCAGCATACATTATAATATTAGTACAGTATAGACCCGACCACAGGTGCCCTGTTGGCATTAATGCACAGGAGAGTTCCACCCATAGAGAGGGGACACATTCGTAAGAGCAAAGCAAAAAATGACATGATCCGGGACATGTATTAAGGAAAATTCCCTAAGGATACATATCTTATGTCCACATGTCACCTCTACAAAATGGCATTTATTTATTGATAAGAATGAATATGAATTCCTATTACCCACCTTTCCAGTGGTGGCGACCTTTTACACTTTACCCAAAGTGCATAAGGGTTTAAATCCCTTAAGGGGTCGCCCCATTGTTTCAGGTATAGGAGGCATAACGGAGAAACTGAGCATCTACATTGATAAAATATTACGACCCTTTGTGCTGTCCCTCAATTCCTACCTCAGGGACACAACAGACTTTTTGCGCCGCATAGAGGGTATCTTCTTGGAGGAGGGGATGCTCTTGTGCAGCATTGACGTAGAAGCGTTGTATTCCTCCATTCCACATACAGCAGGAATGGGAGCTGTCAAGTACTACCTTGAATCCAGAGGAAGCCAATTTCGCCAACACAATGACTTTGTGATGAGGGCACTTGAATTTTGTTTGACAAAAAATGCCTTTACCTTTGGAGGGAGTTTCTATCACCAGCTCTGGGGGACCGCGATGGGGAGTTGCTGTGCCCCATCGTATGCTAACCTCCTCCTGGGCTGGTGGGAGGAGACTGTGGTATTTGGCGGCCACCTGGACACCGAGGACGTCGTCCTATGGCTTAGATACATTGACGACGTCTTCGTTGTCTGGAAGGGCCCACTATGTGACTTCCATCATTTTATGGCTAAATTAAACGACAATGAGATTGGCCTGAGGTTCACCAGTGAGATCGGTGGGGATAAACTGCCTTTTCTGGATGTGATGGTGGAGAAGGGGCCTGACGGTCGGTTGGTCACCAGCACGTTTAGAAAAGCCACATCTTCGAATTCCCTGTTGAAGTGGGAAAGTGCTCACCCTGTTCCCCTAAAGAGAGGAATTCCAAAGGGGCAATTCATAAGGATGCGGCGTAACTGCTCAGAGGAAGTGGGCTTTAACAAACAGGCGGTTGATTTAATGGGACGCCTAAAAGAGAGAGGTTATCCTGATGGCATTATTCACAAGGCTTACAACGAGGTACGCAAGGTGGATCGTATTAAACTTCTGAACCCCAATCAGAAGAAGGAGAGTCCTGCTGAGATCCTTAGATTCATTACCACGTATAACAATGGGGCGGGTGCCTTTAGGGGTATTCTTTCGAAGTATTGGCACGTCCTACAAATGGATCCACTGATTGTTAAACATCTTTTGACGTATCCTTCTATTACCTATAGGAGGGCTAAGTCCCTGGGTGATAGACTTGTCCATAGCCATTTCAGTGAGGATGGACCAGTGGGAGCAATGAATGCGGCCCATGGATGTTTCAAATGTCATGACTGTGTCAATTGCAGATACATTGAGGAAGGAAGGGAGTTCGCCAACTACAACAACAAAAAGAGTTTTTCCATAAGATCATTGATCACCTGCAAGTCAAGGGGAGTCATATACAGGGTTAAGTGTAGGTGTGGAAAACTGTATATTGGAAAAACAATTAGAGAACTGAGAAGACGTGTGGGCGAACACAAAAATGATATCCTCAAGAAAAATGACACACCGGTTGCGAGGCACATCAACAATTTCCATGATGGCGACTTAAAAAGCTTTACGGTTATGGGGATTGACCTCATTCGCCCCCCTATCAGGGGTGGGAATTGGGACAAGACGATACTCCGAAAGGAGTGCTTTTGGATCTATAGTCTGAATACTGTGGCACCAATGGGCCTCAATGAGTCCCTGTCTTTCACTCCCTTCCTTTAGGAGCACTGCAGGGTTCAGGGTGAGTTCAGGAGGGAGAGACGACGGCCGAGTGGGGGCACCAATGGACGTGGGGGGTTTTTTAGGGTGCCGACCCCCACATGTTAGGTAGGGTCAGAGGGTTTGCTAGGTTGACAGCTGAGCAGGTTCCTTGCACCTTAAGTGGTGTTTCCCCCCCCCCCCCTATTGTTATTCCATGCCTTGGTCTTTCCATGCCGCTCTATATAAAGTTCCCCCCACTCTCTCCCCCCTCTTCCCCCCCTCTCCCCCCCCCCCCCCCCACTTACCCCCTCTTTCTTTCCCCAGTGTGTATGCCTGGTATGCAGTTGGGTATTTCTCCGTTTCTGCTCCTACTGGTCGCTCCTCACTCAGATTTTTATATCTACAACTATGTCACTGGAATATTTAAATAAATGCCATTTGTAGAGGTGACATGTGGACATAAGATATGTATCCTTAGGGAATTTTCCTTAATACATGTCCCGGATCATGTCATTTTTTGCTTTGCTCTTACGAATGTGTCCCCTCTCTATGGGTGGAACTCTCCTGTGCATTAATGCCAACAGGGCACCTGTGGTCGGGTCTATACTGTACTAATATTATAATGTATGCTGCTGTCATAAGCTACTCTTACCCACCATATATTAACTCATGAATATGGTATCTTTAACATTGATGCACTGCGGGCGGAGCTGGAGCGTTTGTGCGTTGCCATGACAGCGCGATCCACGCTCTGATTTGTGTTCCCTAGCAGGCGTCACTCACCAGGACATGACGCTACCTGATGAGGCCGCGCCCCCATTGTGGTGATGCGGCGGCCGGTGACGCGTGCTTCCGGTTTCGATGTCTTCTGGGAGCGCGCGTCATCGGCCTGAACGTGGCTACTGCGCATGCGCCCCTCTATAAGAAGGAGCCCGCTTCCGGGAACGGAGCGCGGCACCTTTGAATGGGCGTATGACTGACGCACCTAGGAGTGCGGTGAGTATACGATTTGTGGGACAGAGGACATGGGCCTCGACTCTTGTCTCTATATGAAGGGCTTATTTTTGTATTTTGTTTTGTTTAGAATCTCTTTGGGCATATGGAAATGGCCACATAGGATGATATGGGCCATATATGATTTAACTCACCTACTCCCCTGATGATTGTTTTCCATGAAACGCATTGGGAGTGAGTTTCTGCCGTAATATGGAAGTGACCGTCTGGCATTATCATTGTGGGATCTGACGAGCTGGTGGACATCTCCCCCTGGATAAGCCATCATTGGTGGTCCTCCCAATTGCCGCCCTTCCAAAACATCAGCTGGACCGGGTAAGATCGTTCCTTGATGGGACAATTGATTATGATTCCCTATGGTCCATGTTTGATACCTGTGACACATGCCCTTATGCTGATTTTGAATTCAGCTCTATGAGTGAGGAGGGATATGTTCCTGGATAATTGTTAACATATACCTTTGATTTCTGTGACACATGCCCCAAGTCTGTTATATTCAGCCTATGAATGAGTAGGGATGTGTCTCAGAGTTATTGTTAACTTTCTTATGGTGGGGGTCCTCTTTTTGGTAGTATCCTCAGTTCAACTTTGAGGCCATCATTTGCCGTACCCTATCACCAAGGGCCAAGAATTTATTGGTCTGTTTCTTTGTCCCTGTACATAACAGGACATATTTATGTCTGTGGTTTGTTGGTTTTACTCTTAGTGAGCCTAGGTTCACTTTTTATTTAGCACGTGAAATAAAAGTTATATTTTAGGTCTCCCTTTTAGTACCTAATTTTCTGTCTGGATTCAGCTATTTGCTTAGGTTGATACTGTGGATCCCTTGGGTATTCTGCTATTTGATTTACATACCTTCTCTCCCTACGCTGAGGCACACTGTCACCCGTCTGAACGGGTCTAGTCCCGGATCCTGTTCGTGATGCCAAAAGAGAAGATGCGTCACCCCAGGGACATCGATCCAGCTTCAGGGACGCCACAGGGTCTTCTTTTAATATTTGGCAACAGGTATGTCGGTTTTGTATATGTGTGTCGTGACGCCACACACGGCTTGCGGTCAGGGATATGGGTGACCGCCACTGCAAATTTAATGAGCGTCTGGGGCTGATGGAGTCTGCAGTCGGATGGTGTGGCCTCCCATGAGTGAGGCTGGCTCCAGGGGCTCGGGTGTGTAAGATAGCGGGTCAGGAATAACTCAGGCTCAGTCCAAAAGTCTTTCAACTGCTTTTTACTCACTTTGATGTTGCTGTGAGCTGACCCGGGCGATGCTTCAATAAACCAGGTGAAACCAGGTATCCTTCAAGCCAGTCTGAGGGTGACATTTAGCTCGCCTTCCTAGCACTTCTGTTTTCGGATAACCCCCTGACATGAAGTACTATGGGGTCTACCCAGGGAGTTGCAACTGCCTTTTCTCCCCTTTTTGAACCGTTTGCCGGCAGCGTGGACCAGGGGAGATGGCTTCTAGCTCTGTCTCCTTATGGCTCCCTGCGTAGCTGCTGAGGCTCGGACTCTGTGTGGTTGGTGAGGTACTTGTAGTTCCCCTCACCGGCAGGTTTAGCAGATAGTTAAAATGGAAGTCTGCTGAAGGGACCTGTTTTACGTATGTGCCTAGTCATGAGAGCACCTTTTCAGCGTCCTCACTGGATGACCATTCTCCCCCACTTACTGTCACTACACCGCGCAGGGTCTGACTAGCATGAGCGCGCGTCTGCGTCTCCTAGCAACCGCCGCTCACCACTACCAGAGTTGATCGCTCCACTCCTTTCCTGACAGCCTCTGCACTTTAGCTCCAAGACCTGCCACTTCACCCCTTGACAAGAATTGAAGGCCAGACCCCTCTAGGGACTGCCCAAGGGTCCCCTCTAAAGGTATGGGAGACCTGGTTGCTATGTGTCTGTTCATACTCACCTCATTCTGGCCTTTAGGATTACCTGGAAGTGCTGTCCCAGCATGGGTGCAGTACTCAGTGGTGCCTGGCCAAGTCAGGGGTGCCACATATGTAATACCGGTTTCTACAGTTAGGTTCACTTTATTATTATAAAATGAACTGAATCATACCTTGCTATTGATTCACATCTGTGGTTCCTGTGACATCTTAGGAGTACTTTTCACACTACGATATCGCAGGTGCGATGTCGGTGGGGTCAAATCGAAAGTGATGCACATCCGGTGTCGCTGTCGATATCGTAGTATGCAAATCCTTTATGATATGATTAACGAGTGTAAAAGCGTCATTATCGAATCATCGGTGTAGTGTCCGACATTTTCAGAATGCCGCTGCAGCGACGGTACAATGTTGTTCCTCGTTCCTTTGCGGCAGCACACATCGCTGTGTGAGAAGCCGCAGGAGCGAGGAACATCAGCTTACCTGCGTCACCGCGGCTCACGCCGGCTATGTGGAAGGGAGGAGGTGGGCGGGACGTTGGCCGCCTGCTGTGTGACGTCGCTGTGATGCCGCATGGCCCGCCCCCTTAATAAGGAGGCGGTTCACCGGCCAGAGCGATGTCAGAGGGTAGGTAAGTGCATGTGAAGCTGCCGTAGCGATAATGTTCGCTACGGCAGCGATCAGAAGATATCGCAGCTGCGACGGGGGCGGGGACTATCGCACTCGGCATCGCAAGCATCGGCTTGCAATGTCATAGTGTGCAAAGTACCCCTTAGGGTATGCAATCTGAGTAGGAAACAGCAAACAACACCAGACACATATGCAGAATAATCCATGCCACTGGTGCTCAAGGGAGTGACAGAATGATTTAGTCAGTGTGACCCTTACAAGTATTCCTCTATGATGTAATAAGGAGGCCATTTCAGCTCCTATCTGCTGGGTAGTAAGGAGGATATGTCAGTTTTCCTCTGTCGTGTATAATAGAGCTTCTATCTACTCCCTTTATTGTAGTAAGTAGGATATTTCCACTTTGCAGTGTGGTGTAGCAATGAAAAATTGGCAGTTTTCATGTGTGCAAAGAATCTGCTCCCGGTGAAATAAAGTGAACTGTTAGCTCTTCTGCTTAGTGAAACAAGGATTTAGAAATTTCCTGAAATCTGCAGTTTCATACAATTTGAATGTTTCTGCAATATGATTTGTGAAAAAAATCCCAGTGTTATTTTACACCAGCTGTATATTCAGTGAGTAGCTACTGGCACCAGGCATAGGAGCACAGGCTTAGCCATAATTCCCTATAATAATCTGATTACATGGAGTAGCACTGCCCAAAAGGGGAATAATATTGGCAAAATAAAACACAGAAGTTAACCAAATAATGCCAGTTTATACATGGACTGTGAGGGATCAGAACACAAAGGACACAGGAAATGGATAGAAAAAGACCTTATGTGATTGTGGTGCACTCTTAAGGTGGCTTTACACACTGCAACATTGCAAACGACATCGCTGTAACGTCAACGGTTTTGTGACGTAATAGCGACCTCCCCAGCGACATTGCAGTGTGTGAAACACATCAGCGACCTGGCCCCTGCTGTGAAGTTGCTGATCGCTACAAATCGTTCAGGACCATTCTTTGGTCCTTTGTTTCCCGCTGTGCAGCATGATCGCTAGAAAGTCTCAGTGTGTAAAGGGGAATTACAGCGACTTCGTTAGCGACTTCCCTTTCAAAAAGCTGCTTTACAACGTCCCCAATGACTAGCTAGGTCGTTCTGCAGCTGTTGCGTCGTTGGCCAGGTCTACCTGTTTTACAGCTCACCAGCGACTCACCAGAGACTTTGTAGCGATCCCGGCCAGATTGGGATCGCTGGTGGGATCGCTAGAAAGTCTCAGTGTGTAAAGGGGCCTTTGCAATGCTAATATAACACATTGAAAATCGTAGTGATAAGATTGGTGTGTGAATAGAAATCCAAGATTCAAGTGATATACAGTTAAATGGTACAGCTGTCTAATCATTACATCTCATTGTCTTAAGGCCCCGTCACACACAGAGATAAATCTTTGGCAGATCTGTGGTTGCAGTGAAATCATGGACATATTGTTCCATTTGTAAACAGCCACAAACCTGACACTGATTGTCCACAATTTCACTGCAACCACAGATCTGCCGCAGATTTATCTCTGTGTGTGACCGGGCCTTTACTTTGAGTTAATATATCTGTATATACTGCTCTTGGAAGATCCCCTTTTCATGGTGCACAAGAATGAAACAATTCACAAAACACGGTAAATATTTTACTGCTTGTTGACAAGCCATTGCTTTTTCACTTTGAAGGCAGCTAATTTGTTACTATTTGCTAAATATTGGAAACATTTCACAAATATGGAAAATTTGTGTTTATAAAGATGTTGTCAAATCCAATGAATGATTGTTATGTCTTCTTATATCCTAGTTGCAGAAAACTCTTCTGTTTTTAACCAAGTATGAAGTTTTCACAAAATGTGCGTGAATTTACGTACAAGTGAGGTGAATAAGAACAAATTTTTATTGTAGCCAAAAATGTACACAATATTACATATAAAAATATATTGAACATTCTGTTACGGGGGATTGGTGGATTAGGAAATGTTAGTAAATCTCCCAATCGCCAGTCAGGGTCCACCGTGCAGTGATGGTAAACTGCTGCTGGCAACCCGAAGGTCAGGCAGATAATGTGGCGCCCTGGACTAGCCAGGTTGTCACAGATAACACACAAACACCCCCACCCCCATTAGACAGTAACATTAGCCAAACACAAAACCCTTGTTGCCTCCCTCCATGGTCTGATGTCCACACCAGGTGGGGCGGAGCCAAGCGGTTGGCCCCACCCACCGAGGAGTTCACAGGCCTGGAGGCGGGAAAAGTGTCAGATAGAGTTTGGAGTTTGAAGTGAGAGGAGTAAGCACTTGCGTGTCTGGGTTTGTGGCCCAGACACTGACAGCAAGGTTGGCAGACGGTGGTGGCCGTCTGCAGGAGTCGTGAAGCAACGCGGAACCGTAGGACTGGGGTCGGGCGTTGGCCCTCCAGTACCGACCGGGGAGCGAAGTGAAGCCAGCACACACAGGCAGGGCCATCGGACCCCGACCAGGCTTGGAGCCGCCGACAATAGTCAAATCCGAGTGTGACCGGAACCCCAGGGGTTTCCTAACAGCCAAAGACCCGATAGAAGGCAACCGCCCACACTGTGAGGGTATACAGCTACCGCCTAAGGCTAGAGACCCAAGGGCCAGCGCCTGCGGGCAAACGGGCTCCTCCGGCATCCATACACCGGGGAGCGCACTACCGTTGGGGATCCATCGTAGTCAAACAAGTACATCAAGGTGCAGTAAAGACAGTCGCCATCACCTGTCCGGGGAGAGACACTGCAGCCGGCTGCAGGACCCGTCCATCCAGCCGTTTGGTTTACCGAGGACTTTGTGCATCTCTTACTGAGTGAGTACACCCGTGCCATCCGGCACCGCGCCGCGCTGTCCCTGCAACCCTGCACCTCAACAACCCTGTCTTCCCTGTCACACCACTGGGCCCCGGGACTAGAGTTGAGCGCGGTTCGAGGTTCGAGGTTCTCCAGTTCTAGGCTCGAGTGATTTTGGGGGCTGTTCGAGATCGAACTAGAACTAGAGCTTTTTGCAAAAACTCGATAGTTCTAGATACGTTCGAGAACGGTTCTAGCAGCAAAAAGCAGGGCTTTTTACAGCTACAATGTGCAGGAGCCATCGCTGGCAGCTTGCCAGAAGCTGGTAACCAAGATAAACATCGGGTATCCAATCAAAGCGCTTTGGTTAGTAACCCGATGTTTATCCTAGTTACGTGCAGGAAGCCCCCACTTCCCCGCTCAGCTCGCTCCGCCCCCTCCTGCCCGCGGCATGTATTGTACACACGTACACACACACACACACACACACACACACACACACACACATGGTCCCGCTCGGCTTACCTGCGGTGATGAAGTCCCGCCATCCCAACCTCAGCGCTGTCACTGTCCTCCATGGCCGCCGCTTGTCACATCACCTTCTCTCGCTTCCGACCCGAGACTGACTAGCGGTGACATCACGGGCCTCTCGCGATACTTGGTGTGAAGGCGCCGGTCATTGAACTCAGTGACAGGGGCTGTCAGTGTGCTGGAGATCAGCGCAGGTAATGTACCTCACTGACAGCAGCACTTGTCATGCCCTGCAGTGACCTGGGCTGACCCATTGATGTTAGCTCAGGTCACTGCACTGCTCTCCCAGCCAATGGGGAACATCCTGCTCTTCATTGACTGGGACAGTGTGGATCGTCATGGCAACCCCTTGGATTACACCAGACCTGGATTTGTTTTTCATTCTAATAAATTGGTTAAGGAGGGAATGTTTTGGGGAGTGTTTTTTCAAATAAAAATGTGTGTCGTCTATTTTTTTTTATTACTGACTGGGTTGGTGATGTCGGGTATCTGATAGACGCCTGACCTCACCAACCCCAGGGCTTGATGCCAGGTGACATTACACATCTGGTATTAACCCCATATATTACCCCGTTTGCCACCGCACCAGGGCGCGGGATGAGCTGGGGCGAAGCACCAGGATTGGCGCATCTAATGGATGCGCCACTTCTGGGGCGGCTGCGGCCTGCGATTTTTAGGCTGGGGAGAGTCCAATAACCATGGACCTCCCTAGTCTGAGAATATCAGGCCCCAGCTGTCTGCTTTACCTTGGCTGTTGATCCAATTTTGGGGGACCCCTACGTGTTTTTTTTTTAATTATTTATTTAATTTAAAATAACAGCGTGGGGTGCCCTCAGTTTTGGATTACCAGTCAAGGTGAGGTTGCCAGCTGTGGTCTGCAGGCTGCAGCCGTCTGCTTTATCCTAGCTGGCTACAAAACTAGGGGGAACCCTACGTCATTTTTTTTTTCATTTTTTTGGCTAATTACAAAGCTAAGCACCCCTTAGTGCCACATGAAAGGCACCAAAGGGTGCTGCACTTTTTCTCCACTTTTTCTCCATTTTTTCTCCACTTTTTCTCCACTTTTTCTCCACTTTTTCTCCACTTATTCTCCACTTATTCTCCACTTTTTCTCCACTTTTTCTCCACTTTTTCTCCACTTTTTCCTCCACTTTTTCTCCACTTTTTCTCCACTTTTTCTCCACTTCTTCTCCACTTTTTCCTCCACTTTTTCTCCACTTTTTCTCCACTTTTTCTGCGTTTATTCTCCACTTTTTCTCCACTTTTTCTCCACTTTTTCTCCATTTTTTTCTCCACTTTTTCTCCACTTTTTCTCCACTTTTTTCTCCATTTTTTTCTCCATTTTTTTTCTCCATTTTTTCTCCATTTTTTCTCCACTTTTTCTCCACTTTTTCTCCATTTTTTCTCCACTTATTCTCCACTTTTTCTGCGTTTATTCTCCACTTTTTCTCCACTTTTTCTCCACTTTTTCTCCATTTTTTTCTCCACTTTTTCCCCACTTTTTCTCCACTTTTTCTCCGTTCTTTTTCTATGTTCGGTCTACCCATTAGCTCTGCCATGCATAGTGTAGCTCTACACCTACTGCACATGTTACTTTATGATTGACATCTCTTTCGTACCAGAGCTGTCTAAGCCTACTCTGACCCCATATTTGTCATTACTATATTGTCCTTGTACTGTATTATGACATTTGTATCATGTGTTTCATTTCTTGCTGTGTTGCAATTTTTTTGCTGCATCCCAATTATTCCTCTACATTGTTCGAGTTTATGTTATTGTTCTCTCACTCTTATGTGATACTGATTATTGTCATTTTTCATGATTACATGCAGATAAGTCCAATCTGACGAAGGCTCAGGCCGAAACGTCATTTGTAACTTGTTTTGGACAAAAACATATATGCTTATGAAAATTTTTTTTTTCTTAATACGGACCAATAAAGAGTGATTTTGCATTACTATCCGTTGTGACTTACTGACTTAGTCTGGGAGATTTAGAGTGCCGAGGTTACTCACTAATTTTATTTATTATTACCTCTGAGCACCTATATACCAGTGAGCAGAGCTTCCTCTACAGTAGTTCTCCTGATTAGGCATGCCCTTACCTCATGAGCAGGGCATTGCAGCTTTGGTTGCAACCATTACGACATGGACTCTGCTGCTGTGGACCCGAGAAGAGTGAGTGCAGATTCATTGCACCCACACTCCTCACATGAAGGGTCCGCACTCCTAGAAAATGGGGGATATGTTCCCTGAGTGTCTCCCCCCCATATTCTAGACGGTCCAGAGTCGTCGTGGGACCCCTTTATTTTTTTTCTTACAATAAATTGGTGAAAGAGGAAATGTTTTGGGGACTGTTTTTTCAAATAAATTTCTTTTGTCGATTTTTTTTTTTTGTTAGTACTGACAGTTTATGATGTTGGGTATCTAATAGACGCCATGACATCACAAACTGCTGGGCTTGATCTCAGGTTACTTTACAGCTAGTATCAACCCGATTTATTACCCCGTTTGCCACTGCACCAGGGCACGGGATGAGCTGGGGTGAAGCGCCAGGATTGGCGCATCTAGTGGATGCGCCACATCTGGGGTGCCTGCGGCCTGCTATTGTTAGGCTGTGAAGGCCCAATAACTATGGACCTTCCCACCCTGAGAATACCAGACCACAGCTGTCCGCTTTACCTTGGCTGGTGATCCAATTTGGGGGGACCCTACTTTTATTGTGTAATTATTAATATTTATAAAATAATTATAAAAAAGAGCCTGAGGGGACCTCCACATTGGATCCCCAACCACGGTAAAGCTGCCTTCTGTGGTTTTCAGGGTTCAGCCGTCTGCTTTACTCTAGCTGGCTATCAAAAATGGGGGGACCCAACGTCATTTTTTTTTTTAACTATTTTTTATGTATTTTGATTGCCAACCAAGGTAACGGCAGGCAGATGGGGGTGGCAACCCATAGCTGTCTGCTTTATCTGCGCTGAGAATCAAAAATACCGCGGAGCGCTTTGTCATTTTTTTAAAGATTTATTTTTACAGCACTGTGATGTCCAGCAATCAAAATACAGGGAAGCCCATTTTATTTTTAGTTATTTAAATAAATAATTAAAAAAAATATATATGGGCTCCCGCTGCATTTTTTGTATTGCTAGCTAAGGGTAATCCAAGCAGCTACTGGCTGCTAACCCCCACTGCTTGGTGTTACCTTCACTGGCAATGGAAAATCCAGGGAAGCATTTTTTATTTTTTTGCCAAAAAACTACAAAAAAAGGACGTGAGCTTCGCCATATTTTTGTATGCTAGTCAGGTATAGCAGGCAGGTGCTGGAAGAGTTGGATACAGCGCCAGAAGATGGCGCTTCTATGAAAATGCCATTTTCTGAGGCGGCTGCAGACTGCAATTCGCAGCAGTGGGGCCCAGAAAGCTCAGGCCAACCTGTGCTGCGGATTCCAATCCCCAGCTGCCTAGTTGTACCTGTCTGGACACAAAAATGGGGCGAAGCCTACGTCATTTGTTTTCTAATTATTTCATGAAATTCATGAAATATTAACAAAAGGGCTTCCCTTTATTTTTGGTTCCCAGCCGGGTACAAATAGGCAACTGGGGGTTGGGGGCAGCCGTACCTGCCTGCTGTACCTGGCTAGCATACAAAAATATGGCGAAGCCCACATAATTTTTTCAGGGGGCAAAAAACTTCTGTATACAGTCCTGGATGGAGTATGCTGAGCCTTGTAGTTCTGCAGCTGCTGTCTGTCTGTATGGAGAAGAGCAGACAGCAGCTGCAGAACTACAAGGCTCAGCATACTCCATCCAGGACTGTATGCAGAAGTTTTTTGCCCACCAAAAAAATGACGTGGGCTTCGCCATATTTTTGTATGCTAGCCAGGTACAGCAGGCAGCCACGGGCTGCCTCCAACCCCCAGTTGCCTATTTGTACCCGGCTGGGAACCAAAAATATAGGGAAGCCCGTTTTTGTTTAATTATTTCACTTATTTTATGAAATAATTAAAAAACAAATGACGTGGGCTTCGCCCAATTTTTGTGTCCAGCCGGGTACAACTAGGCAGCTGGGGATTGGAATCCGCAGCACAGGTTAGCCCGAGGTTTCTGGGCGCCTCTGCTGCGGATTTCAGTCCGCAGCCGTCCCAGAAAATGGCGCTCTCATAGAAGCGCCATCATCTGGCGCTGTATCCAACTCTTCCAACAGCCCTGGAGCCGGGTGGCTTGTTGGGTAATCATGAGTTAATACTGGCTTTGTTTTACTAGCCAGTAGAGATGAGCGAACCGGTCCCGGTTCGGCTCGAGGCGGTTCGCCGAACGGGGGGTCTGGCTCGAGTTCGGCTCGTCGAACGTTCGACGAACCGAACTCGAGCCCATAGGAAACAATGGCAGGCAATCACAAACACAGTAAAACACCTAGAAAACACCCTGAAAGGTGTCCAAAAGGTGACAAACAACTCACAACATAACACAAACACATGGGAAAGTGACAAGGACATATACTCATGTGAAAACAAAACAGCTGGACAAGGAAAAAGAGGGAGACACACAGATATATGAGTATATGCAAAGAAACATCGATTCCATTATTGTGCAACTTGAGCCCTGCTCATTTTAGGCTTCCAATCTGGATAAATTGCCTGAGCTCGCCACGTACGCCTTGAGGATCTTGTCGTGTCCTGCAGCCAGCGTTCTCTCGGAACCTGTCTTCAGTGCTGCTGGGGGTCTGCTGGCAGATAAGCACACGTGTCTGTCCACTGACAATGTGGACCTGGCTCTCAGAGGACTTTTCTTCCCCTGGGTCAGCCAGGGGAGGCGAAAGGCACGCGTATTTTTGAGAGTGCTTCATGCAAAGCATCTTTTTCTTTGTCAAAAGGGGGGCTCAACCGATGCCAGTCAAGTGGGGTGTGTGTGGCCCAGTTAGTGGCAACGAGGGAGACTGTGGTTGGAGTCCCCTCGCTGTGTCTCTAAAAGAACCAAGATGAACAAGTCATGGCTCTCAGAGGACTTTTCTTCCCCTGGGTCAGCCAGGGGACGGGAAAGGCACGCGTATTTTTGAGAGTGCTTCATGCAAAGCATCTTTTTCTTTTTCAAAAGGGGGCTCAACCGATGCCAGTCAAGTGGGGTGTGTGTGGCCCAGTTAGTGGCAACGAGGGAGACTGTGGTTGGAGTCCCCTCGCTGTGTCTCTAAAAGAACCAAGATGAACAAGTCATGGCTCTCAGAGGACTTTTCTTCCCCTGGGTCAGCCAGGGGACGGGAAAGGCACGCGTATTTTTGAGAGTGCTTCATGCAAAGCATCTTTTTCTTTTTCAAAAGGGGGCTCAACCGATGCCAGTCAAGTGGGGTGTGTGTGGCCCAGTTAGTGGCAACGAGGGAGACTGTGGTTGGAGTCCCCTCGCTGTGTCTCTAAAAGAACCAAGATGAACAAGTCATGGCTCTCAGAGGACTTTTCTTCCCCTGGGTCAGCCAGGGGACGGGAAAGGCACGCGTATTTTTGAGAGTGCTTCATGCAAAGCATCTTTTTCTTTGTCAAAAGGGGGGGTCAACCGATGCCAGTCAAGTGGGGTGTGTGTGGCCCAGTTAGTGGCAACGAGGGAGACTGTGGTTGGAGTCCCCTCGCTGTGTCTCTAAAAGAACCAAGATGAACAAGTCATGGCTCTCAGAGGACTTTTCTTCCCCTGGGTCAGCCAGGGGACGGGAAAGGCACGCGTATTTTTGAGAGTGCTTCATGCAAAGCATCTTTTTCTTTTTCAAAAGGGGGCTCAACCGATGCCAGTCAAGTGGGGTGTGTGTGGCCCAGTTAGTGGCAACGAGGGAGACTGTGGTTGGAGTCCCCTCGCTGTGTCTCTAAAAGAACCAAGATGAACAAGTCATGGCTCTCAGAGGACTTTTCTTCCCCTGGGTCAGCCAGGGGACGGGAAAGGCACGCGTATTTTTGAGAGTGCTTCATGCAAAGCATCTTTTTCTTTGTCAAAAGGGGGGGTCAACCGATGCCAGTCAAGTGGGGTGTGTGTGGCCCAGTTAGTGGCAACGAGGGAGACTGTGGTTGGAGTCCCCTCGCTGTGTCTCTAAAAGAACCAAGATGAACAAGTCATGGCTCTCAGAGGACTTTTCTTCCCCTGGGTCAGCCAGGGGACGGGAAAGGCACGCGTATTTTTGAGAGTGCTTCATGCAAAGCATCTTTTTCTTTGTCAAAAGGGGGGGTCAACCGATGCCAGTCAAGTGGGGTGTGTGTGGCCCAGTTAGTGGCAACGAGGGAGACTGTGGTTGGAGTCCCCTCGCTGTGTCTCTAAAAGAACCAAGATGAACAAGTCATGGCTCTCAGAGGACTTTTCTTCCCCTGGGTCAGCCAGGGGACGGGAAAGGCACGCGTATTTTTGAGAGTGCTTCATGCAAAGCATCTTTTTCTTTTTCAAAAGGGGGCTCAACCGATGCCAGTCAAGTGGGGTGTGTGTGGCCCAGTTAGTGGCAACGAGGGAGACTGTGGTTGGAGTCCCCTCGCTGTGTTTTACATGCTTTTAGAAGGGCATGAAATGGCTTGGAGGTTGACTTTCATCATATGCAAACTGTTGGCTACCAAAATGCTGCCTTTCCAACAACTGTGGTTATAGGCAATGAGGAACATACTGATGAAGATGAGACGCAGATACCCGATTGGGATGACAACTTAAATATTCGGTCAGGGCAAGAAGAAACTCGGTCTGAGGGGTAGGGGAGTGCAAACACAACAATTGATGATTAAGTTCTAGATCACACCTACTGTCAACCCACAGTCAGACACTCGAGGAGGTCAACAGAGGCGGTGGAGGAGGATGCAACCGACGTCGAAGTAACCTGGCGCCTTCCTGGACACAGTCGGAGCACTGGTAGCACGTCTACAACTGCATCCTCAGCCACCACTCTGCCTCTGAGCATTATTCGGGGTGGATCAACAGGTCGCATGGCCTCTAAGCCTTGCCTAGCCAGGTCCTTTTTTGACATAGAAAAAGATCGCCCAAATTATGTGATCTGTAAAATTTGTCATGGTTCTCTTAGTAGAGGTCAAAACCTCAGCAGTTTGACAACTTCTTCCATGAATCGTCACATGAATAAATATCATATGGCCCGATGGGAAGCTCACCGTGCTGCAATGCGGCCTAGCGGAGCGAACCATCCACCG
This sequence comes from Anomaloglossus baeobatrachus, assembly GCF_048569485.1. Lineage (NCBI taxonomy): Eukaryota > Metazoa > Chordata > Amphibia > Anura > Aromobatidae > Anomaloglossus > Anomaloglossus baeobatrachus. The sequence goes on from NC_134358.1 coordinate 283,014,703, forward strand.
CCTGCCCCTTCCAGTGCATCCGCGCGCTCGTCATCTTCTAGGACTGTGGGGACAGCTGTCACACCTGTTTTTCCACCCACAACTTCCACCACTGTAACCGCAACAGGCAGTTTGCTTGGTAGGTCGTCAGTTGGTTTGGAAGGGGAAACAAGTGAGTGTGTACAGCTCTCTCAGACATCGATAGCACCAACTTTGGATGAAGGCAACATCATGTCTCCGCCTGCACTTTCCTCACAAAGCTGCATTTTTCCAGGGACACCCGACTCAACACCGTCTACACACAGCAGCCAGATCTCTGTCCCTCAGATGTGGTCAAATAAAAGGCCACTTCCTGCGACCCATGACAAAGCGAAGAGGTTGACTCTATCCCTCTGTAAGCTGTTGACTACAGAAATGCTGCCTTTCCGCCTAGTGGACACACAGGATTTTAGAGACCTTATGTCTGTCGCTGTGCCCCAGTACCAGATGCCTAGTCGCCACTACTTCTCTAAGAAAGGTGTGCCCGCGCTACACCAGCATGTCGCACACAACATCACCGCTTCCTTGAGAAACTCTGTGTGTGAACGGGTGCATTTCACCACCGATACTTGGACCAGTAAGCATGGACAGGGACGTTACATGTCGCTGACTGGCCACTGGGTAACTATGGTGATAGATGGTGAAGGGTCTGCTGCACAAGTCTTGCCGTCCCCACGACTTGTGTGTCAATCCTCTGTCTGTCCAAGTTCCGCCACTGCTTCTGCATCCTCCACCTCATCTGGGTCCTCCACCTCCGCCCCAAGCCTGCCTGGTCAGGCCACCAGCGTTCTCACTGCGCAGAAGGAATCACGCACCCCTCATTACTATGCTGGTAGCAGAGCGCAACGGCATCAGGCGGTCTTTAGCTTGACATGTCTTTGAAATAGGAGTCACACAGCGACTGAGTTGTGGGCAGCTCTGGAGACTGATTTTGATAAATGGTTGTCTCCACTCAACCTGCAGCCTGGTAAGGCCGTGTGCGACAATGCTGCAAACCTGGGTGCGGCCCTTCGCCTGGGCAAGGTGACACACGTGCCTTGTATGGCTCACGTGTTTAACCTTGTTGTCCAGCAATTTTTAACACACTATCCCGGCCTAGATGGCCTTCTGACCAGGGCACGGAAACTGTCTGCAGTGCTCACTTCCGCCGTTCAACCGCCGCACCTGAGCGACTTGCATCGCTCCAGAAGTCTTTCGGCCTGCCGGTTCATCGCCTGAAATGCGATGTGGCGACACGCTGGAATTCAACTCTCCACATGTTACAGCGACTGTGGCAGCACCGGCGAGCCCTGGTGCAATACGTCATGATGTATAGCCTGGGCCAACGAGATGCAGAAGTGGGGCAGATCACCCTGATGGAGTGATCTCAGATCAAGGACCTATGCACCCTTCTGCACAGTTTCGACATGGCGACGAATATGTTTAGCGCTGACAATGCCATTATCAGCATGACGATTACAGTCATTTACATGCTGGAGCACACGCTAAACACTATTCGTAGTCAGGGGGTGGGACAACAGGAAGGGGAGGAACTACAGGAGGATTCATATGCGCAAGACACAACAACATCACCAAGGTCCAGACGTTCATCATCACCAACGCGGCAGGCATGGGACCATGGGGGACAGGGATCAACAAGGGCGCATGGTAGCAGGTGAGATGTTGAGGAAGGTGCAGGAGGACATGAAGATATGGAGGACGAACTGTCCATGGACATGGAAGACTCAGCAGATGAGGGGGACCTTGGTCAAATTTCAGTTGAAAGAGGTTGGGGGGAGATGACAGAGGAAGAAAGAACGGTTAGCACCTCTATGCCACAAACACAGCGTGGACTTGGTGCGCATGGCTGCGCAAGACACATGAGTGCCTTCTTGTTGCACTACCTCCAACATGACCCTCGTATTGTCAAAATTAGAAGTGATGATGACTACTGGCTTGCCACACTATTAGATCCCCGGGACAAGTCCAAATTTTGTGACATAATTCCACCCATAGAAAGGGACGCACGTATGCAGGAGTATCAGCAGAAGCTGTTACTCGATCTTAGCTCGGCTTTTCCACCAAACAACCGTGCAGGTGAAGGGAGTGATTCTCCCAGTTGTAACTTGACAAACATGGGACGGCCTCGTCATCTTCAACAGTCTACCCGTACCAGTAGGACCGTATCTGGTGCTGGTAACAGCAATTTTATGGAATCTTTTCATAATTTTTTTAGACCCTCCTTTGCAAGGCCACCAGAGACAACAAGTCTGACACATAGTCAACGGATGGAGAGGATGATACAGGAGTATCTCCAAATGAACATCGATGCAATGACTTTGCAAATGGAGCCTTGCTCCTTTTGTGCTTCAAATCTAGAAAAATGTCAAGAGCTCTCCAGTTACGCCTCGAAGATTTTGTCGTGTCCAGCTGCCAGCGTTGTCTCTGAACGTGTCTTCAGTGCTGCTGGGTGTGTGCTGACAGATAAGCGCACGCGTCTGTCCAGTGACAATGTGGACAGACTGACGTTCATCAAAATGAACAAGTCATGGATCCAGAAGGAATTTACTACCCCTGTGTCATCCTGGGGAGAGTAAATGCTTGTGGATTTGGAATGTGCTTGATGCAAATCAAAACATCCTGTTTGCAACTAGGGCACAAGTGCTGCCACTGATAAGGTGTCTGTGTGGGGCCCAATTTTTGGAAAAAAAGGGAGACTCCGCTTGGAGTAACCCTTGCTTGCTGTGTTTTTTAAAAATGATACAAGATGAACAGATCTGAAGGCAAGATGAAGCCAACATCATGTCTCCGCCTGCACTTTTCTCACAAACCTGCATTTTTCCAGGGACACCCTACTCAACACCGTCTACAGACAGCAGCCAGATCTCTGTCCCTCAGATGTGGTCAAATAAAAGGCCACTTACTGCGAGCCATGACAAAGCTAAGTGGTTGACTCTATCCCTCTGTAAGCTGTTGGCTACCGAAATGCTGCCTTTACGCGTAGTGGACACACAGGATTTTACAGACCTTATGTCTGTCGCTGTGCCCCAGTACCAGATGCCCAATCACCACTGCTTCTCCAAGAAAAGCATGCCCGCGCTACACCGGCATGTCGCACACAACATCACCACTTCCTTGAGAAAATCTGTGTGCGACAGGGTGCATTTCAACACAGATACTTGGACCAGTAAGCATAGACAGGGTCATTACATGTCACTGACTGGGCACTGGCAAACTATGGTGAGAGATGGAGAAGGGTCTGCTGTACAAGTCTTGCCGTCCCCACGAGTTGTTTCAATCCTTGTTCTGTATGTAGAAGTTAATACACTGCTTCTGCCTCTTCAACCTCGTGTGGGTCCTCTACCTTTGCGCAAACCCTGTGTGGTCAGGCCACCCTTCCTTGCAACTGCGCACAAGGACTACCACACACCTCCTTACTATGCTGGCAGCAGAGCTCAATGCCATCAGGCGGTCAAAGTTTTACTTTGAAATGTATGGGAAATGTGAGTCACACCGCTATTACAGAGAATAGTAGTCAGGCAGGGTCAAAACATTAATTGAGGAACAGGAACAGAATGGGACGGCCAGGACTTAATCAGAAAACAAGCAGAGGTGAAATGCGTATCGGCCAACAAGGTACATAAACAGCAAGCAGGAAAAGTAGTCAGGTAACAAGCACACAAAATCATAAAACTGAACTGGGGGTAAAATTAACCAGAGGTTCATAGCTATGTCTGGCAGTGGTCTGCAGACAGGATGGGCATAAAAAAGGGTGTGGTGTCTTCCCATTGGTTGTAGCTGAATGATGGTATTTCATCTGTGAGATACCCACCAGCTACATTCAGCCAGAGATTCTGCATCTGTCAAGGTAATGCAGCCCAGTGGGTGAGCATAACCTGCGTCCACCTGCGCCGCTGGCATCGACTACTCTCCCATCATCAGCACTATTCATGAAAGGAACACGTTGTCACCTGGCGACCGGAGTACAAATTGACGGAGCGGACTCCGTTGGTGACTTAACAGCCGTGTGCGGCAATGATGCAAACCTGGCTGCGGGCCATCCTCAGGGCAATGTGACACACGTGCCTTTTATGGCTCACGTGTTGATCCGAATTCTCCAGCAATTTTTAAAACACCATCACGGCCTACATGGCCTTGTGCAGCGGGCACGCTCGCTATGTGCTCACTTCCATCGTGCGCACACAGCAGCTCAACAACTTTCATCACTCCGGAAGTCTTAGGGTCTGGCAGTTAAACGCCGGAAATGCGATGTTCCGACACGCAGGAATTGGAATCTGCACATGTTGCAGCGTGTGTGGCAGCACCGCAGAGCCCTGCTGAAATACGGTAAGACATATAGCCTGGGATAAGTTGATCCAGAGGTGGTGCAGATCACGCTGCTGGAGTGGTGTCAGATCAAGGACCTATGCACCCTGCTACACAGTTTTGAAATGTCGACGAAGATGTTTAGCACTGGCAATGTCATTCTCAGCGTGACAATTCTGGTCATCTACATGATGGAGCACACTGTAATTATTATTCGGAGTCAGGTGTTGGGACAAGAGGAAGGGGAGGAAGTACAGGAGGAGTCATATGCGGAAGGGATAACAAGATCTACGAGGTCCAGATGGTCAGCGGCACCTATGCGGCAGTCATGGTGAGGGAGAGGGATTAACAAGGGCGCATAGTATCAGCAAAAAGTGTTGATGAAAGTGCAGGAGCCCATGAAGAAATGGAGGACGAACTGGCGATGGGCATGGAAGACTCAGCAGATGAGTGAGAGCTTGCTCACATTTCGGTTGTGCGAGGTTGTGGGTAGAGGGCAGAGGAAGGATGCACGATTCTCACCTCTCTGCCACCAACACACCAAGGACTTGGTCCTCCTGGATGCACAAGACACATGAGCGCCTTCTTGCTGCACTACCTACATGACCCTCGGATTGTATGAATTTGAAGTAATCCTGAATACTGGGTTGCCACACTGTTAGATCCCCGGTACAAGACAAAATTTGGCGAACTAATTCCTGCCATAGAAATAGACGCACGTATACAGGAGTATCTGCAGAATGTGGTACGCAATCTTAGATCTACTTTTCCACTAAACACCAGTGCTGCACAGAGTGAATCTCAACACTTTGTCATGGATAGGAGGAAATGGTCTTTTACTTGTCCACATCGGAGGGACCGAGGGATGGCTGCTGTGCTGAGATGGCGTTGAGTACGGTGTCCCTGCACAGTTGCACTTTTGGTCATATCCCAAAATGAGTTGAAAAAGGACAGATGCTGTTGGAAAGGGGAACAGGTGTGTTGGAAAGGGGAAAAAAATTTTGGTCCGTGGATTTGGTGGTTAAACAACTGTAACATTTGCTGAAGAAACAACATCTGTTACAGTGGGACTGGCAGATTTGGATAAAGTGGTATATAATCTGTGACCGCTATATAACAAAAATTAATAAGAAAAGAAAGAGAAAGGTATATATCACCTTCAGCAGTCAGTGTCCACCGTGCTCCCAGTTGGAAAAGGAGAGGTTGGCAACTTGAAGGTTTGGTGGAGGATACAGAGCTGTGTGGCTATGAAACTAATAGTAGCCTGAACCGAGTTAGACGCCATTCGGATCTGGAGACTGTGAGCCCTGTTAGCGTCACAGGGTCCACATGCCCACCCAGCCCAGGAACTCCCTGTTAACAACACAGGGGCCATTGAGTACGCTGACCGTGTGCGTAGGGGCCACACCTGTGGACAGCAGGCGCATCAGCAGCAGCAGGCCTGTTAATGCCACTGGGCTGCACAAGCAGGACTGTTAGGACAGGAGCTGGTCTTAACCGTTCTGCGTTACCAACTGTGGTGGTGGCCTGCATCCACCACCCTATCCCTGCCTACCTCTGGCCTAAAGCCGCAATGGGTTCAACACATGGAGGTGTGCTCTTTCGGAGCATAATAGAAGACTGCGCACCTCCTTGTTGGCTCCAGCCCCTTTTATAACCTGGGTCCGCCCCAAACCAGGGTGAACCACAATGCACCTCCTGGAGACAAAAGCAGAGTGACACGTCATGAGTGGCATAACTAGCGTCCTATTTGGAAACGCAACTTCAATGATGACCTCATGGCTGCCATGACCCAAACACCTCACCAGTCATCGTCTGACCATCAATAATGCGGTGACAAGTCATAGGTGTGGGCCTCTGCAAGCCATTTGGGAGGACACCTGATGCCCTGTGGTCTATATGGGACCCCCACATCAGGGCCAGGGCCAAAGAGTTCATTACCGGACCTAGTCTCTGATGCAGGAAGTGCCTGAGCATGCTCAGTAGCATGAAATACAGTCTCTGAAAAAAGACTATCAGCTTTAGCATGGTGTCTAGGCACAAAACAGGACTTAGACCCGGCACAGAATGCAAGCACCTGTGCAAAGAGGCTTTTCACACTTAGTGTGGGAGCATGCGCTGTATCCCGAAATGAAGACTTAGCGTCAGGAATGGCACAGTCAGGCTGAGCATACTCACTAGGCGAAACACTGTAATTATGCTGCAGCTGGGGTACATCGGCACACGCATGCGCACTAGCTGCCTCTCCACACTTAGACGTGGAGGGGAAATTTGTCTTGGAGATGCTGTCTATGAACAGAAGGAAAAGCTAAAGGAAGCCTGACTTTCTATCCCTCCGAATTATGAAATGCAGCAATGAATTCCATGAGTTTGCTATAACATTAGCGTAGCTAAATGTGCATGAGGGTGTGATGTAGAGGTGCTAGAAATAGCTTGTCACCAGTGGGGCACTAATGGAATACAACAGCCAGTTCTATGATGCCACAAAATGGCAGTATTTTGTGCTATCATTATAGCTTATTAAAAACAGAGCACGAGGTTGTCATGCAGAGGTGCTGCACATAGATTTGCAGTAGTGTGAATAGACAAAAGTACAATAGCCACGTTTAGGATACAACTAGGTACACTGAGTGTTTGCTACTATAAATGGCTGAGTTTAAAAAAGTTTGAGTGTGCAATGCAGGCAGACGTGCTGCAAATAACGTTCCAATACTGTGAATTGACAAAAGTACAATAGCCACGTTTAGGATACAACTAGGTACACTGAGTGTTTGCTAGTATAATGGCTGAGTTTAAAAAAGTTAGAGTGTGCAATGCAGGCAGACGTGCTGCAAATATCGTTCCAATACTGTGAATAGACAAAAGTACAATAGCCACGTTTAGGATACAACTAGGTACACTGAGTGTTTGCTACTATAAATGGCTGAGTTTAAAAAAGTTTGAGTGTGCAATGCAGGCAGACGTGCTGCAAATAACGTTCCAATACTGTGAATTGACAAAAGTACAATAGCCACGTTTAGGATACAACTAGGTACACTGAGTGTTTGCTAGTATAATGGCTGAGTTTAAAAAAGTTAGAGTGTGCAATGCAGGCAGACGTGCTGCAAATATCGTTCCAATACTGTGAATAGACAAAAGTAAAATAGCCACGTTTAGGATACAACTAGGTACACTGAGTGTTTGCTAGTATAATGGCTGAGTTTAAAAAAGTTAGAGTGTGCAATGCAGGCAGACGTGCTGCAAATAACGTTCCAATACTGTGAATAGACAAAAGTACAATAGCCACGTTTAGGATACAACTAGGTACACTGAGTGTTTGCTACTATAAATGGCTGAGTTTAAAAAAGTTTGAGTGTGCAATGCAGGCAGACGTGCTGCAAATAACGTTCCAATACTGTGAATTGACAAAAGTACAATAGCCACGTTTAGGATACAACTAGGTACAGTGAGTGTTTGCTAGTATAATGGCTGAGTTTAAAAAAGTTAGAGTGTGCAATGCAGGCAGACGTGCTGCAAATATCGTTCCAATACTGTGAATAGACAAAAGTAAAATAGCCACGTTTAGGATACAACTAGGTACACTGAGTGTTTGCTAGTATAATGGCTGAGTTTAAAAAAGTTAGAGTGTGCAATGCAGGCAGACGTGCTGCAAATAACGTTCCAATACTGTGAATAGACAAAAGTACAATAGCCACGTTTAGGATACAACTAGGTACACTGAGTGTTTGCTACTATAAATGGCTGAGTTTAAAAAAGTTTGAGTGTGCAATGCAGGCAGACGTGCTGCAAATAACGTTCCAATACTGTGAATTGACAAAAGTACAATAGCCACGTTTAGGATACAACTAGGTACACTGAGTGTTTGCTACTATAAATGGCTGAGTTTAAAAAAGTTTGAGTGTGCAATGCAGGCAGACGTGCTGCAAATAACGTTCCAATACTGTGAATTGACAAAAGTACAATAGCCACGTTTAGGATACAACTAGGTACACTGAGTGTTTGCTAGTATAATGGCTGAGTTTAAAAAAGTTAGAGTGTGCAATGCAGGCAGACGTGCTGCAAATATCGTTCCAATACTGTGAATAGACAAAAGTACAATAGCCACGTTTAGGATACAACTAGGTACACTGAGTGTTTGCTACTATAAATGGCTGAGTTTAAAAAAGTTAGAGTGTGCAATGCAGGCAGACGTGCTGCAAATATCGTTCCAATACTGTGAATAGACAAAAGTACAATAGCCACGTTTAGGATACAACTAGGTACACTGAGTGTTTGCTAGTATAATGGCTTAGTAACAATGAGTTGTAGTGTGCAATGCAGGCAGACGTGCTCTGCAAATGTCTTTGCACTAGTGGGACTATAGCAAAGTCCAATAGCCACGTTTAGGATGCCACTAGGTACACTGAGTGTTTGCTAGTAAAATTGCTTAGTTTAAAAAAGTTGGAGTGTGCAATGCAGGCAGATGTGCTCTGCTAATATCTTTGCACTAGTGGGACTATAGCAAAGTCCAATAGCCACGTATAGGATGCCACTAGGTACACTGAGTGTTTGCTAGTATAATGGCTTAGTTAAAATGAGTTTGAGTGTGCAATGCAGGCAGACGCGCTATGCAAATGTCTTTGCACTAGTGGGACTATAGCAAAGTCCAATAGCCACGTATAGGATGCCACTAGGTACACTGAGTGTTTGCTAGTATAATGGCTTGGTTTTAATGAGTTGGAGTGTGCAATGCAGGCAGACGCGCTCTGCAAATGTCTTTGCACTAGTGGGACTATAGCAAAGTCCAATAGCCACGTATAGGATGCCACTAGGTACACTGAGTGTTTGCTAGTATAATGGCTTGGTTAGAATGAGTTGTAGTGTGCAATGCAGGCAGATGTGCTCTGCTAATGTCTTTGCACTAGTGGGACTATAGCAAAGTCCAATAGCCACGTATAGGATGCCACTAGGTACACTGAGTGTTTGCTAGTATAATGGCTGAGTTTAAAAAAGTTAGAGTGTGCAATGCAGGCAGACGTGCTGCAAATATCGTTCCAATACTGTGAATAGACAAAAGTACAATAGCCACGTTTAGGATACAACTAGGTACAGTGAGTGTTTGCTAGTATAATGGCTGAGTTTAAAAAAGTTAGAGTGTGCAATGCAGGCAGACGTGCTGCAAATATCGTTCCAATACTGTGAATAGACAAAAGTAAAATAGCCACGTTTAGGATACAACTAGGTACACTGAGTGTTTGCTAGTATAATGGCTGAGTTTAAAAAAGTTAGAGTGTGCAATGCAGGCAGACGTGCTGCAAATAACGTTCCAATACTGTGAATAGACAAAAGTACAATAGCCACGTTTAGGATACAACTAGGTACACTGAGTGTTTGCTACTATAAATGGCTGAGTTTAAAAAAGTTTGAGTGTGCAATGCAGGCAGACGTGCTGCAAATAACGTTCCAATACTGTGAATTGACAAAAGTACAATAGCCACGTTTAGGATACAACTAGGTACACTGAGTGTTTGCTACTATAAATGGCTGAGTTTAAAAAAGTTTGAGTGTGCAATGCAGGCAGACGTGCTGCAAATAACGTTCCAATACTGTGAATTGACAAAAGTACAATAGCCACGTTTAGGATACAACTAGGTACACTGAGTGTTTGCTAGTATAATGGCTGAGTTTAAAAAAGTTAGAGTGTGCAATGCAGGCAGACGTGCTGCAAATATCGTTCCAATACTGTGAATAGACAAAAGTACAATAGCCACGTTTAGGATACAACTAGGTACACTGAGTGTTTGCTACTATAAATGGCTGAGTTTAAAAAAGTTAGAGTGTGCAATGCAGGCAGACGTGCTGCAAATATCGTTCCAATACTGTGAATAGACAAAAGTACAATAGCCACGTTTAGGATACAACTAGGTACACTGAGTGTTTGCTAGTATAATGGCTTAGTAACAATGAGTTGTAGTGTGCAATGCAGGCAGACGTGCTCTGCAAATGTCTTTGCACTAGTGGGACTATAGCAAAGTCCTATAGCCACGTTTAGGATGCCACTAGGTACACTGAGTGTTTGCTAGTAAAATTGATTAGTTTAAAAAAGTTGGAGTGTGCAATGCAGGCAGATGTGCTCTGCTAATATCTTTGCACTAGTGGGACTATAGCAAAGTCCAATAGCCACGTATAGGATGCCACTAGGTACACTGAGTGTTTGCTAGTATAATGGCTTAGTTAAAATGAGTTTGAGTGTGCAATGCAGGCAGACGCGCTATGCAAATGTCTTTGCACTAGTGGGACTATAGCAAAGTCCAATAGCCACGTATAGGATGCCACTAGGTACACTGAGTGTTTGCTAGTATAATGGCTTGGTTTTAATGAGTTGGAGTGTGCAATGCAGGCAGACGCGCTCTGCAAATGTCTTTGCACTAGTGGGACTATAGCAAAGTCCAATAGCCACGTATAGGATGCCACTAGGTACACTGAGTGTTTGCTAGTATAATGGCTTGGTTAGAATGAGTTGTAGTGTGCAATGCAGGCAGATGTGCTCTGCTAATGTCTTTGCACTAGTGGGACTATAGCAAAGTCCAATAGCCACGTATAGGATGCCACTAGGTACACTGAGTGTTTGCTAGTATAATGGCTGAGTTTAAAAAAGTTAGAGTGTGCAATGCAGGCAGACGTGCTGCAAATATCGTTCCAATACTGTGAATAGACAAAAGTACAATAGCCACGTTTAGGATACAACTAGGTACACTGAGTGTTTGCTACTATAAATGGCTGAGTTTAAAAAAGTTTGAGTGTGCAATGCAGGCAGACGTGCTGCAAATAACGTTCCAATACTGTGAATTGACAAAAGTACAATAGCCACGTTTAGGATACAACTAGGTACACTGAGTGTTTGCTACTATAAATGGCTGAGTTTAAAAAAGTTAGAGTGTGCAATGCAGGCAGACGTGCTGCAAATATCGTTCCAATACTGTGAATAGACAAAAGTACAATAGCCACGTTTAGGATACAACTAGGTACACTGAGTGTTTGCTAGTATAATGGCTTAGTAACAATGAGTTGTAGTGTGCAATGCAGGCAGACGTGCTCTGCAAATGTCTTTGCACTAGTGGGACTATAGCAAAGTCCAATAGCCACGTTTAGGATGCCACTAGGTACACTGAGTGTTTGCTAGTAAAATTGCTTAGTTTAAAAAAGTTGGAGTGTGCAATGCAGGCAGATGTGCTCTGCTAATATCTTTGCACTAGTGGGACTATAGCAAAGTCCAATAGCCACGTATAGGATGCCACTAGGTACACTGAGTGTTTGCTAGTATAATGGCTTAGTTAAAATGAGTTTGAGTGTGCAATGCAGGCAGACGCGCTATGCAAATGTCTTTGCACTAGTGGGACTATAGCAAAGTCCAATAGCCACGTATAGGATGCCACTAGGTACACTGAGTGTTTGCTAGTATAATGGCTTGGTTTTAATGAGTTGGAGTGTGCAATGCAGGCAGACGCGCTCTGCAAATGTCTTTGCACTAGTGGGACTATAGCAAAGTCCAATAGCCACGTATAGGATGCCACTAGGTACACTGAGTGTTTGCTAGTATAATGGCTTGGTTAGAATGAGTTGTAGTGTGCAATGCAGGCAGATGTGCTCTGCTAATGTCTTTGCACTAGTGGGACTATAGCAAAGTCCAATAGCCACGTATAGGATGCCACTAGGTACACTGAGTGTTTGCTAGTATAATGGCTTAGTTAAAATGAGTTTGAGTGTGCAATGCAGGCAGACGCGCTATGCAAATGTCTTTGCACTAGTGGGACTATAGCAAAGTCCAATAGCCACGTATAGGATGCCACTAGGTACACTGAGTGTTTGCTAGTATAATGGCTTGGTTAGAATGAGTTGTAGTGTGCAATGCAGGCAGATGTGCTCTGCTAATGTCTTTGCACTAGTGGGACTATAGCAAAGTCCAATAGCCACGTATAGGATGCCACTAGGTACACTGAGTGTTTGCTAGTATAATGGCTTAGTTAAAATGAGTTTGAGTGTGCAATGCCGGCAGACGCGCTATGCAAATGTCTTTGCACTAGTGGGACTATAGCAAAGTCCAATAGCCACGTATAGGATGCCACTAGGTACACTGAGTGTTTGCTAGTATAATGGCTTGGTTTTAATGAGTTGGAGTGTGCAATGCAGGCAGACGCGCTCTGCAAATGTCTTTGCACTAGTGGGACTATAGCAAAGTCCAATAGCCACGTATAGGATGCCACTAGGTACACTGAGTGTTTGCTAGTATAATGGCTTGGTTAGAATGAGTTGTAGTGTGCAATGCAGGCAGACGCGCTCTGCAAATGTCTTTGCACTAGTGGGACTATAGCAAAGTCCAATAGCCACGTATAGGATGCCACTAGGTACACTGAGTGTTTGCTAGTATAATGGCTTGGTTAGAATGAGTTGTAGTGTGCAATGCAGGCAGACGCGCTCTGCAAATGTCTTTGCACTAGTGGGACTATAGCAAAGTCCAATAGCCACGTATAGGATGCCACTAGGTACGCTGAGTGTTTGCTAGTATAATGGCTTAGTTATCAGTTGGAGTGTGCAGAGGACAAGAGGGTACAGTGGCAGGATTGTGGTGCTCTGGGTAGAGGAATGGAAGCCTGCCTTTCTATTCCCTCCTAATGGTGAAATGCAGGTAGGAAATCCCTGACCTGGGCTACACAGACGCTGTTGCTGTTTGCAGGACCTGTCACCTATGGCTCTCTGACCCTGCCGGTTGGAGCCCTTAAAAGGACTGCTATAAAGTGCTCTCCCTAAGCTGTCTAACGCTGTGTATGCAGCGCATACAGCTGTATCGGCTATAGGACTCAGGAAGACGGAGCTGCGACAGTGATGTCTGACACCAAAGACGCAGAAGGCAGATAATGGCGTCCGTGAAGAAAATGTCCGGTTTTATAATGCAGGGACATGTGACATGCAGATCCTATCACACATGCCGTTGCTTCTCTGGCTCAAAGTCCACTTAGCTGTGTGTGTGTCTGTGATTGGCTGACATGCTGGCCCGCCCCACAAGACGCGCGCGCTTAGGGAAGGAAGACAAGAAAAAAAAAAAAAAAAATGGCGATCGCCATTATAGAAACAGCAGTGATCTGAAGGCGCTGTTCACGCACACTATACACTGAAATGTGATAATAGTTTGATTCACAGAGTGACTTACACTATTACAGCAGAAACCAAGCTATGATTTAGCTGTTTTTTGGCTGCTAGAACCGTTCTCGAACGTTTCTAGAACTACCGAGCTTTTGCAAAAAGCTCGAGTTCTAGTTCGATCTAGAACATGCCCCAAAATCACTCGAGCCGCGAACTGGAGAACCACGAACCACGAACCGCGCTCAACTCTACTAGCCAGTATTAAGCCAGAGATTCTTAATGTCAGGCACGTTTGACCCGGCCATTAAAAATATCCAATAAAGGGTTAAAAAAAACACCACACAGAGAAAAAATACTTTAATAGAAATAAATACACAGACACATTAGAGACTCCATCTTTATTACCCCCTGTCAGCCCTCCACGATCCTGCTCTTCTGTCTTCTTTCTTTCTAGTGTAGTAGTAGTGACGATTGTAGTGAGGATGAGGTTCCCCAGCTCATCACTTGATGAGCTGGGGAACCTCATCCTCACTACAATCCTCAATAGTGTAGTAGTAGTGACGATTGTAGTGAGGATGAGGTTCACCAGCTCATCACTTGGGGCTGGGGAACCTCATCCTCACTACAATCCTCACTACAATCGGGAAGCAGCGTGCAGCCTTCACTCCATGAGTAAACAGTGCTGGCTGTCAGCGGTAACAGCGTTAACGCTGACAGATGCGTTACCATAGCAACGGTGCTCTCGGAGCCGCGGTTAGCGGTGACATCACCGCTAACTGCGTTGCTATGGCAACGGTGATCTCCGTTAATGACCGGCTGTGTCAGCCGGTCCCTAACGGAATGGGGAGTCGACGTGTGCTAGAGCATGTCGCCGGTACACGCCGATACACATATGTGCACCGTGTACCGGAGAGATGCACTCGCAGGTCCTACATGACGCGTCATAGTCATGTGACCAGTCTGTAGCCAATGAGATAATAGCCACGTGACTGGGTCACATGGCTATTTTGACGTGACGATAGGTCCTGCATCTTTGCTGGCAGTGCCGTCACCGGGAGGATTCAGCGATCATCGGATGGAATAGCGGCATGAGACAGAGTGCAGAAGGGATCGCGAGGACCGGTAAGTGTTATGGCAATGTTTATTAACTGTTTGTGTACATTTATAATGCATTTTTATGTGTTTGTGATTGCCTCCCATTATAGCCTATAGGTTCGAGTTTGGTTCGTCGAACGTTCGACGAACCGAACTCGAACGGGACCCCCGTTCGGCGAACCGACCTCGAGCCGAACCGCGACCGGTTCGCTCATCTCTACCCGGGACCACCGACCCCTACCCGCGGAGGGGGAAAACAACATCCCAGCTGCTTCATACCACCGCTCCCAAGATCCCCATCACCAGCAGCGGTGGTGCCTATCTTTACCACAACCCATGGGTGGCGTCACGGACTAAATCCACCAAACCAACCACCCCTTTCACTCACGGGCGAGGAGTGCCGCTCGAGTCCCCGGATCCGGGCCACCGCTCTAGCCACCGAGCAGCAGCCACAGCAGCGCCGGACCCGAGCGTTGGCGAATGACCAGCGGCGGCATCCTCCCCGCCCGCGACAATAACACAGAGCTAGGTGGCTCCAAAATAAAGCCTGACCCGAGTTAAAAGTCATTCGGATCAGAATAACTGGGAACCCGGTTTACTTCACAGGGCCCACACACACAGAGACCAGTACTCCTCCTACTTGCAGCACAGAGAGTCCTGGTAAATACTGTCTGTGCATGTAGGGGGCACACCTGGATAGTTGGCGCAGTATACGCAGCCCAGTTAATGCCACTGGATTACTACGGCAGAACTGGAATGGTAGAAGGAGAAGCAGGAAAAGCCCTGGCTGTGCCTTGCCATGAATCTTGACACGACGGGCACCGGATACGTAGCCTTACATACCGCTTCCAGTACAAGGGCTCTAGCCGCAATGTGGCTCTCACGCTCTGCTGAGGCTACAGAGCTGTGCATGTGTGAAGACTGCACACCGTGGTGCGCTCTTAAGGCCCTTTTAATAACTTGGGTTTGACCCAAACACCCTGTCACACAAGATGGTGCCTCCAGAGGCCAATAGCGGAGTGCCACATCATCAGTGACGTCACCAGCAACCTATCCAGAACCGCCATGTCACTGATGACACAAGGGCAGCACCACCCCAAACACCCAGACCAGTCATTGGTCTGATGACCAATGATGGGATGCCAGGTCATAGGGGCAAGCGTCCGCAAGCCAGTCCGGAGTGGCCACATCATCAGGACACCTGCCGCTGATCAACTTATCAGGTCCTTCCACTTCACAGACATGCCCAAATTATGCACTAAGTGCCTGAGCATGCTCAGTAGCCTGAACAACAGACTTAGCCTCAGAAATAAGACTATCAGGCTGAGTATGCTCACTTGGCACAACACAGGACTTGGACACAGCAGGAAGTCAAAGCACCTGGTCAAAGAGTCTTTTCGTACTGTGTGAGCATGTTCAGTAGCCTGAACTGAGGACTAAGCCTCAGGAATGGAATTAACAGGCTGAGCATGCTCACTAGGCGAAACACTGGACTTAGGGGTACTTTGCACGCTACGACATCGCAGGCCGATAGTACCCACCCCTGTCGCAGCAGCGATTTCCTTGTGATAGCTGCCGTAGCAAACATTATCGCTACGGCAGCTTCACATGGACTCACCTGTCCTGCGACCGTCGCTCTGGCCGGCGACCCGCCTCCTTGTTAAGGGGGCGGGTCGTGCGGCGTCATAGCAACGTCACACGCCAGGCGGCCAATCGGAGCGGAGGGGCGGAGATGAGTGGGATGTAAACATCCCGCCCATCTCCTTCCTTCCACATATCCTACGGAAGCCGCAGTGACGCCGGTAGGAGATGTTCCTCACTCCTGCGGCTTCACACACAGTGATGTGTGCTGCCACAGGAGCGAGGAACAACATCGGACTGTCGCGTCAGCGTAATCATGGATTACGCCGACGCTGCACCGATGATACGATTACGACGCTTTTGCGCTCGTTAATCGTATCATCGAGCCTTTACACACTACGATGTCGCATGCGATGTCGGAAGTGCGTCATTTTCAATTTGACCCCACCGACATCGCACCTGCGATGTCATAGTGTGCAAAGCCCGCCTAAGGCTCAGGATGGGGCAAATCGGCAGGCGCATGCTCACTAGCCACCTCTCCACATTTAGACGTGGAGGTGGAAGCAGCCAGCTGGACAACCTGTGGCATGGCCAAAAACAGCGGCTGGCACCTGAGCATAGCAGGAACCGCATCAGGCTGCTTGCGACTATAGCGCCGCCGATTTGTAACACATTCATTCTGCAATTTTATTGGAAATTAATTCTTGTAAACCAAAAATTCAAAAAAGAATAAAGTCAGCAAATCAATAAGCTAACAGAATCTACCTGAATTATAATTATAATTGTATTAAATACATCTAAAAATAGCTATATCCCACATACATTATAGACACACAAAAACACACAAATATTAGAACACCCCATGTACTGTATAAACAGACCTATCAACAAACCTCTGAAGGCTATAATAACGAGGTCACCGATAATTGTAGATAATATAATACTGGGGAATGATATATTAAATAATACCTGAGAAAACTCTCCACTAGCTATCAATGAAGATATAACAATGAAGTTAAATGCAGCCTAAGGGTTTAAGTAGTGCCCCAATTCCAAGGCAGCTTTCCCTAAGAAATATATCAATAAACTACTATAAACAAGATGGACTAAAAAATAGATAGAATAGTATTTTTATATTTTGACTAGTCAATATAGATAAGGCCAAAGGCCACAAAAACTTATCTTATTGGAGTTTTCAGGATAGCATCCCCGTGGGTGTTTTTTTATATGGTACAACTACCGAACCAAGGCATTCCTGGATGGGTGTCAAACAAAAGGATTCACACGTGCAGCATTGGCAGACTCTTCCTGCTATATGTGCAGTTCCAGGAAATAATGGTGATTGTGCCCTATCCTAGCCTCCTGATGAACCCCAATATGTAAGTGGGGGAAACACGTCGAGCTTGGAATAATCCTTTTGTTTGACACACAATTCACCTCAGGGTGTAGTGAGCAATTTTATCTCTCTGGAGATTCACAGAATTGTATAACATTGGGCTGTGAAAATAAAAAAAAAACATTTTTTCCAGTAAAATGTTGCTTTGGCCCCAAAGAATTAATTTTCAAAAAGGGTAATAGGAGTAATTGGCCATGGTAATTGTTACACAAAGAATCCTGAGGCCAGACAGGAGTCCAAAGTGAATCTCTCGTATGTCTCGCTACAATTAATTTTCCATTAGGAATTTTGTCACGTTTTTCAGAGATTTACATGGAAACATTGATATGAGCGTTCAGCGTGCCGGACAAATCTGAGCCGAGCAGTACTGCGATCTTTGAGAGGCAGAATGAACAAATCAACAGCAGTTGAAGAATTTTCTATATTACTATTTTTAGGCGGTTCACCTTGTGGTATACCTTGTGGTATCACTTATAAGTAATAGGGTGG
Organism: Anomaloglossus baeobatrachus; assembly: GCF_048569485.1. Lineage (NCBI taxonomy): Eukaryota > Metazoa > Chordata > Amphibia > Anura > Aromobatidae > Anomaloglossus > Anomaloglossus baeobatrachus. The sequence goes on from NC_134358.1 coordinate 283,032,707, forward strand.
CTTTATTTCTCAGGTCAGTGCGATCACCGTGATATGAGATTTTTATAGCTTTTTAGGATTGGCTACTATCATACTAAAAAAATGCTTGTTTTAAAAAATAAAGGATTTTGGCATCATCAAATTCTGAATGCTATATTTTTTATTGTGAGGGCTTGTTTTTTTGGAGTTTTTATTGGTATCATTTTGGCCCTTGTAACATTCTTTTATGTTCTTCCACTTTTCCACCTTAAATAAAATGTTTAGAAAATAAATTTCTTTTGCATTGCTTTATTCTACAGCCTTTTTTGTGTATCCATGGGCTAGTGTATGCATACGTTTATTTTACCTTGCTTTTGACACTTCTTATTTTGTGGGTGATAAGTCCAGTAGAAGTTACATGTGATCTTTTTTTTTTTTTTAAATTCTTTTATTTATAAATGTAATCCTTTAACAGTACACGTAACAGTTCTTAAGATCAAATGGACCTTTGTAAGATACATTCAACACACCAAAAAATAGGACATAAGGCACACTTTACATTTTTACATTGTGACAGAAAATGTTCCCGCAAATGCCCCCTTTCAGGTGTATAGACATTCAAGGTTCCATCTAGCTTTTTCAAAGAATAAATTCACATTTAACAGGTAACATACGTAGCTCACCAAGAATAGTAAGAAGCGAAAGAGGAAAAGACCAGAAAGAAAGCAAGAGAAATAAAACAAAGAATAGAAAAGAGTGAGAAACTGGGGAAAAGGAGGAGGGTGGTGGGGGGGAGGGCTGGGAGGTGGAGGGGCCAGGTGAGGGTAAGAAGGGATGGGGGGACTGGGAGGTGAAGGGGCCAGGTGAGGGTAAGAAGGGGTGGTGGGGGGGCTGGGAGGTGGAGGGGCCAGGTGAGGGTAACAAGGGGTGGGGGGGGGTCTGGGGATCCGATTATGTACTACCTTCTGTGGTTCCCTCATCCGCCTCAACACTGCACACCAGAGCACCATAGTCCTCCGAGTGCTGGAAGTCCATTCACTCCCTCCACGTGGCCCAAAATTTCTCATATGAGTTGTGTAATGATGAAGTTAGATCCTCCATATACATGAGGTCATTGACCTTATTGATCCATTGAACCAGCGAGGGGGGTGCCGTGCTCCTCCATCTCTCTGGGATGCACACTCTCGCCGCCATGATGAGGAATTTCCTCAGAGATTTTTTGTATATTTTTTCAGAAGTCCCGCAGTGATGTAACAGGGCGGCAGCAGGTCCCAATTCCTCCTCTCCACCCGTCACCCGTGAAATGATATCAGACACTCCCCTCCAGAAGGGCCGGATCGCCTCACATTCCCAGAACACGTGTAGAATGTTGCCCTCTGCTGTGCCACACCGCCAGCACATGGGATCAACCGTTGGGAACATTGCATGTAACCTCGAAGGTACTCTGTACCATCTGGTTAGCAGCTTGTAGCTAGCCTCTTGAAACCTGGAGCTGATGGAGGATGTGTGCGCCAATCTGAAGACCCTTTCCCACTGTGTTGGTGTCAGCTGGATTCCCAGATCCCGTTCCCACTGTGAAGCAAAAGGGGGGATTTGTTGGTCCGGGGGCGAAGATAAGAGCGAATATACTGCCGAAAGAGAATGCCGTATCGTGCCTGGTCCCATACATATTTGTTCAAACTGTGTCTTGGGTCGCTGAAAGAGGGATCTGGCTGGAAGGCTACTGAAAAAGTGTGCCAGTTGCAAGCATCTCCAATGACCAAGTGAGCTGGGATCCTGTTTAGCTGCCAATCCCTCTACCGACGGCCAGGTGTCCCGGTTTCCAAAGTCCTCTACCCGATCCACCCCGCCCCGAACCCAAGACTGAAAAACTGGATCCGCTCTGCCTGGCTCAAAGGCAGGATGGCTCAGGATTGGCGTCAAGCTCGATTGCCTGGGTAACATTTCTGATTGCACCTTCCCCGTATTACAGTATTTCACAGTTAACCCGATAGTTGGATGTGTTTTCAAGCTTGCAGGGTCCTCCGAGAGCACCCATGGCAATTTGTTGAGGGGAATTGGGGAAAAGGACTGTTCAATTTGTATCCAAGCCTTTTGAGACCCGTTCCTGCACCAATCAATCATTCTAGTTAGATGACCTGCTAAATGATACCTTCTCATGTCTGGCAGCCCAATCCCCCCGCTACACTTGGTCCAGTGCAAAATAGCTCTTTTTATTCGTACCGATTTACCTGCCCAAATGAAGGAGGACTGAATGGACTCCAGAGATTTGAAAAATCCTGAGGGTATTTTGATTGGGAGCGCCTGCAGTAGATATAGAATTCTAGGTAAGATATTCATTTTGTAAATCTGGCTTCTGCCAAACCAAGAGAATAATGATTTCCCCCATCTGTCACAGTCTCGCCTAATGGAAGACAGCAGAGACGGGAAATTCTGAGAGTAGAGCAGACCGAGATCCCCAGTCAGCCGTATCCCCAGGTAATTTAGAGATTGGGATGCCCATCAGAACTTAAACGATCCCTTCAACTCTTCCACCTCTTTGGATGAGAGATTTATGTTAAGGGCCTCAGATTTCGTGAAATTTATCTTGAAATTTGATAAACTGGAGTATCTCCGGAATTCCCTCATTAAGTTGGGCAGGGAGATCTTGGGGGCTGAAACGAAAAACAGGAGATCGTCCGCATATGCAGCTACTTTGTGCGTAACATGGCCCACCCCAATACCCGCAATATCTGAGTTGGCTCGTACGTGTCTGAGGAAGGGTTCTAGCATCAAGATGAAGATTAAGGGAGACAGCAGACATCCCTGACGGGTGCCATTAGATATTTTAAATGGGTCCGACAGAATCCCATTCACTCGGACTCTCGCCGAGGGTACCGAGTATAAAGACATGATCCAACCCATCATTCCACTTCCCAACCCCAGACACCCGAGCGTGGCTTCCATAAAGGTCCAATCCACTCTATCAAAAGCCTTTTCGGCATCAGTTGACAGCAGGATAGAGGGTAGACCCCCACTTTTAGCTTTATATATCAAATTAATGGCCTTAACTGTATTATCACGTGCCTCACGACCCGCCATAAACCCTGCCTGATCTGGGTGGATTATTTGAGAGATCAGAGGTGCCAGCCTGCTTGCAAGGATTTTAGCAAATAATTTTGTATCCACATTCAACAGGGATATCGGGCGATAGCTAGCACATTGTGTTGGGTCTTTCCCCATCTTAGGTATTACCGTGATGTGTGCTCTCAATGAATCTGCATTGGGAGTTGAGCCCTCTGAAGCCCTAGAATTAAAGGCTGACAGGAGGTGTGGGGATATAATCTCCTTAAGTTTTTTGTAGTATACGAGGGGGAGTCCATCAGGCCCAGGTGCCTTTCCCGATTTGGATGACCCTATTGCGTCCACCAGCTCTTGATTTGAAATTGGAGTTTCCAATGCGGCTATCTCGGAGTATGTCAACCGCGGCATTTTTGCTTCTCTGATGTACTCTGAAATTTTACTTTTAATAGATGATTTTGACAAAGTGGGGTCATGTGTCTCTAAATTATATAAGGATGCATAGAATTTTTGGAACGTCTCCGCAATTTCTGCCGAAGAATGTAATATTGATCCCTGAGGGTGTGTAGGGGAAATTTTTGATATAAAGGTTGTCGCCTGTTGTTGTCTGAGTGCTCTCGCTAATGTCTTGCTACACTTGTTCCCGTATTCATAAAAATGTCTACGGCATCTATTGAGGACCCCTTTTGCCTTGCTGTTGAGTAGTTTCCGTAGCTCGTCCCGGACTTTGAATAAGGCTCCTCCCAGCTCCGCCGAGGGCATCTGCTTATGTTGTGTCTCCAGATCTCTCAGCTGTGTTAGCAGTCTGTTGACCTCTAGTTCCCTTTCCCTCTTTCTTCTTGCCCCTTGCTGTATGAGAACCCCTCGAATAACACATTTGTGGGCCTCCCAGACCGTCGTTGGTGATGTATCCCCACCCGCGTTCAACGTAAAGTATTCAGTCAGGGAGTTCTGTACTGACTGAAGGCTTTCAGGGTCCTCCAGTAGGGAAGTGTTCAGTCTCCATTGCCACTGCTGTGGAAATGGAGACTGTAGCACCATAGACACAGTGCAAAGTGCATGGTCAGAGAATGTTATGCTATCTATCTGGGCTTTGGAGATCCTTTCGAGGTCTTTATGTTTTACAAAAAAGTAGTCCAATCTGGAGTATACCCCATGTGCATTTGAATAGAAAGAGTAGTCCCTGTCAGACGGGTGTAACAATCTTCATGTGTCCACGAGCTGCTGCTCATGTAATAAGTACCGCAGCCTGCGGAGGGCTGATGTAGGATGTGCAGAGGCCCCCGAGGAGGTGTCCTGAGCTGGGTTTAGAGCGATATTGAAATCCCCCCCATAATGAGTGTCCCCTCCACGAAATCCTCCATAGTTTCAACAAATCCGGCCAGGGTATCAATTTGCTCCACATTGGGGAGATATATAGAAGCTAATGTGTAAATATGCGTAGCGATCCTGCCCTTCACCAACAATAGCCATCCCCTGTCATCACTGCGAGAGTCCATGAATTCCCAAGGGATGGAGCGCGAGACAAGAATACTAGTACTTCGGGACTTCAGGTCCGGCGAGAAGCTATGATACGCCTCAGGGAACCAGCGTGATGTCAATTTAAATGGTTTATGTTTGCACAGATGCGTTTCTTGCAAGAAAGCAATTTGGACCCCCATTTTTTTTAACGTATTTGCCAGGATAGACCTCTTACCCGGGCTATGTAAACCTTTCACATTCAATGTCCCACATTTCACCTCAGAGTTCCCTGGTTTATGCATGTTGGGTCAGGAACAGTGTTGAACCCCCTACAAAACACTGACCGGATACGGGAAAGTGGGGTTAGGATCGGGTGGGGGGGGGGATCAAGAATCAGGTAGAAAAAGAACTAGCAGCAGAGAAGAAAGAGCAGAGAGAGAGATAAAAAAAAAAAAAAGCGATAAGTATTAGCAGACAGAAAATATGAACAGTAACAGCTGGCCTAAAGGAATGGCCAGTAAGTTTCACACAATAAAACTATGCAGTCTCTGAAGAACTTAGAGACCTGGTGCTCTCCAGATGAGAGAACCACCCTTGGGGTGCGTGGAAGACCAAGGGCAAAAGCTAAACAAGCTCGAGGCAGAAATGACAATATTATAGTGAACTGAAAACCCACGTCTCACCCCCCCCGTTACACGACAGGGCAGTAAGAGGCACATTTCTTAGAAGAACAACACGTTTATCAGACTATCCATCAACATTATCAATTGAAGGGTCCATGTGAGACCCCCTTAGGGGGAGAGAGAGACAAAGAGAGGGGGTGTGAAAGGGAGAGCGAAAGAGATAGAAAAGGGGAAGAAAGGGGAGAAAAAGATAAAGAAGAGAGAGAGTGGAGGAAGAGAGAAAAAGGGGCGAAAGAGAAACGACAGAGCAGAGAGAGAGAGAAGAAAGAGTGAAAGGGACGAGAGAAAAAAGGAGGAGCAAGAAGAGAGAGGAGAAAGAGAGGGAAGAGAGAGAGAGAAGAGGGAGAGAAAGAGAGAAAAGGGAGGAACACAAACTGATAAAAGAGAGCATAGAGGGGGAATAATAATCTCTCCACCTCTCTCCCTGCCACCCAAGAAAAGAGAGACAAATACATTTCAAGTAGCAATTAACCCAATATTTAAGTTCGCGTCCGGCCTATAAGGGGCCATCCTCCCACATCTCCCGCTCCCCCCACCACAAGATAGAAAACCGCAATCAGACCCAAGTCTTCAATCTGGCTCCTCCTGGGAAGATTCTCCGGCCGGCTTGGGATCCCTGGAACTCTTCTGAGGTCTTGCACGGCGGCGTCCACCTTCTCTTCTTCTTTGGGGTAACCCGGCGGGTCTGTCCATATGTAGCCAGTTAGGGATCTCTACTGCCGGTGTATCAAGAAATTGGAAGAGACCCTCCACCTCCTCCGGCCGCTTCAGCAGATATTGGTCTCGATTGTGGCGTACTATTAGGTGAAATGGATGTCCCCATCTGTAAGATGCTCCTTTCTCTTTAATTTTTTGTAGAATAGGGAGGAGCTGACGCCTCATATACAGGGTTCTGGCTGATATGTCAGGAAAAAGCTTGATTTCAGACCCTTTGTAAGAGACGGTTCCATGGACCCATGCCTTCCTCAGTATGGCTTCTTTATCCGTGTAGTAATGCAGTCTGCACAGAACATCTCTCGGCTGTGCTGTGTCACCTGGCCCCTGGCGGAATACTCTGTGAACTCTGTCGATCACATAAGTGGAGTCCTCTGCACCTCCCATCACTTTGTTGAAAATTAAAGTTACAGACTTAGGTGGGCAGCTGCTGCTATCTCTTCTGGGATGCCTTTTAAACGAATATTATTTCGCCTCCCCCTGTTTTCTTGATCATCTAACAGGATGGTGACATTTTGCAGGTGTGTACTGGCTTTGGATAGAGTTTGCTCCAGTGTGTTAACTCTTTCAAATAGTGTAAACACATCATTCTCCACTGCAGTGGTGCATGTATCCAGAGCATCAATGTCCCCTTTCACAATGGACAGCGCCCTCTCATGTGCCGCCTCCATTTTAGTAACTAGATTGTCCAGGTCATGTTTGGTGGGGAGAGCAGCCAGCAGCTGCAGGATGCGCTCTGTATCCACAGTGGAGCTTCCTGGGTTAACTCCTTGTGTTAGCTGACCTCCATTTTGGTTCCCCTGACTTTGTGGGGATTGACTGCTTTGGGAGCCTGACAACTCCTGACATGCCTGGGAGGCCCTGCATTCATTACCCCCATGCATATCTCCATCAGTGCCCAGACTCCTGCTCTCTTCACCAGCCTGGCTCATCAAGCTCTGCTGTGGGGCCTGAACTCCACCGCCCCCCTCCTTCTGAGTATTCTGTGCAGCAGCCTCACCTCCTGTATACCCCTGCACCACTGGTCTCTGTGACGAAAGCGGAGATCTCGGTCCCAGCTGATCTCTGACGGCACCGCCCTGTACCTGCACGCCATGCATCGCCACCGCCACTTCTGTCCCGCTGCCACCACTGACGGCTGCTGTTGCTGCAGGCCCCTGCCTCATGGATGCAGGTGCCATTACTGGAGCAGGCCTGGAGACCGGAGAGAGCTTCCCCCCTTTGAACAGATGATCCACTGCTGCGCTGCTGCTTCTCAGGGCTGGTGGTCCGGTCTGTGGTGCTGTGCCTCTCTTCCCCGGCATGTTAGAGAGTGCCAGGTGGGTTTTGCTATGTTATTTGCCACCTCAGCTTGCAAGAGCTCCTACAGAGCACGTCTGCCTGCCATCAAGCTCAAGCCACGCCCCCCTACATGTGATCTTTAAGTTCTTGTAGTGAGCCTTCCAGAAGATTGAAACAAATGGTGCACCATGTTCAAAGGATATGCAAGGAGATGGTGGAATAGTAAAATTTACAAAAAACAATGGAGTTAATGGTGAAGCAGAATGAAGTCCCAATGATGGAACAAAATAAATCACCTTGATGAAGTGGTCCTCTGTGACCAAGACAGTACTGAATCCTTCCAACCAGTAAGATCAATACTGTCAGTTGAAATCTCATTCCAGAGATCTTGCAGCCTGAAGAAGCTGAAGAGAACCAAGAGGTACTTAATGACAAGTGCACACTAAGTGCAAGATAGTTTAAATTTTTTATGTCTGTCTCCACTGGATTACATGCAAAAAGGAAAAAAGGAGTTCAGCAGGTCATTTAACTCCTGTTGACCGGCAAGAAAAAAAGGAATTGGCCCAAGAAAACTTTAGAGAGGAAGGCTATAGAGACCTTAGAACTGACTTTAAGCAATGAGTTGAATAATGGTGGTAGCAAAAATAATTTAAAGCATGTAGCCAACAGAGAAGTTGTCCCAGTTTTTCATGAACCTAAACCCCTCCTTCCTGCACCAATTTCTAAGCCATGTACTGTATTTATCTCCATAGGCTCCCACTGTCTTTCTAGTGACGTTCATGGTATCGGTAAAATTTCTGAAGTCCAGGACCTCCCCCCTGAAGGTCCTGGACTTCAGCCTCTCTCCTAGTTCCTTGTAATACTTTTAAAGAACCTTACACCTCTCTCTAATTTTTGTCATTAGTACCAATGTGCACCATGACCGCTGGGTTTTGCCCTGCCCCACTCAGCAATCTGTCTATCCAATCCGCAAATTTGCTGATCCCGAACACCCAACAAATAATAACATCATGAAGAGGTTAAATTGAAAATATGTTCTTTAAAACTGCACCCTAGATTCAATGGCCCATATAAGGGGGTTGTTGTTATTAACGCTGTGGCTTTTTGCCTTGAGTTACCACAAGCAATTTAAATAAATAATGTATTTCACATATGGTTGCTCAAGAAGTATGTTGCATACTTTGAACCATCCCCTTTAGCGCTGTCTCTAGTGATTTTTTTTAATTATAAATATTAATAAATTAAATATTATAATTATTTAATTATTATTATTAATAAATATAAAAAATATTATAATTTAGAACATCAGGTGGCTAGAATTGTTGGTTCCCGTTTTCTTTGCCGTTCTCTCCAATATTTGGTGCAATGCAAGGGTTATGGTGAAGAAAAAATTATGTGGGTAACAGCATTGAAAGTTAGTGCCAATAAGTTGGTGCACTCCTTGCATGTACAGTGCCTACAAGTAGTATTCAACCCCCTGCAGATTTAGCAGGTTTACACATTCGGAATTAACTTGGCATTGTGACATTTGGACTGTAGATCAGCCTGGAAGTGTGAAATGCACTGCAGCAAAAAAGAATGTTATTTCTTTTTTAATTTTTTTTTTAAATTGTGAAAAGTTTATTCAGAGGGTCATTTATTATTCAACCCCTCAAACCACAAGAATTCTGTTTGGTTCCCCTAAAGTATTAAGAAGTATTTCAGGCACAAAGAACAATGAGCTTCACATGTTTGGATTAATTATCTCTTTTTCCAGCCTTTTCTGACTAATTAAGACCCTCCCCAAACTTGTGAACAGCACTCATACTTGGTCAACATGGGAAAGACAAAGGAGCATTCCAAGGCCATCAGAAACAAGATTGTGGAGGGTCACAAGGCTGGCAAGGGTTACAAAACCCTTTCCAAGGAGTTGGGCCTACCTGTCTCCACTGATGGGAGCATCATCCGGAAGTGGAAGGCTTATGAAACTACTGTTAGCCTTCCACGGCCTGGACAGCCTTTGAAAGTTTCCACCCGTGCCGAGGCCAGGCTTGTCCGAAGAGTCAAGGCTAACCCAAGGACAACAAGGAAGGAGCTCCGGAAAGATCTCATGGCAGTGGGGACATTGGTTTCAGTCAATACCATAAGTAACGTACTCCACCGCAATGGTCTCCGTTCCAGACGAGCCCGTAAGGTACCTTTACTTTCAAAGCGTCATGTCAAGGCTCGTCTACAGTTTGCTCATGATCACTTGGAGGACTCTGAGACAGACTGGTTCAAGATTCTCTGGTCTGATGAGACCAAGATCGAGATCTTTGGTGCCAACCACACACGTGATGTTTGGAGACTGGATGGCACTGCATACGACCCCAAGAATACCATCCCTATAGTCAAGCATGGTGGTGGCAGCATCATGCTGTGGGGCTGTTTCTCAGCCAAGGGGCCTGGCCATCTGGTCCGCATCCATGGGAAGATGGATAGCACGGCCTACCTGGAGATTTTGGCCAAGAACCTCCGCTCCTCCATCAAGGATCTTAAGATGGGTCATCATTTCATCTTCCAACACGACAACGACCCAAAGCACACAGCCAAGAAAACCAAGGCCTGGTTCAAGAGGGAAAAAAATCAAGGTGTTGCAGTGGCCTAGTCAGTCTCCTGACCTTAACCCAATTGAAAACTTGTGGAAGGAGCTCAAGATTAAAGTCCACATGAAACACCCAAAGAACCTAGATAACTTGGAGAAGATCTGCATGGAGGAGTGGGCCAAGATAACTCCAGAGACCTGTGCCAGCCTGATCAGGTCTTATAAAAGACGATTATTAGCTGTAATTGCAAACAAGGGTTATTCCACAAAATATTAAACCAAGGGGTTGAATAATAATTGACCCACACTTTTATGTTGAAAATGTATTAAAATTTAACTGAGCAACATAACTTGTTGGTTTGTAAGATTTATACATCTGTTAATAAATCCTGCTCTTGTTTGAAGTTTGCAGGCTCTAACTTATTTGCATCTTATCAAACCTGCTAAATCTGCAGTGGATTGAATACTACTTGTAGGCACTGTATCTCATCCGGACAAACCTGGTCCTCTGGGTCCAGAAGCCCGTGTAGAATGGGGTACTGTCACAAGTGTTTTCCATCCTGATGTGACCTCAGGGGGCTCTGGGATCAGAAGGTCATAGTGTATAGTTGATTCTAGATCCTCTTTTGTGCTGGCTCATCGTTTACCCTTCATTAGAGCTTATTTACTTTCATGAAGTGCTGAAGGGGTTAGTCCAGGGTTAAGCATGAGGTTAGGCACGTAATCACGCACTGAGGTAATTACCTGTCTAGAGACATTGGGGAGCTCAATGATCAGCCACAAGTGGGTTCAGGTGGTGACCCCTCGCCATTCTCCTTATTGTAAGGGACTTCCTTTACATCTTCCTTCATGTTCTCCTCCACTAATGCTACACACCGAGTGGTCTTTGCTCTGACATGCTATAAAATGCTAAAATTGATAGATAAATAGATAGATAAATAGAGAGATAGATAGATAGATAGATAGATAGATAGCTGAACCAAAAAATGAAGCAGAGCAAACAAAAGTACAATTATAGGTTAGTTCAAAGGATGCAACCTATATACCAATGGTAAATAAAAAGACAAAAATGTTGGCAGCACGTCTTTGCCTGAAATTTGCTATTGTGTACTGCTCATTTTTTCACTGTTTTAGATCTACAGTTGAAACCAGAAGTTTGCATACACTATCTAAAATGACACATATGCATGTTTTTCTTACTATCTGACTTAAAATAAGAATAAACCTTTCCTGTTTTAGGTCAATTAGGATTACCAAAATTATATATATATATTTGCCAAATGCCAGAATAAGGAGAGTGAATTAATGTTTTCAGGCATTTTTATTACTTTCTGAAAAGTAAAAAATTTACATACATTTTAGTATTTAGTACCATTACCTTTAAACTGTATGACTTGGTTTAAACATTTTGGATATCCTTTTACAAGCTTCTCACAATAGTTGGTGAAATTTGGGACCATTTCTCCTAACATAACTGGTGTAATTGAGCAGTTTGTAGGTCACCTTGCTCGCACCTGCCTTTTCAGCCTTTGCCCATAAATTTTCAATTGGATTGATATCAGGGCTTTATGATGGCCACTCCAAAACATTTACTTTTTCTTATTAAACCACTTTTGTAACCAGTTTTGCAGTATGCTTAAGGTCATTGTGCATTTCAAAGACCCATTTCCTCCCAAGCTTTAACTTCCTGGCTGATGTCTTGAGTAGTGTTGAGCCACCCCCCTAGTGTTCGAGTTTGGTTCGGTTCGTTGAATGGCGTGTGTGTTCGGCGAACGTTCGACGAACGTTTGATGAACACCTTCGAACCCCATTAAAAAGAATGGCAGGCAAACACAAACACATACAAACACATTATACATATACACATATAATTAATAAACATTGCCATTATACTTACAGGTCCCTGCGACGCATCCTGCACTCTGTGTCCTGCTACTTTTCCTTCCGATCCTCACTGTACCCTCCCGGTAACCAGCACTGATGGTAGGACCTTCCGTGACATCATCATAGCATGTGACCAATCACGTGTCTATTATCTCATTGGCTACAGACTGGTCACATGGCTAGACAACATGCTAGGTTCTGTCAGTGCATCTCTCCGGTACGCGGTGCTTGTTTGAGCATCTCCGTGTACCGGCGAGATGCTTGGGAACATGCTTGGCTTCCCGTTTCTGCATGTTGGCGCTCTTTACAGAGTCAGCCCACATGCAGAAACTAGATGCCACAGCCAGTGAATAGCGGCACAGGGAATCAGGTGATCGGAGATCACCGTTGTTATAGTAACTTGCCTGTCAGATTATTATAGCAACGGTGGAAGCGGTGACATCACCGCTTAAAACCCGCAGCCTCTACTCACACACTGAGTTATTAGACTGCACGGTAGCAGCAGCGTCTTCCTCCAATGCAGTGCTGTCTGATGTAGCAGAGCTGCATGGGTTGAAGGAGAAAAAAGACAGAAGAACAGGATCGTGGAGGGGTGAGAGGGAGTAATAAACATGGAGTCTCTAAGTGTGTCTGTGTATTTATTTCTATTAAAGTATTTTTTCCCTGTGTAATGTTTTTTTTAACCCTTTATTGGAGATTCTTAATGGCCGGGTCAAACTTGCCTGACATTAAGAATCTCTGGCTTAATACTAGCTAGTAAAACAAAGCTGGTATTAAGCCATTATTACCCAGCGAGCCACCCATCACCACGGCAGCTGGAAGAGTTGGATACAGCGGAAGATGATGGCACTTCTAAGAAAGCTCGGGCCAACCTGTGCTGCGGATTCCAATTCCCAGCTGCTTAGTTGTACCTGGCTGGACACAAAAATGGGGCGAAGCCCATGTCGTTTTTTTTTTCAATTATTTCATGAAATAATTAAAAAAAGGGCTTCCCTATATTTTTAGTACAAATAGGCAGCTGGGGGTTGGTGGCAGCTGTACCTTCCTGCTGTACCTGGCTAACATACAAAAATATGGCGAAGCCCACGTATTTTTTTTGGTGGGCAAAAAAACTCCTGCATACAGTCCTGGATGGAATATGCCGAGCCTTGTAGTTCTGCAGCTGCTGTCTGCTCTCCTGCATACATTAGTGAATGGAGCATGCTGAGCCTTGTAGTTCTGATCCCCCTCTCTCTCCCTCCAGCATACAGTCGTGGATGCAGCATGCTAAGACTTGTAGTTCTGCAGCTGCTGTCTGCTCTCCTGCATACACTAGTGGATGAAGTGTGCTGTGCCTTGCAGTTCTGCTCCCCCTGCCTCCCCCTCCAGCATACAGTCATGGATGGCGGATGCTGAGCCTTGAAGTTCGGCACCTGCTGTCTGCTCTCCTCCATACAGACAGACAGCAGACAGCAGCTGCAGAACTACAAGGCTCAGCATACTCCATCCAGGACTGTTTTCAGGAGTTTTTTGTTCCCCCAAAAAATTACGTGGGCTTCACCATGTTTTTGTATGCTAGCCCGAAACAGCAGGCAGCTACGGGCTGTCCCCAACCCCCAGCTGCCTATTTGTACCCGGCTGGAAACCAAAAATATAGGGAAGCCCTTTTTTTTATTTATTTCATGAATTTCAAGAAATAATTGAAAAAAAAAATGATGTGGACTTTGCCCAATTTTTGCGTACATCCAGGTACAGTTAGGCAGCTGGGGATTGGAATCTGTAGAGCAAAGTGCCCAAGCTTTCTGGCACCCCTGCTGCATATTGCAGTCCGCAGCCGCCCCAGAATATGGTGCTTTCATAGAAGTGCCATCTTCTGGCGCTGTATGCAACTCTTCCAGCTGCCCTGGTGACGGGTGGCTCGCTGGGTAATAATGGGGTTAGGGCTAGCAGTATATTATCAACTGGCCCTAAGCCCGAAATTCATGGTGTCACGCCAATATTAGACATGGCCACCATGAATTTCTAGTACAGATAAAAAAAACACAACACACAGAAAAATATTTTTATTAGAAATAAAACACAACGCAATTAGTGACTCCATCTTTATTGAATTAAAGAACCCCCCTCTGCAGTAATTCTGGGTTAAGGGTCCCGCGCCGTCCAATCCGGATCCAATATCATCTGATTGGTTTGCTGGAAGGCAAAGCGATCAGATGATGTGTCAGGCTCAAGGGCCTGAATCACATGAAACAGCAGCTGATTGTATAAACAGCTTTTATACAATCAGCTGATGCATCAGTACAAAAAAAAACCCCAAAAAAACCCTACACACTTCTGTGCAGACTCCTGTCCGACAGCAGCAGCTGATAGTTTAGCTATCCGAGCGGTAAAAAGCCGTCCTCACCGCTTGACTTATAGTGTCAGCTGATTCCATCAGGTGACCGCATCAGCTGATTATCGCAATGTTTGAGAGAAAGAGAGAAAAGAGAGAGAAAAGAGAGAAAAAAGAGAGAGAGAAGTGAGAGAGAAAGACAGAGAAAGAGAGAGAAAGAGAGAGAAAGAGAAAGAGAGAGAGAGAGAGAGAGAGACACACGCAGGCACTACCTGAGTGGAGTCTCCGGTGATAGTGCGGCTCACTTCAGTTGCTGCGTGGAGCTGACACAGAGCGCTCGTGTTCTACGGCGCTCCCAGTCAGCTTCATGTAGCAGAGCTGAAAACGTCATGTGGCTTACTTCGGACCTGGAGGTGTTTGGGGATTAATAAAGAAGTAAATGAGGGGGTTTTTTTGTCTTTTATTCCAAATAAAGGATTTTTTGTTGTTTGTGTTTATTTACTTTCACTTACACATTAATCATGTAAGGTATCTCGGGGAGACACCTGTCATGATTAACCTAACATTATTACCCCGAGTTCCACCGCACCAGGGCAATTCGGGATTAGCAGGGTAGAGTCCCGGGACTGTCGCATTTAATGGATGCAGCAATTTCGGGCGGCTGCTGGCTGATATTGTTAGGGTGGTGGGCTCCCCATAACGTGGCTCTCCCCATCCTGAGAATACCAGCCTTCAGCCGCGTGGCTTTATCTTGGCTGGTATTAAAAATTGGGGGGAACCGCAGTTTTTTTTTTTAATTATTTATTTATATATTTTACTGCACAATATAGACCCACCCGCCAGCGGCTGTGATATGTTGCAGTGAGGTACTCAGTGTGGGGTCGTGTCTGACTGCAACCAATCATGAGCGCTGGTGGGCGGGGAAAGCAGGGAATACCAGATTGAATAATGAGCGGCAACCATTTTCAAAAGAGGAAAAGCCGCTGGAGCTTTGTGACAGCCGTGCAGCGCCGCACCTGTGATTGGTGAGTAGGAAAGAGAGAGGGATTATGCTGGGGATGCAGGACGCATGCAAATACTCAACGTGCGCACATAGCCTTACTGTGAAAAGCCCCGATTTTGGTGATCGAACCATTATCGAACGGTAACTCGAACGGCCGAACTTGAAGCAAGTCGTTCGAGTTCGTCGAACGACTCGAACACCGCCCGAAATCACTCGAATTTGAAATTGGCGAACAATTTGAATCGAACATCGCTCATCTCTAGTCTTGAGATGTTTCTTCAGAATTGTCAAATAATCCTTTCCTCATGATGCCATCTATTTTGTGAAGTGCACAAGTCCCTCCTCCAGCAAAACAACCTCACAACATGACGCTGTCACCCTCGTGTTTAACAGATAGGATGGTGTTTTAAGGCTTCAAAGCTTCTCCCTTTTTCATCCAAACGTAGTGATGGTCATTATGGCCAAACAGTTCAATTTTTGTTTCGTCAGGCCACGGGACATGTCTCCAAATATTAATGGCTTTGTTCCTGTGTGCATTTGCTAACATAATTATTGCTTTTTTATGTTTCTTTTGGACTAATGGCTTCTTCCTGGCAGAGTGACCTTTCAGCTCATGTTGATACAGTACTCGTTTTACTGTGGATAATGACACAATCTTACCAGCTTCCACTAGAATCTTCACAAGGTCTTTGCTTTTATTCTTGAGTTGATATGCACAGGTATGACTAATGCATGTTAATTTCTGGTACACAGAATCCATCTTCTTTTTGAGCGGTAGATGGCTGGACATTTGCATCTTGTTTGTACATGCATGCAATTGTTTGTACAGATGAGCGAGGCACCTTCAGGTATCTGTAAATTGGACCCAAATATGAACCGGACATGTGCAAGTCTTCAGTTTTCATATTACTAATTACTAATTTACAGTATTTTGACTTTCCAATGATGCTACACAAAGAAGTAGTGTACTTGAAGTTTGCCTTAAAATACATAAATGTGTATTTTATTAACTCAGATGTTGCTAATAAACCTATCAGAAGCATCCAAAAACATGACATCATCATATAGGTTGTCACATATTGTTTAAATGTATAATACGCTTACTGTTTTTAAACTTTTGACTTTGCAAACAGTAATAAAAATGACTTAAAATTATTTCTCTCTCATTATTCTGGCATTTTGAAATTATAAATTATTTTATAATCCTAATTGATCTAAAACAGGTTTAAATATGCATGTGTGTCTTTTTAGCTAGTGTATGTAAACTTCTGGCTTCAACTGTACAGTTAAGTTGTACGCTGTGTTGTAACTTCATTCATTCTCCAAGGGGCTACTCTAAAATGTTGTGCACAGAGTTTTGTAGCTCCACAGAGAACAAATGGAGAAGCAGTCAAGCATGTGCATTGACTCTCCATGCTAAAAGGGATAAATGTTACCTGTTTTGTTGATTGGTGTGAGTCCCTAAGGCAAAATATCCGCTGATCAACAAAATATCACCTGTCCTGTGGAAACGTGAACATCTATTTTCCCCTGACAACCTCTTTATTTAGCATCTAATTGTATATTAATAATTGTATACACAATTGATCTAAAAAGATTTAATCATTTTAGCAGTAGACAAATATTTTAAATCAGAATTCTGAAGGCAGCTGTTGTATTGTTGTTTTCCCAGCAATATTTCATTGTATAAGATTGATATGGCAAGGCTTTGAAGTGTGAAGAAGTGTTCGCAAACTTTATCATAACTTCTTTGCAGGTGTTTTATTTTTCATGTGGAAAATCAATATTCCTAAATAGCATACTATGGCAATGTACTCAAACTTTTCTGCATGATTTCCCCAGCATCTGCTGGGGAAGTCAATTCAGTCCTTGCTAAAGGAATAGATTTAGTTTTATCAGTTTTAAAAATAGATACTATACTTTTGTAAAGAAACATAATAATTAATACTGATTTAAATTAACGTAAAAAAATAATTAAAATTCATTTAGTTTATGGTTGCATATTTTCATTTATTGATATCTGTACTATATACTGTAATGTGACATGACTCAAGTAAATATGTCTTTGGAAATGAAAGATAATGATAATCAAAATATTGTGATAAGGACGGAAAAGTCTTAGGCAGGAGTCACACTAGTGAGGGATTCACACATGACTCGCGCAAGTCTCACATCGCATCACCTGTCAAGGCCTGCCGCTCTCCGGACAGGAGTGGGTCAGCTGCATGCATTTCTATGCAGCTGAGAAGCCTCTGTCCGGAAAGCAGCAGGCTAAGATTGGTGATGTGATGTGAGACATGCGCGAGTCACGCGCGTGTTACTTGCAAGTGTGATTCTGGCCTTAAGGGGGCTTTAAACGCAACGACATATCTAACAATATGTCATCGGGAACATGTCATTGCGTGTAACAACTCCGAGCGAGTGTTAACGATCAAAAATGCTCACCTTATCGTTGATCGTTGACACGTTGTTCATTTTCAAAATCTCGATGATCTTTGTGGACGTAGGTTGTTTCTCATTCCTGAGGTAGCACACATCGCTACGTGTGACACCTCGGGAATGACGAACAACAGCTTACCTGCTTCCTCCGGCAACAAGGTGGGCGTATCGATAATGCGGTTGCTCTCTGCCCCTTCACGTCTATTGGACACCTGCCCTGAGACATCGCTGTGACGCCGCACAAACCACCCCCTTAGAAAAGAGGTGGTTTGCTGGCCACAGCAACGTCGCTGGGAAGGTAAGTCCGTGCTATGGGGCCTAGCGATTTTTTATGCAACGGGCAGCGATTTGCCCATGACGCACAAATGACAGGGGGGGGTGCTTTCACGAGCGACATCGCTAGCAATGTCACTGCGTGTAAAGCCTTTAAAGTAAAAGTCTAATGGTTACAATTAGAGAAATGAAACTTCTGCTGTCCACTTTTGTTTTCATGTAGTTTTCCACCTAGTCTAATGAAGACTGTAGCATATTTCTATACCTCTCAAGACACAATTACAGCTATTTTTTTCACCTAGGCCACACTTCTAACCCTTTTTAGTATTTTTTTATGTGCCCATACATAAAAATAGTGCTCATGGTGAAGCAGCTTAGTTTTATCTCATGGTTAAATATCTTTTTGATGGCCTCCACATGGACAGTAAATGCCCATGAACACTACATGACTCTCCAAACATGACAATTACACACTGATGCCCAAATAATGTCCATTTATACAAAGCGTGCCTTTCCTGCAGTGTGAAGCCATTACAATGCCTCAGCTACACTGAAGAATGCCCTCACAATCCCTCTACACAGAACGATGTCTTTAGTACCCTACATACAGGGTGATTCCCCCAAATTGTACTCCACACACACTACGTTTCTCCACCCACAATATACAGTACAATCCCACTGAATTTAGGTTTGTTGGAAGTAGATATGATCAGATTACTACATGCAAACAGATGTCACAGTCCAGGGCAGTGCTGTCTGACATAATAAAAGATAATGACTGGTCAAGAAATGACATTTTATGAGTGCACTGTGTAGGTATAAGAGCACATAGCACTTTTCTCCCACAGTGCTTTTCTCATAGGTTGATACCAGTAAAATACTTATCTTACACTGTTAAATTGCCCAATGGTTCCTCTACACAGAATAAGGCCTTTTGCAACCTCTATATAATATGATGCATCGCAGTGTTCACCACACATACACTGTATGGTTCTTCAAGTGTGTCGCCCAGGGTTATGGGGTACTCGGTCGTGGGCCGTGTATGTAAGGGGATGCTGAGTCACAGTTGTATAATGGCCGATGCCCAGTTCTGTGACTCTGGGGATGCTTTATAATGGGGAGTATATGCATGGGAACTGAAAGAGTTTGTATTGTGACGCCACTAGTGGGTTGAGGTTATGGTGATGGAAGATGGTGATGGTAAAGGATGATGGTGATGGATGATTGTGGTGGCAGCTAGGTTGGTAGGCCCTCCACAAGTAGGGCTGGGCCACAGGAAGTGAATGTAGGGGTCCATCACAGAAATAAGGGAGACCATACAGTGGGGATGCAGTGCAACTTCTGTTTACTCATTGTAAGGTGGATCCATTGTAGAAAAAGAAAGGCACTCACCAGGCTTAAGGTAACAAATTCTTTAATCCGACATTCAGTGTTAGGTGATAAAAAAGGCTTTGAGGGAGGGGGGTGCAAAGGGCACGCGAGACGACGGCCGTTTCGTGCCTATACAGCACTTTGACAGGTCCACAACTCATGACGTCAGTTCTTATTTTTTATAGGCTTCATTGTAGATTGTAAGCTTTCACGAGCAGGGTTGTGTTTTTTCTTTTTTTTTTTCTCTAAATATTGTATTTCTATAACTGTTACTTGTTTGTATATGATCCTCCTGAATTGTAAAGCGCTGCGGAATATGTTGGCGCTATAGAAATAAAGATTATTATTATTATTATTATTATTATTATAGGCACTACACTTAGTTAATAGACTTTAATCAAATTAAAAAAACTAAACAATTAAAAACAATAAATGGACAGTAACATTCAGCATTACATTAATGACAGCATATTAACAATAGCTAACACTTATAAGAACACTATAAGATTATTTTTTTCGTTGAAGCCTAGGGGACCCATGGTGTTATATTTAATTATATACTGTGATTCCTTTTGCAGTAAAATTTTATGGAGATCTCTTTCTTTTGCCCTGGGTTCCACCCGTTTTAATCCAGAAAATTTTAACACATTCTTGTCTGGTTTATGAAATCCTCTGATATAGGCAATCATTTTTGTGGTTCCTATACTGGTTTCAATAGAATTGTGGTGCTTTCTAAATCTAATAAAAAACGGGCGAATTGTTTTTTCTATGTAGAACAAACCGCATGGGCAAAAAAACAACATACACCACCATTTTAGTTTTACAAGTAATTGGTTGTTTAGTTGTATGCCAGCTGTCTCCAATTTTTATTGTTTTCTCAGTATAATGAAAATTACAGAATGAGCAACTGCCACACCTGTAATTTCCTTTGGGACTTGACTTATGCAACCATGTCTGTGGTGGTGTATATCGCTTTTTGACCAGAACGTCTCCAAAATTTTTACAGCACCTGTAAGCTATAATAGGTTTATATTTTCCCAATCCAGTCAAATCTTTGTTTTTTTTCGGTCAAAAAACAACTCTTATTAATAATTGTCTGAATTGTATTATCTACTGGACCAAATCTAAAACTAAACACACACCTTTTTGATTTTTATTTTTTATTTTTTTCTCCTCTTTTGACCACTACGGGGACAAGTCACTAATGCCTTTTTATATGCTTCCTCTATATTCTTGTCAGGGTTGCTGCATTCTTTAAACCGTTTTTTTTTTTTAAATCATCTGTTTGCTTTTGTAATCTGAATGGATCATTTGTTATTTTATTTAATTGCATGAATTGGCTGTAAGGAATAGATTTCTTTATGTGCCATGGGTGTGCACTATCATAATGGAGGAGCATACTGACTGCCGTTGCCTTTTTGTAAAGTTCACGTACTATCCTGCCCTCTCTAGCTGACAACTTTATAACCAAAAATTCAGTTTAATCAGTTTCAAAAATATGAGCACGTGTGGAGAATGAATTAGGGTACAGTATCGATAATCCCTTGGTTAAGCACATCAAAATGTTCCTGCATTATGTGGACGATGTCCTAATCATTTGGGACGGTTCTGAAAAGGACTTTGAGGCTTTCATGTCCTACTTAAATACAACTAACAGATTCAATATACTATTTACTCATATTTGTGATACTGATTGAAATGAATTTTTGGATATAAAGTTGTTGGCTAGAGAGGGCAGGATAGTACATGAACTTTACAGAAAACCAACGGCAGTCAATATGCACCTCCATTATGATAGTACACACCCATGGTACATAAAGAAATCTATTCCTTACAGCCAATTTATGTGTTCAAATAGCATAACAAATGATCCGTTCAGCTTACAAGAGCAAACAGTTGATTTAAAAAAACTGTTTAAGAAACGCGGCTTCCCTGACAAGAATATAGAGGAAGCATATAAAAAGGCATTAGTGACTTGTCCCCCTAGTGGTCAAAAGAGGAGAAAAAAGAAAAATCAAAAAGATTTGTGTTTAGTTTTAGATTTGGCCCATTAGATAATACAATTTGGACAATTATTGGTAAGAATTGTTTTTTGATTGAAAAAGACAAAGATTTGGCAGAATTGGGAAAATATAAACCTAATATAGTTACAGACGCTGTAAAAATTTGGGCGACGTTCTGGTCAAAAAGCGATATACACCACCAGAGACAAGGTTGCATAAGTCAAGTCCCAAAGGAAATTACAAGTGTGGCAGTTGCTCATTCTGTAATTTTCATTATACTGAGAAATCAATATAAATTTGAGACTGCTGGCATACAACTAAACAACTAATTACCTGTAAAACTAAAATGGTGGTGTATGTCGTTTTTTGCCCATGCGGTTTGTTCTACATAGGAAAACAATTCACCCACTTTTTATTAGATCTAGGGAGCACCGCAATTCTATTGAAACTGGTATAGGAGCCACAAAAATGATTGCCCTTATCAGAGAATTTCATAAAGGAGACAAGAATGTGTTAAAATTTGCTGAATTAGAGTGGGTGGAACCCAGAGCAAAAAGAGGAGATTTCCATAAAATTTTAGTGCAAAAGGAATCACAGTATATAATTAAATATAACGCCATGGGTCCCCTAGGCTTCAACGAGAAAAATGATCTTATAGTGTTCTTGTAAGTGCTAGCTATTGTTAACATGCTGTCATTAATGTAATGCTAATGTTACTGTCCATTTATTGTTTTTAATTGTTTAATTGATTTTAATTTGATTGGCGTCTATTAACTAAGTGTAGTGCCTACAAAAAAATAGGAACTGACGTCATGAGTTGTGGACCTGTGAAGTGCCATATAAGCAAAAAACGGCCGTCATCCCACATGCCCTTTGCACCCCCCCTCCCTCACAGTCTTTTTAATCACCTAATACTGAATGTAGGATTAAAGAATTTGTTACAGCAAGCCCGGTGAGTGCCTTTCTTTTTCTACAATGGATCTTTTAAGGAACTAAGCTGTGAAATGAGCACCACAGGAGGCAGCTGTTAATACTGCCCAGCAGAGCAGGACTTTCAAACAAACAAAGGTAGCTTGTGAACACAGCCACTCATTCTGTGTAAGCGATGTACTGAATAGTGCCCAGTATTCCTTCTCTTTTGACTGTAAAGTGGTGCTGTGGCCGTGAGGATGGCTGGTTCAGACCCCTGGTCCCTTTTATCCCAGTGCCGGTGTGGTGACCTGGTAGTGTTTTTCGCCGACACCTCTCGCTTGTGGTTGGGACCCCATAGCCTGGAGCATTTGTGGGCCCCGACTGTCTTTTGGCAGTCTCTCATCCATCCAATGAGCAGTGCGAACCCTGTAGGCTCGGTGTTCTGTTCCAGTCCCTGGATCAATCTTTACTGCTAATGCCCCCGGATTCTTGGGTCAGTGAAGTCCGTGAAGGTCCCCTCACTGTGCAGGAATTTGTCAGGGTGCCTGAAGCTGTCACCGGACCTAGGGTCCTTTGCCCCATCGGTGCTCTGGTTCCATAGGTACCTGGCTGTACCATCCCTGGCAACCACTCTCCTTACCACCTGGGTCACTGTTACATGACCCTGTCTGGAGACACATCCGCCCCCTTCAACTGTCACTACGGGACTCTCTTGTCTGACTGAGTGTCTGTTTAGACAGGTCTGTTTATCTTCTCCCACTGGGCTGCCTTCTAGTGGACTGTACTGCCTCCGCCTCTGGGTGGCTATCCAATGGGTCCTGGACTGGTCAGTCATCCCTAATGGGGAGTGGGAAACTGGGGATGTTATGTGTGTTGGTAGTACTGCTACTGAGCTTCCAGGTCCCTGGGGGTAGGCCCTGCATCTTTGTCAGGATGCAGTACCTAGTAGTGCCCTGAGGTGTGCAGGGGCACTACACAAGCACAGGATATTATCCAACAGGATTCAGGTTTGTTGGGAGTAGATATGATCAGATTGCTTCACGCAACCCTGGTCACTAGCCCAGGTCAGTACTCTCTGGTCATGAACGTAAGCTATATGAATTTCTTCAGCTTCTGGGATCACTACTGAGACATTTCATTCACTGACCTGGAGTGATATCATCTGTGCAGCATGTGGCGCACAGAAAACAGTGCCCCAGGTCAGCAAATTATTTACCAAGCTTGGGATCACAGAAGACAAGGAAATTTTGGTAGCTCATATCCATAGCCAGAGAGCACTGACCTTTACTGTGGACTGGCTTTGTGTGAAACCATCAGCAGATATCTTGTTGGGAGACATGTATTTCCAGTCTACTCCAGCTCACGCTACAGTTTTCACCTCCATAGGGCAGCTATTTAACTTTTTAAATAATGTTAGCTATACTACACTATACAGACTTTAGTAGTGTAAAAACAAGAAAGCCAGCACTAAATGTGCACTACAGCACTAAAATTTGCAAACTGTACTTGTTAAAATTTGAGATTTTTGGCAAAAAATTGCAATTTTTTTAGCTACCCCGCCACGTCATGGCAAATTTTTTTGGGACAGTCCTACTCTAAAATATTTTAGAGTAAATGTGCCAGACGGCCTCACATGTGAAAAAGTAGAACTGTTCCTAGCAGCACTTACTTGGTGTTTTTGAGTCCCCTACCCATGACTGAATCATGGACTTTAGTAGTGTAAAGAGGTTTAGAAAAGTATACAAAAAGCCCAATGGCATAACATTTGAACTATTGCCAATTGAAAAGTGAGAATTCCTATTAAAAATATAAACTTCCAAAGCACATGTAAATATGCCAAACTAAATGAATTCCTTATATCTAAAATACAATTTATATTAATTCTCTAATCCAATGCAGTTTAATACAACTAATAATCATAAGTTATTTGCATTGAGAAAAAGGAAGCGCTATCATACTATCTCAATACATTGGTTTCATTAAGCTTCCACCACCCAATCTTAGGTTATGTTCACATGCATGTTTTGCTTGTTTGTTTTAATGGTTTTATGCAAATAAATGCAAATAAAAAGCTGCTTTTTACAGTACCAGAAAAAGTTATGAAATTTCTGACATCTCATGCACACATATACACATTTTCTTGTTTTTCCTGACTGAAATGGAAAACTGCTCCATTTTTGCGGCATTTTATAAAAACAGTATTTCAATTCTCTGAGTTTTTGCTGCTTTTTCTACATTAAGGCTATGTGCGCAATTTGCTTTTTTACCTGCTTTTCCACTGCTTTTTCAACTGCAGCGTTTTCATGCCAAAATGCTTGCGTTCTGCTTTTCAAGCAACGTCAATAGGACATTGAGCTTTCTTGTGCGCACTTTGCTGCGCTTAATTTGCATAAATTTGGGCAAAAACTCAGCGTTTTTAAGAAGCAACATGTCAATTGTTTTTGCAATTTTGGCTGCGTTTCCCATCCATTCAATATAATACAAAACTGCAGCGTCTCTAAAATCACCGAAAAAGCACTAAAAACTCATGAAAACCGCAAGGTGCGCATAGGCTACTTTCTTTGCATTTTACATGCATTTTTAAAGCCAAAAGCATTGTCCTTTCTGCCAGAGGATGCTTTTTGAACTGCAAGTACCTCGACGCAAAGTGCGCACATAGCCTAAAAGCAATGAGAGTGTAGAAATGCAGCTGGATTTTTTGCTTTATTTTTATCTTTTTGCTGTTTATGTGGTGCATGGAATAAACTTCATTTAAACTTGTATTGTAGACAAATCATACACCAAAAACACAGCTAAAAATTAAGCAAAAATACAGCAAAAATGCAGCTTTATTACTGCCAAGAAAACAAGTTTTGCTGCAGCAAAAAGAAGCAAAAACACAACATGTACACATAGGCTTATACTACCACCCATCTGATTACAATCTGATGATTTATTATAATTTATGATCGTACATGGTTGAAACAGTTTTTCTAGAAAAATTAAAAAAATTAATTGGATAGCAGTCCCTTCATGACCAAGGATGTACCGGTACATCCTATTTGTTGGGTGCTTACCATCATTGTCGTCGGGGACTCGGCTTTCCCGACAGATGAGCCCCAGCCCTCACAGCCAGAGATAGTCTCCGTGCTGTGCCTAGCTGTTTAACCCCTTAAATGCCATGATTAGTATCAATTGTGGCAGTTCGGGGGTTCGGAGAGGGATCGGCTACCTCTACCCTCCGATCGGGATTCCCGTGATGTAATTGTGAGTGCCCATCATTATCATGGTGATTCAAGGTCGACATGATAACCTCCGAGTCACCTAAATACAGAAAGCCTGAGTGATCATGCTGCAGCTTGAGCACTTTAGACTTTCACTGAGCAACTCTGACACCTCTGATGTTCTGCAGTGATTGCAGCTACAATCAGATTACTGTGTGGTAAGGCCCAATAAAGGGACTAAGGGAAAAAGTGAAAAAATGCAAAAAAAAAGAAAAAATCCGAAAATAAAGAACAAAAAAAGTTCCAATAGTTATATTTGTGTAAATAAATACAGTATATATATATATAAAATGTACACATATTTGGTATTAACGCGCCTATAACATGATCTATAAAACTGTCACACGAGTTATTACCTTCTTCAATGAACACCTTAAAAAAATTAGCAAAAGCTATATTTTCCTATAACAGCTGACAAAAAAGTGGACTAAGGGCTCGTGTGCACGTGGCGTAATTACATGCATTTACGCTGTGTATTGCACTGCAGCATAAATTCTTGCATCCTGCGTTCACTGCACAATCTATGTAAATTATGCATGATACGTGCGCACGTTGCATTCTTGAACGGAGCAATTTGTATGCTAAAATTTTGACCCAAATCCGTGCATTCAAAAAAGCAACATGTTAATTAATTTGTGCGCTTTGGATGCAGCTCCCACTCTGTCAATGGGAGAACCAGCATCCACAGCACATGAAATCGGCTTTTTTTCTTAAAAAAACACTGCATCCATTACGCAGTGTTTCTGCAGCGATTTGAAGCGCACATGTGCTGTCAAATCGCTGCAGAATATTTAGCATGTACGTGCCCACGAGCCCTTAAGGCCACTTTACACGCTGCGACATTGCTCAAGTGATCTCGATGGGATCACGGAATTTGTGACGCACATCCGGTCGCTCTAGCGATGCCGTTGCATGTGACACCTTTGAGCGATTTTGCATCATTGCAAAAAACGTGCAAAATCGCTCATCGGTGACATGGGGGTCCATTCTCTAATATCGCTGCAGCAGTAACAAAGGTATTCCTTGTTCCTGTGGCAGCACACATCGGTATGTGTGACACCGCAGGAACAAGGAACCTCTCCTTACCTGCCTCCCGCCCGCAATGAGGAAGGAAGGAGGTGGGCGGATTTTTGTCCCGCTCATCTCCGCCCCTCCGCTTCTATTGGGTGGCGGTTCAGTGACGCAGCTGTGACGTCGCTGTAACGCTGAACAAACTGCCCCCTTAGAAAGGAGGCGGTTCGCCGGTCACAGCGACGTCGCAGGGCAGGTAAGTAATGTGACGGGTCTGAACGATGTTGTGCACCACGGGAAGCGATTTGCCCATGTCGCACAACCGATGGGGGCGAGTACCCACGCTAGCGATATCGATCACAATATCGCAGCGTGTAAAGCGGCCTTTAGATGGTATAAAACAGTCAAATAGAAATAGAAAAGTAGTGCAGAAAATGTCATGTTGTTCTGCAAAATACAAGCTGCCATACAGTTCCATCAGCATAAAAATAAAAAAAACTATAGCTCTCAGAATACAGTAATGCAAAAACTGTTTTTTTCTATAAAATTGTTTTTATGTGTAATAGTGATAAAATATTAAAAAAAAGCAATATAAATGTGTTATTGCTGTAATTGCACTGGCCTGAAGAATAAAATGTCTTCTCATGTTTACAGCACGGTTAAAACTTAACAGTGTAAAAAAAACAACTGTTAATGAGTTGCTGTTTCTTCCTCACAAAAACTTGAATGCGATCAAAAAATATTATGTGGCCCAAAATTCTTCCAATAAAAACTCCAACTCATCCTCCAAAAAACAAGCCCTCACTTTATCTCTGTCAGCAGTAGAATAAAAAATTATAGCCTTCAAAATTAGTAATTCAAAATCCCTTTATTTTATAAAAAAACATTTTTAGTGTGATAATAGCCAAACCTAAAAAACTTATATAAATGTGATATCACTGTAATCGTACAGACCAGAGAAATAAAGCCGCCTAATAACTTTACATCATACTTACACCATATGGTGAACAGCGTAAAAAGTAAAGCCACCTCATCACCATCTTCACCTGCTTTTGATTTGTTTTTTTCTGCAGAACAAGGAAAAACCCCCACATAAAATCTAACCTGTAATACTACATTTAAAAGGTAATTCAAGCCAAAATCAAAACACTCATAGTGCAGGGACAGGTGAAAGGTAACACTAAAATTAGCAATACCAGAAAAAAGGTAGGGTACAGTTAGCCCTAATGAGCCCTAAATCTGACCCTACCTAGCAATGGAGGGTATGACGCCCTAGAATTGTGGTGGCCCTATTCATCGATGGGTAACCTTAACAATCACTAACTCACCCTACACTAAATACACATAAACAAACAAAAATAGAGAAAAATAATTCCAAATGTTAAAAAAACAGATCAAGATGACTAAGCAATAATATGCAATAATAAACATACAGTTAGGTCCAGAAATATTTGGACAGTGACACAAGTTTTGTTATTTTAGCTGTTTACAAAAACATGGATAAAAAGAAATCACGATGGATAAATAAGACTGTACAAAGTATAATAAAACAAAAACAAAGGGCATTTAAAATCTTAAAGGCTGAGAATACAGAAATAGAATTTTCAGAAGTATAAAGATATCAATAGGAAATGTAAAAAAGAAATCAAACAAGCAAAATTAGCTACTGAAACAAAAATCGCCAATGACATTAAAATAAATCCAAAATATCTTTTATAAATACATTAATGCCAAAAGGAAAACAAAGGATAGTATCGGCCCCTTAAAATATAATAACAAGTTAGTTATAGAGGACAAACAAAAGACTGAGATATTAAATAGGCATTTCTCATCTGTATTCACCAAGGAACTGACTGTACCAGGGATCATTCAACAAGTGAAAAATCAAAGTTCACCACCCGATATAATTAATTTAACACAAGATGAAGTACGCCTACGTCTGAGTAAATTAAACATTGACAAATCCCCAGGGCCAGATGGCATTCATCCACGAATATTGAGGGAATTGAGCTCCGTAATCGACAGACCGCTGTATCTCATCTTTTTAGACTCACTTGTAACAGGGTTGGTGCCTCAGGATTAAAGGATTGCTGATGTGGTACCGATATTTAAGAAAGGTAAGAGGGTAGATCCAGGCAACTACCGTCCAGTAAGCCTGACATCAGTAGTATGCAAAGTTTTTGAGGGCATTTTAAGGGATGACATGCAAAAATATATTGCAGAAAATAATATGATAACTGACAAACAGCATGGATTCATGAAAGATAAGTCGTGTCTAACCAACCTGTTGGGGTTCTATGAGGGGGTAAGTTCAAACCTGGATATTGGTAATGCAGCTGATGTGATTTATTTGGACTTTGCAAAGGCATTTGATACTGTACCACATAATAGCCTTATACTAAAGCTCCAGAAGCAAGGACTAGGGGACACAATATGCAACTGGGTAAGGAATTGGCTAAAAGATAGGAAACAAAGAGTAGTCATAAATGGTACATTATCTAAATGGGCTATAGTCAGCAGTGGGGTGCCGCAGGGATCTGTGCTTGGACCGATTCTTTTTAATCTCTTTATTAATGACCTTGTGGATGGGATTGATAGTACAGTGTCAGTCTTTGCCGATGACACCAAACTATGTAGGATATTAAAAACTGACCTGGATAGTACAATATTACAAAAAGATCTGGATAAGATGTCAGAATGGGCAGATACTTGGCAAATGAGATTTAATGTTGATAAATGTAAAGTAATGCACCTAGGACGAAGTAATCCTATAGCTGCGTATACATTAAATGGAAGTAAACTCGGGACTACAGAACAGGAGAAGGACTTGGGTATTCTCATTACAAATAAGCTGAGCAGCAGCACTCAATGTCAAGCAGCAGCTGCTAAACAAACAAGATTTTAGGGTGTATAAAAAGAGAGATTAGATCCCGTGATCCCAACGTATTGTTGCCCCTCTATAAATCACTTGTAAGGCCACATCTGGAATACGGGATCCTGTTTTGGGCTCCACATTTTAAAAAGGACATTCAGAAGTTAGAGTCAGTTCAAAGGCGGGCAACTAGACTATTACAAGGAATGGAAGGCCTCCCATATGATGACAGGTTGAAAAAGTTAGATATGTTTAGCTTAGAAAAAAGACGTCTCAGAGGAGATCTCATTTATATGTATAAATACATGTGTGGTCAATATAAAGGACTGGCACATGACTTATTTCTTCCAAAGACAGTACTAAGGACCAGGGGGCACTCACTGCGAGTGGAAGAAAAGCGATTCCGACAGCTAAATAGGAAAGGGTTCTTTACAGTTAGAGCAGTCAGACTGTGGAAGGCCCTACCACAAGAGGTAGTAATGGCAGATACTATAACAGCTTTTAAAAAAGGGCTGGATGATTTCCTCAGTACACAAAACATTGTTGGTTATAAATGACTTAGTGACTAAATGTAGAACTGGTGGAGGAAGGTTGAACTAGATGGACCTAGGTCTTTTTTCAACCTAAGTAACTATGTAACTATGTAACTATGTTCAGAAATACAATTATATATATAATATGGGCTGAAAGTGCACACTCCCAGCTACAATATGAGTGTTTTCGCATCCAAATCGGAGAAAGGGTTTAGGAATCATAGCTCTGTAATGCATAGCCTCCTCTTTTTCAAGGGACCAAAAGTAATTGGACAAGGGACTCTAAGGGCTGCAATTAACTCTGAAGGCATCTCCCTCGTTAACCTGTAATCAATGAAGTAGTTAAAAGGTCTGGGGTTGATTACAGGTGTGTGGTTTTGCATTTGGAAGCTGTTGCTGTGACCAGACAACATGCGGCCTAAGGAACTCTCAATTGAGGTGAAGCAGAACATCCTGAGGCTGAAAAAAAGAAAAAATCCATCAGAGAGATAGCAGACATGCTTGGAGTAGCAAAATCAACAGTCGGGTACATTCTGAGAAAAAAGGAATTGACTGGTGAGCTTGGGAACTCAAAAAGGCCTGGGCGTCCACGGATGACAACAATGGTGGATGATCGCCGCATACTTTCTTTGGTGAAGAATAACCCGTTCACAACATCAACTGAAGTCCAGAACACTCTCAGTGAAGTAGGTGTATCTGTCTCTAAGTCAACTGTAAAGAGAAGACTCCATGAAAGTAAATACAAAGGGTTCACATCTAGATGCAAACCATTCATCAATTCCAAAAATAGACAGGCCAGAGTTAAATTTGCTGAAAAACACCTCATGAAGCCAGCTCAGTTCTGGAAAAGTATTCTATGGACAGATGAGACAAAGATCAACCTGTACCAGAATGATGGGAAGAAAAAAGTTTGGAGAAGAAAGGGAACGGCACATGATCCAAGGCACACCACATCCTCTGTAAAACATGGTGGAGGCAACGTGATGGCATGGGCATGCATGGCTTTCAATGGCACTGGGTCACTTATGTTTATTGATGACATAACAGCAGACAAGAGTAGCCGGATGAATTCTGAAGTGTACCGGGATATACTTTCAGCCCAGATTCAGCCAAATGCCGCAAAGTTGATCGGACGGCGCTTCATAGTACAGATGGACAATGGCCCCAAGCATACAGCCAAAGCTACCCAGGAGTTCATGAGTGCAAAAAAGTGGAACATTCTGCAATGGCCAAGTCAATCACCAGATTTTAACCCAATTGAGCATGCATTTCACTTGCTCAAATCCAGACTTAAGACGGAAAGACCCACAAACAAGCAAGACCTGAAGGCTGCGGCTGTAAAGGCCTGGCAAAGCATTAAGAAGGAGGAAACCCAGCGTTTGGTGATGTCCATGGGTTCCAGACTTAAGGCAGTGATTGCCTCCAAAGGATTCGCAACAAAATATTGAAAGTAAAAATATTTTGTTTGGGTTTGGTTTATTTGTCCAATTACTTTTGACCTCCTAAAATGTGGAGTGTTTGTAAAGAAATGTGTACAATTCCTACAATTTCTATCAGATATTTTTGTTCAAACCTTCAAATTAAACGTTACAATCTGCACTTGAATTCTGTTGTAGAGGTTTCATTTCAAATCCAATGTGGTGGGATGCAGAGCCCAACTCGCGAAAATTGTGTCACTGTCCAAATATTTCTGGACCTAACTGTATATGTCACTAATCTGGTAGGAAGTCCAGCAGTCAGGGTCCTCAAAGAAAACATTGTGATTTTTCTGGTACAAGTTACACAGATCACACCACTGTGTGGTCCGTGTGATAACAGTGATGCCAGAAAAAAAAGGACTTGTGTCCATGCAGTACCCACGGACACACATGTACTGTGCATGGAAACATGTCAGTGAGCAATCACTGATGTGTGCACAGACTCATTGATTTTAATGGTTCTGCGTATGTCCATGATTCTACTATGTACAAAAACTACAACATACTTACCGTAATCGCTGACGTTTGAAGGAGGGCTTACACTGAGCGCTTATACTTGGAAATATGTGTGTAAGTGCCCACAAAAATAGCAGCATTTTGGATGCTGTGTTTTAAGTACAAGCACAGTGGATAGGATTTATAAAAAATTCCATGCCCACTGTGCTTCTTTTTCCACAGCATAAACTGACATGAGGCCCAGCTTCCCTAGCTGCAGCATGTCAATTTATGCTTGCAGAAATGCTAGTGTACTCCGCAGGGAGAACAAATTGAAAGTCCACAGCACCCAAAACCATGATCATGGGCATAGGCAGATGTAGTCTCCTGCGAGAACACTTGCATCACTTTCATATAGAAGAATCGCTGGATCCAGGAGATAGCATGTCAGGAACGTGGGCAAATGCCCTAAATCTCTAAAAACATGATTCAGACAAAATTCCCAAAAGATAATTCATTGTAGTCAGGCTGAGGGAGTCACTTTGACCACAGGTCTGATGGGGTTTGTCTTTTTACGGTGAAAAAAGGAGTTGGACCCAGCACTGATTCCAAAAGTATATTAAAAATAAAGTTTCTTTATTAATGCATGATTAAAAGTTTATATGAAGACCATAATGAAAAATATAGAACATAGAACTTAACGCATTTCGGACTTCATAAATTTAAAAGCAAAAAAACTAGTCCTTATGATTAAGGACTAGTTTTTTTGCTTTTAAATTTATGATGTCCGAAACGCGTTAAGTTCTATGTTCTATATTTTTCATTATGGTCTTCAATAAACTTTTAATCATGCCACGCGTAGTGGCAAAAAAATTCCAAAGGCCAAAATTACGTTTTTTGGTCGCGGCAAGTTTTACGCAAAATGCAATAACAGGCGATCAAACCGTAGCATCTGCGCAAAAATGGTACCATTAGAAACGACAGCTCGAGACAAAAAATAAGCCGTCACTGAGCCATAGATCCAGAAAAATGAGAACGCTACGTGTTTCGGAAAATGGCGCAAAACGTGCGCCACTTTTATTGGACAAGCTTGCAAATTTTTTTTAACCCCTTAGATACAAGTAAACCTATACATGTTTGGTGTCTACAAACTTGCACTGACCTCAGGCATCATAAGCATACATCAGTTTTACTATATAGTGAACACTGTGAATAAAACATCCCAAAAACTATTGTGCCATCACACTTTTTTTGCAGTTTTTCCACACTTGGAATTTTTTTGCTTTTTTCCAGTACACCATATGGTAAAACCTATAGTTTCATTTAAAAGTACAACTTGTCCCACAAAAACAAGCCCTCATATGGCAAGATTGACGGAAAAATAAAAAAGTTACGGCTCTCGGAAGAAGGGGAGCAAAAATCAAAAACGCAAAAACGGAAAGTGCCCCGGGGCTGAAGGGGTTAAACTCCCAACACACAATCTTGTTCTACTACCCATCTGACAACAATCTATTCATTTATTATAATCTGTGATTGTTCATGGCTTCAACAGCTTTTCTATAAAAATACTAAACATTAATAAGATATTAATAACTCTAGTGCCAACTGCTTTGTATTCTGTTGTATAATTGCCCACACTTCTGCTCCTGGTCATTATAATAACTGGTAAAATTCACAATGGATTAAAATTAATTTATTAATCATTCTTTCAAATAGATGGTTGAAAGACATGTATTAATTTATGTGTCATCTTGACATTCCTCTATCTAGTTAAATTTAATTGAATATTCAGCTTCATTTTGCTAGTACGCCAGCCATGGTATGTTCTTCTTATTTCTAATGTTTTATTTATTTACATGCTCCTCATGCAGTAATAAAGAAATCAAATATTCTTTTTCTCCAGTTTCATAACATACTCTTATTTTATTAATTTCTTTTCTCAAAAGAAGAATATTATGCAAGGCAACCAAAACTAAATCTTTAATAAACAAGTTTGCCTTGTCTAGTTTAAAAGAAACCTGAGTTACTACATTTATAAATGAGCGGATCAAGTTTAAGTTGAATTTTCTGAAATTTGCAATTTCACACAAATTCAAACACTCTTTGATTCTTTTTGCTACGAGCAAAAAAAATAAATGTTCGGCCTAATTTCACACACTGCTGAAGGCTCGGTGAGTATACTATTGGCGTGGCTATACTGGCATCATCATAAAGCCATAGTTATCAACTAAGTCAAGATTAACTCCTTCACGACCTTGGACATATATACTGTATGCGTCCTAGAAGGTGTCCTCCAGCAGCAAGCCTACTGTAATCCCCGCACATGTCTGCTAATCCAATCAGCAGATATCTGTGGCTAACAGGCACAGGTGGATCTGCACAGGTGGATCACAGATCCACCTGTGCCTGCTTACCACTTAGATCACGGTATCAAAATCTGACATTGCAATTTAAATGGCAAGGATCGCGACTTTCTCTGTAGCCATTGGCAGCCCTGTGACACGATCACAGGGTGCCATGTTGTTGCCATTGTAGCACAGAGTCAGTTGATGACCCCTGATGATACTATGACATATTTCCTGAGTTTTAGCCAACAGTGCACTGACATGCAAAGGGGATGAGCATTTCTGCTGATCAGGGCGATGCTGAGATAAAGTCCCAAAGGAGACTAGTAAAATCAATAAAAAAGTTAAAAAAGTTTTAAAATATATGAAAAATTTATAAAACCTAAAACTTCAAATTCCAAACATTTTTCCCCATTGAAAATATAAATATAATAATATAATATAAAACATAATAAAAATATACACATATTTGGTATTGTCCAATTCAAAAATGCCCGATGTATCAAAATATAAACTCAATTAATTTGATCGATACACGGCGTGGCAAGAAAAAAAATTCCAAACACCAACATTTAGTGAATAGAATGAATAAAAGATCCCCAAAGCAATTGTGCAATTGCACTTTTTTTGCAATATCACCGGACTTGGAATTTTTTTTCCCGTAGTTGGTAAAACTGAAGGTTTTATTCAACATTACAACTCGTCCCTCAATAAACAAGCCCTAATATGGCAATATTGAT
Source organism: Anomaloglossus baeobatrachus (assembly GCF_048569485.1). NCBI lineage: Eukaryota > Metazoa > Chordata > Amphibia > Anura > Aromobatidae > Anomaloglossus > Anomaloglossus baeobatrachus. The sequence goes on from NC_134358.1 coordinate 283,067,300, forward strand.
GGAAAAATAAAAAAGTTATGGCTCTTGGAAGAAGTGGAGAAAAAAATGAAACTGGAAAATGAAAAATTGCAGGGGGGTTGAAGGGGTTAAAGTTATATACAGTGAACTACTGTGGTTGTATAGTTGCACCATTCAATTTGACTGATTTAATAGATATGTGATATACTGTGCTAACAGCACCTTAATATCTGCATTTTCTTTTTACACAGTGCAAGCATGGGGGGACAGTATTAAATCCCTCATTTTAAATTTTTAAACAAAATCAAGTTATGATTTCAAGAAATACAGGGTTAAGGGTTTGAAATAATCACATTTAATAGTCAGGTGTCAGAAAAATACTGCGGCTGTAGCCACAAATGACTTTGTGTGCATCCCATCATCTAGCAACCTCTTTATGTAGAGATAAGTGATGTTCATTAAGGGTGTAAGAATTTTGAACCAAATTAAAAGGCTGAAAAAATAGCTTATTTTGCTTTTGCTTACCTATCTTTAAAATTACATTTTGCAATGGTACACCACATTACAATACTGTGGTATGTTGCAACAATTTTAGGCAGTGTTCCTACCTTCAGGCAAACGTTTCAATTTAGAAATTTTTTGGCAGTGGAAATTCAAGTTAACTATCCAAAACAATATGTAAATAATTTATTACAGTAAATCAAGGCTAGTAATAAGCAATCCCCTGTATTTGAATTCCGCAAACCAGCACCAACTAAAAAAAAAATTGGTACCACAGCCAAATTTGACCCCGAACTTGACCTCAAATAACAAACCCAATACAATTCAATGGGACTGAGAAGTTCTGCCTTGTAAAATGACCGTAGTAACTAGTAGGGGGCTACAAAAATGGAAGTTAAATGGTAGTAACAGCAGGACCGTTATAAGTTATAAACCTTGTTTGCCAGAGGATCACCCTGCAGTCAGACTCTATTCTGGGCACACTTATTAAGATTCATCAATATTCACTGCATCCCCCTCCCACCATTTGTGCCTATGTCTGTGATTGGTTGCAGACTGCTATGGATGCCACCTACCCTGTGTCTGCATCTGTGATTGGTTTCAGTCAGTTTACTGTATGGCTGTGTAAAAATAAAGAAAAAATATTAAAAAATTGAAGTATCTATTAATCCTATTTTGATAGCCAACACGAGTAAAACAACAGCTACTAGGTGCAACCTCCACCTGTGAGCTTTACCGTAGCTGGATATCAAAATAGAGGTGATAGATCCTAGATCCTATGGTAGTTCTTTTTAATTATTTAAGTAAATAGCTTTAATAAAGGTATAGCGTCCCCCCACTTTTGATATCCAGCCATGGTAAAGCAAACAGGTGAGTGCTGGTATTATCAGGATGGAGGAGCCATGCATATTGCCCCCCCAGGCTAAAAATATTAGCCCACAGGTGTCCAGAATTGACACATCACATTTATTGGGCCATCCCTAGCACTTTACCCAGCTCATCCCAGTTGCCCTGGTGTGGTGGCAATTAGGGTAATAAAAAAGGTTAAGGACAGCTATGATTTGTCAAAAATGTCAGCTGCTCTTAACCCCTGCATTAGTAATGGAAGAAGTGTGACCTCTAGGGACTGCCCTGGAGTAGTACTTGGAGTCTATAGGCTGCCAAGTCATCACCGGTATGTGGTGCAGTGGATCCATATCTGTGTGCATGACAAATGCCCTCCAGCTATCAAATCACATTGTCTAGCACTGCCAGAACTATCAGAGCCAGTATAAAACATAGAAGTCATCTAAACAATGCCATTTCATGCTTTTAAAACATTTGAATGGAGGGCAGATTAAGAATGTAGAACAATGAAAATGATAGTGGCACTCTTATCGTGCATAAATTGCACCCTTACACATACAGAATCCAATCATGTATATGCAAGCATTGGTTGATCCTGGGTCAGGGCTATCCAAAGGTCACTGAATTCCAGAATCCCTTCCACCCATGTTTCCGTAGAGCACCTAACTTGAGTAACAAGCTAGTCAGGGCTGACAATGGCACCATCTCCAGGACAGTCCAGGCCTTATGCAACAACACAAAGAAGGGGCACATTCCCCTTTTTAAAATTATTTTAGTGTAACAACGTGACCAAGTGTGACAAGGTATATCATCCACATACTGGCCAGGGTTTTCCCATCAAAAGTTTCTATACCTGTGAGTCCTCCTTTGTAGTATACACAATCAAGTGCCCCTTTGGTTTATTATATGGGGGAGAGACGACTCAACAAGTGAGGTATAGAATCTCCCAACATAAATCCACCATTCAGTATGAGCGACTCTCCCTATCACTACCATCCCATTTCCACCAAATGGGCCATAAACTTTCCCAACTTAAATCCCAAGTGTTGGAGCATGTTTCCATTCATAGAAGAGGCCTTAGTCATACCACCCAAATTAAAGAGGAAAACATTTTGGATATTCAGGTCATAGACACTGGAACCTAAAGGTCTTAATAAGGAATTTGACACTGGCGGTTTCACTTGACCCTTTTTTTCACTGCTTTAAGAGGGTTTATTATAGTGTTACATTAACTTTGGTCTTTGTGATGTACACTTACGCTCTTTTCTTTCTTTTACAGCACCACGAATAATCCACCAAGAGTATGGTAACACCAATGCTTTTTTTATAACTGTAGTTTTTATTGAGTTATATAAAGTTTAACAGATATCCATTAGCATATGCCCAATGCAACCGTATAAGTAACACCAATGTTTGTTTCCGGTAATATCACCATGCCCGTTCCCCACCACTAAACCCCATTTCCTTCCTGACCCTTCACTTTTGGCCCACTTCCCATTCCAATCCCTCTCCCTCAGACACATACAACAGACACACACACACACACACACACATATTAATCTGACCATCACTGTGCATTCCAGCCTCTCTTCTTTTCCCCATTTTGTCCTTTCTCCCCTCCCTTTGTTTCCTTCATCCTCACAATCTTATTACCATACACTTTTGTTTGTACGCTACTTTTCTTCTCTCATTCTTTTTATACTCACCTCTCTTGTTCTCCTTTTTTATTTTCTAATTTTTCCTTATTTTTCCTTATTCCACCCCCCTTATTCCATTCACTCCCCTTTTTACTTATTCCCACCCCCTTTTCCTTATGTGCCTCCTATTTACAAATTTTTTCTTTACCCTTTTTTATTTATATTTTCCTTAATATCAGTCTCCATTTTACATTTCACTCTTTCCTTCTTTCACCATATGCTTTATATTGTTCTTCTTCCCATTTTCACCAGTCTTCTTTTGGCCCCACACTCTGCCCCTTTTTATCCCTATATCCCAGATCACAACACACTACCTCCCTACCCAGTATGTAAATTATCGGTGATGCTTGGGCCTAGTTCCGTCCATCTCCTTCTGCACAACGATATTACACCTTCGCTGACCGCACAACATTGGTGCCAACCACTGCCATCCAGAGTGTCATCTCTACTGTCCAGATCAGAAATGGTGAGTCCCTGCTTTCCACGATTGTTGCTATATTTTTTTCTTTATGAATATCTATTATATTTTTTTTATTGGCTCTATGTACCTGTCTTATTTGCGACAATCATTTCTTCAGATACTACCCTGCTTTATTTCATCTCCTGTTGGTCTATGTTCTGATTGCTGGGGACGGGGGCTGCCTTTAAACTGCAAAATTTTACACCAGCCTGTTAATTATTTGTACATTTATAGAATCTTGTATTTATCAGCATATTTGATTTATACACTCACTTTTGCATACACTGTTTTGTCCCGTTATTTTATAGTGTGTGTTTGACAAAGGTCTGTAATAGACCGAAATTTTACATTTTGCACACCTTGGTTATTGGATTTTAAGAAATAAAAAGACCTTGCTCTTTAAGTAACTGAGTGCTGGAATTTTTTTCATATATTGTGTATGGTTTGGGAACCATTTGTTACGCATCTGTGAAAAGCAATATTGAAGTCTTGCAACAGATTCTCAATGGGATTTGCTTGGGCTATTCAAACACATGAATATGCGTTGGACTAAACCATGTAGATGATGCAGTTAGCATGTGAAAAAAAGTGTTTTGGTCATATTAGACCAAGTAGAACATTTTGGGCTAAATGCAAAACGCAATGTGTGGTGGAAAACTAATAATGAACAAACACCCTGAAAACACCAATCTCACCATTAAACATGGTGATGGCAGCTTAATGTTGTGGGGATGGTGTTCTGTTGAAGGGACAAAGAAGCTTGTCAGAGTTCAGGGTAAGATGGATGGAGCTAAATACTGGGAAATCTTGAAGGAAAAAACCTGTCAGAGACATGAGACTCGAGATGCATTCACATTCCAGCAGGACAAAGACTCTAAGCATACTTGCAGAGCCGCGGTGCCTTGTGAAAGTATTCATCCCCTCAGCATTTTTCCTATTTTACTACCTCATAATCATAACCTGGAATGTCATTGTTTTTTTTGAGTGTTGCATCAGTTCATTGAAAGAATATGCCTACAACTGTGAACATTTTGTTTTCATTTTATAGTTAAGCAAACAACAAATAGGACAAAATAACTGAGAACATCAGTGTGCCTAACTATTCACCCTCTAAAGTCAAAACTTTGTAGAACCACCTTTTGTGGCAATTAAAGCTGTCAATCGCTTTGGTTAAATTTCTGTGAGCTTTCCACATCTTGCCACTGGGAATTTTGCCCATTTCTCAAGGCAAAACTCCGCTAGCTCTTTAAATGTGATGGTTTCCACTGATGAACAGCAATCTTCAAGTCTAAGTGCAGATTCTAAAATGGATTAAAGTCTGTTCTTTGACAAGGCCAATCCAATACATTTATACATTTTCCCTTAAATCAGTTTACTGTTGCTTTAGGGTCATATTTTGGGCCATTGTCTTGTTGAAAGGTGAAACTCTATCCCAGTCTCAAAGTAGTGACAAATTGAAACATGTTTAGCTCAAGAATATCCCTGTATGTTTTCACCTTGAGTTAGACCATTTTTCTTGCCTCTGCTGGTTTTTCTTGGGGTGATGATTTGGGATTGTTTGGCGCCAGACAAAGCTTTTACCTTTCTGGTAAAAAGCTTCATTTTTTTTCTCATCTGACCACAGCACCTACTTCATTAGATTTATGGAGTCTCCCACATGCCTTTTAACAAAACCAAAACTAGCCTTCAAACTTGTGGCTGTAAGTAAAGAGTTTTTTCTGGCCACTCTTTCATGAAGGCCAGCTATATGGTGTGTACGGCTAATTTAGATCTTATAGACAGATATTTTAGTCTCTGCTTGGGAACACTGCAACTCCTTAATGGTTACCTTTGGTCTCTTGCCTAGGCTGAGGGTTTTGGTGGGAGGTCCTCTCTTGGCAGGCTTGTTGTGATACCATGTTCTTTCTATTTGATGATAATGGATTTTGTAGTGCTCAGGGGGTTCATCAGAGATTGAGCTATTTTTTTTTAGAATCAAACCCTGACTTGTACTTATTAATTTTGTCTTTGATTTGTTTGCAGATGTCCTGGGTGGAGATGAGAGGACATGTTTGATTTTGGTTTGATGGGTTTAGCTGGACTTTAGGTAAAATTCCATTCTGGATCCGTACCTGACCTGAACCCCAATGAAAGTCACTGATTCTGAAGTTCTGGTCTCAGCCCATATATAGCCAGCCATAAACAAAACACTTCCAGGAGAGGTGAGCGGGTTTTTTCCATTTTGTGTCTGGTGCACACTACATCGGATAATGCTCATTACCCACAATGTGAGCTATTTAAACACTTCCAGTGGCTCGCACTGGGCTGAGCACCGAGCATACCCAAGTACAGCTATGCTTGAGCGAGTGATTAGCATAGGAAAGCACCCAAACTCAGAACTCAAACACTGGTTTTATTGTGAAGTCTGTGCTAGGAACGAACACCAAACTTTACTCTTCAGGTTTGCTCATCTCTACTCTTTTGTCTTCATGGTGTTGTTTGGTTAGTGGTGTCTTTTGCTTAATAGTGTTGCAGCTTCTGTGGCCTTTCTGAAAAAATATGTATATACTGACTGATCATATGACACTTAGATTGCACACAGATCAACTTCCTTTCACTAATCATGTGACTTATGAAGATAATTGCTTGTATGAGAAATTTTCAGGGGCCTAATAGCAAAGGGTGTGAATACATCTGCACATAACCCTTTTAATTTATTTTAAGCCATAAATTACATTTTTGCCTATTTTTTTCTCAGTTCACTTTACCAACTTAGACTATTTATAACTGATTCACCTCAAAAAAATCGGATTACAAAAATATTTAAACACCGGTTCTAATGTAACAAAATAGGTAAAAAGTCAAAGGAGTGAATATTTTTTCAAGGCACTGTATAACGGAATAGTTTAGATCAAAGCATCTTAACCTCATAACGACGGCCGTACGACTTAAAGCGGCGGCAAAACAGGGTACTTATTCTGTTCCGCCGCTTTAAAGCGGCGGCCCGAAAAAACCCTGTAGCGCCCCCCAGCGACCGAAAATCTCGGGGGTTTCAGCTACCGGGGGTAGCTGAGACCCCCCAGATTATGAATCGGGGTGTTTTTTTTGGACCCCGATCATGTGACCGGCGGTATACACCGTATACCGACGAACACATGAAAAAAAAGAAATGGCCGGTAAAACTGATTTCTTTTTCATCTGACATGATCAAACATGTCAGATGAGAAAGAAATCTAACCCCCTAGTGCCCCCAAAGTCCCCGGTACCGGAGAGTCCCCCCACCCCCACCCCTACCCCCACCGGACATCCAAAATGGCGCCGAAGCGCACAGAAAACTGCCGCCGGCGCCGGCTCTGCAGTCATTTCCCTCCGATCTGAAATGATCAAACATTTCAGATCGGAGGGAAATGTCCTCCCCCTGACCCCTCCTCCGGTCCACCGGAGCCCTCTGGTCACCGGAGCCCCCTCTGGTTCTCCAGAGCCACCACCCCCCTCCCCCCTCCGGAGCGTGGAAGATGGCGGCGCACAGCGCGCGGCCGCCTTCATTCTGCTCTTTCTGCCGCATGTGACACGTCACATGCGGCAGAAAGGTGTCCCCAGGTCCCACTAGGTCACCCCCGGTCACCCCCCCCCCTCCCCCCCCAAGCCCCCGGTTATACGTTACCTGTCTGCCGCTCCGGGCCCGCGATCGCCGCCTCCTTCTTCAATGCTGGCGGCGCATGCGCAGACAGCGGCTGTCAGCTGGATCCCTGCAAGCAGGGATCCTGCTGACGTCGCTGATGCACAGGCTCCACTGTGGACCGGGGGAGGGTGAGTGCAGTGATCTGCAGCCACACTCCTCACATGGAGAGGCTGCTGTTCCAGAAAATGGGGGGTACGTTCTGTGAGCGTGCCCCTCATATTCTGGAATGAGGTTACTGCAGGTCACTCTGCCCTAGGTTGGACCGGGGCAGTGTGAGTGCAGTATTCTCAGATTACTGCACCCACACTGCTCATGGAGAGCTTGCTCTTCCAGAAAATGGGGGATACGTTCCCTGAACGTGCCCCCCATATTCTAGAAGATCCAGAGTCGGCGTGGGACCTCCAAAATGGATTACAGCGACCGGAATTTCTTTATTTTCAATAAATTGGTAAAAGAGGAATGTTTCGGGGAGTGTTTTTTCAAATAAATTTTTTTTTTGTCTTTTTTTTTTCTATTACTGACTGGGTTAGTGATGTCGGGTATCTGTTCAGATGCCGTGACATCACTAACCCCAGGGTTTGATGCCAGGTGACATTACAGCTGGTATCGACCCCATATATTACCCCGTCTGCCACCGCACCAGGGCGCGGGATGAGCTGGGGCGAAGCGCCAGGATTGGCGCATCTAATGGATGCGCCACTTCTGGGGCAGCTGCGGCCTGCTATTTTTAGGCTGGGAAGAGTCCAATAACCATGGCTCTTCCCACCCTGAGAATACCAGACCCCAGCTGTCCGCTTCACCTTGGCTGGTGATCTAATTTGGGGGGGACCCCACGTTTTTTTTTTTTTAAAAAAAACGCCTGGGGAGCCCTCCAAATTGATCACCAGCCAAGGTGAAGCTGTCAGCTGTGGTTTGCAGGCTACAGCTGTCTGCTTTACCCTAGCTGGCTATCAAAAATAGGGGGGACCCCACGTCGTTTATTTTAATTATTAATTTTTTGGGGGGCTAAATACAAGGCTAGGCACCCTTTAGTGCCACATGAAAGGCACTAAAGGGCGCCAGCTTAGAATATGCAGGGGAATGGGACGTTATATTTGTTTGACATCTATCCATTCATCCATTGTAGCATTTTACGCTGTGTGCCCACAATCAGGGTTTGCAGCGTTTTGGGCGCAGAGTGTTTTCCCTGTGTCCATAATGCTGCGTTGTGCAGTAGAAGCACAGTGGAAGGATTTTTAGAAATCCCATGCCCAATGTGCTTCTTTTCTCCGCAGCATAAACCGACCTGTGGCGCAGCTTCCCGAGCCTCAGCATGTCAATTTATGCTGCGGAGATGAGTGTTCTCTGCAGGTAGCATAGAGCTCCACAGCGGCCTGAACCCAAATCGTGGGCTTGGGCAGCTGCGTTCTCCCGTGGACAACACTCACATCTCTGCAGGAAGGCTGGCACTGTGTACTAGACGCCGTGTCGCTGGATCATGGCCACAGAGCCTAACAGTGAGACATTTGTTGCTACAGCAACATTTTTGTGAAGTACCTGTGGATTCAAAATGCTTACTATACTCCTGAATAAAATCCAGTTTCCAAAATGGAGTCACTTGTGGGGGTTTTCTGATGTATAGGTACCCAAGGGGCCCTGCTAATGTGACATGGTGCGCGCAATTTATTTCAACTTTTCCAGAATTCAAATGGTGCTCCCTCCATTCCAAGCCCTCCCATTTATCCAAACAGAGGTTTTTGGCCACATGTGGGGTATCCCTGTGCTCATAAGACATTGGATAACAACCTGTGGGGTCCACGGTTTGTTGTTGTCTCTTGAAAAAGTGAGACATTTGATGCTAAAGCAACAGTTTTGTGAAAAAAATGAAAATTTTCAATATGGCAACCTAAGCTTATCAAATTCTGTGAAGTACTCGTGGATTCAAACTGCTCACTATACACCTTGATAAAAGCCTTGAGGTGTCTTGTTTCCAGAATGAAGTCACTTGTGGGGGACCGCCACTGTTTAGGCACCTCAGGGGCTCTCCAAATGCAACCTGGCGTCCGCTATTGATTCCAGCCAATTTTGCAGTCAAATGGCACTCCTTCCCTTCCGAGCACTGCCATGCGCCCAAACAGTTGATTTCCACCACATATAAGGTATCGCCAAACTCAGGAGAAATTGCACAATAAATGTTATGCTGAATTTTTTCCTTTTACTCTTGTAAAAAAAAAAGCTACCTGGTTGAAATAACAATTTTGTGGTAAAATTTTTTTTTTTTTTTTTCATGGCTCAACGTTATAAAATTCTGTGAAGCACCTGAGGGTTCAGGGTACTCACCAAACATCTAGATAAATTCCTTGAGGGGCCTAGTTTCCAAAATGGGGCCACTTGTGCGGGGTTTCTGCTGTTTAGGTACTTTAGGGGACCTCCAAATGCGACATGGTGCCCGCAATCTTTTTCAGCCAAATTTCCTTTCTAAAATTCAAATATTGCTCCTTTCGTTCCAAGCCCTCCCATTTGTCCAAACAAAGGTTTCAGACCACATGTGAGGTATCACCGCGCTCATAAAAAAGTGGTTAACAAACCTTGAGGTCAAATTTTTGGAATTACCTCTTGAAAAAGTGAGAAAATTGATGCTAAAGCAACATTTTTGAGAAAATTATTAAAGTTTTCAATATGACAACGTAACGTTAACAAAATCTGTGAAGTACCTGTGGATCTAAAATGCTCACTATACCCCTAGATAGAAGCCTTGAGGGGTCTAGTTTCCAAAATGGTGTCACTTGTGAGGGATTTCTTCTGTTTAGGTACCTTAGCGGACCTGTAAATGCAACATGGTGCCCGCAATCTATTTCAGCCAAATTTGCTTTCCAAAATTCAAATATTGCTCCTTCTGTTCCGAGCCCTCCCATTTGTCCAAACAGAGGTTTCTGACCACATGTGGGGTATCGGCGCGCTCATAAGAAAGTGGGGAACAAGTTTTGAGGTCCATTTTGTTGTGTTATTTCTTCTAAAAGTGAATAAATTTGGGTTAGAGCAACATTTTTAGGTAAAATTTAATTTTTGCTTTTTTTCATTCCACATTGCTTTTGTTCATGTGAAGCACCTGAAGGGTTAATAAACTTCTTGAATGTGGTTTTGAGTACTTTGGGGGGTGCAGTTTTTAGAATGGTGTCACTTTTGGGTATTTTCTGTCATCTAGGCCTATTGAAGTCACTTCAAATGTGATGTGGTCCCTAAAAAACTGGTTTTGTAAATTTTGATGTAAAAATGAGAAATTGCTGATAAACTTTGAACCCCTCTAACTTCCTAACAAAAAAAAATTTTGTTTCCAAAATTGTGCTGATGTAAAGTAGACATGTGGGAAATGTTATTTATTAACTATTTTGTGTCACAGAAATCTCTGGTTTAACGGTATAAAAATTCAAAAGTTGAAAATTGCTAAATTTTCAAAATTTTTGCCAATATTCAATTTTTTTCATAAATAAACACAAAAAATATTGTCCTAAATTTGGTACTAACATGAAGTCCAATATGTGACGAAAAAACAATCTCAGAATCACCGGGATCCGTTGAAGCGTTCCAGAGTTATAACCTCATGAAGTGACACTGGTCAGAATTGCAAAATTTGGTCTGGTCATTAAGGTGAAAATTAGCTCCGTCACTAAAGGGTTAATTTGATAAAATTGTATGTACTCCAAAGTCAAATAATACAACATCAACTAACTATGAAAAAAAAAATCCATTACACAGCTTCATGGAAAAAAAGTGCATTTTCACCATGTGGAAAATATAAACCCAACCCAAAGAATGCAGAATCCAAGAATTGTGTTGATTTAAATCGGCATTATACTGCACTTTGGAGAGGAATGCCATTTCAATTCTTGTCTCAGGCAACATGAAAGCTAAAATCTGCCAGGAATATCTGGAAGTATGTAGATATGAAGTTATATTTGTGCTGGTATGTGCAGCACATTTTAAGTATTGACTCAATAATTGAGAGTTACACAGACTTCTGGATTAAAATTCTTTAATCTGGGTAAGATGAACAAAATATATGAAAGTATATTTTTTTAAATCAATCAAATTATTAGTTTTTTTATCTGTTATTTTCATACATTGTTTACTATATTTTTAAAAAAGTAATATCTCATCTAAATTCCAAAAAAATGGTTACACATAGTAAAGTGTAGGTGACAGATTTCATTACATGACCATTTGGTGCATAAAACGCTTTGTATTAATATCTCTACCAGTATATATGTTGGAGTTTATTGAGAAAATATGTGATTATCTAGGATCAGTAAGCTTTTTCCTGTCTGTTGTTTTGTTAATCTCAAAGCATCTACAGAACATATCTATTTCATATTCACACATATTTCTTGGCTTTAGTTTAGACAGTACCTAAATGCTATAAAATCCATTGCACTGACATATGGATAAACAGATGGATGTTCTCTTTCTGTAGATTTACAAAAAAATGAATATTGTGTTAAATTTAAGCACCATTTATTCATAAGAATAGTCTTTCAGCATCAAAGTCTAAAATGTATAAATATATTTAAATGTATAAGAGGATAAAATAAGTATTGAACATGTCACCAATGTAAAAATATTTTTAAAGGCTCTATTGACATGAAATTATCACCAGATGTCAGTAATAACCCATCCACTCCACACAGGCAAAGAAATCAAGCCATGAATGTCAATTAATTAAGTTATGAGAATGACACAGGGACAAAGTATTGAACACATGAAGAAAGAGAGGTGCAAAAAGCCATGGAAAGTAAGGCCACCAGCTTAAATCTATCAGTAATTTTTCTGCCACTTATTGAAAAATAGTATCAGCTGGCTCAACTGATAGCCAATAAAAAGGTGTTTAAAAACCAAGATGCTACAGAGGAAAAATCTCATGAATTAAACCAATGAGCTGTCTCAAGACTTTCACAACCTTATTGCTGCAAAATATACTTATGGCATTGGTTTCAGAATTTCTAAACTATAGAATGTTCCAGTAAGCACTGTTTAGCCATAAGTGACTAGTGGAAAGAACATCATTTCACTATAAACTGGCCACAGCCAGGTTCTCCCCACAAGATTTGAGACAGAAGAGTGAAAATAATTATCAGAAGGGTTTTCCAAGAGCCAATGACCATATGTGTAGTGCTAAAGAAAAGCATGGAATCAGCTGTACAATAAGTAATTCACTCAACTTCCATGACTAGATGCTCGCTCACCCCAGAAGACTCCATTCCTGAACAAAAAGCAGGTTCAAACACATTTAACCCCTTAACCCCCGGGTGTTTTGCATTTTTCCGAAGCGGGGGTTTCTTCTCTTTCTTCTGAGAGCTGTAACTTTTTTATTTTTCCATCAATCTTGCCATATAAGGGCTTGGTTCTTACTGGATAATTTGTAATTTTAAAGGAAACCATAAGTTTTACCTTATAGTGTGCTTAAAAACAGCAAACAAAATTCATATGTTGAAAAATTGCAAAAAAAGTGTGATCGCACATTCGATTTTAGGATATTTTAGTCACAATGTTCACTATATGGGAAAACTGATGTATTGCTGGGATGCCTGAGGTCAGTGCGAGTTTGGAGACATCAAACATGAATAGGTTTACTTGTATCTAAGTGGTTTAAAAAATTCACAAGTTGGTCCAAAAAAAGTGGCGCACATTTTGCACCATTCTCTGAAACCCGTAGTGTTCTCATTTCTCTGGATCTATGGCTGAATGATGGCTTATTTTTTGCTCAAGCTGACGTTTTGTACTGTACCATTTTTGCGCAGATGATATGTTTTGATCGCCTGTCATTGCATTTTGCGCAAATTTGCAGCGACCAAAAAACATAATTTTTAGCGTTTGGAATTTTTTGCTGCTACGCCATCTACTGATCAGACTAATTGATTTTATATTTTGATAGATCGGGCATTTCTGAACGCGGCGATACCAAATATGTGTATATTTTTTATTTTTTTAACCCTTTAATTTTCATTGGGGTGAAAGGGGGTGATACGAACTTTTAGGTTTTTTTAATTTTTTTAAAACTTTTTTTAACTTTTTTTTTATTTTACTAGGTCCCTTAGAGGGCTATATGGATCAGCAATCTGATTGCTCCTCCATACCTCCAGATCACAGCTACACAGCTGAGATCTGCAGATATGCTGCTTTACTTTCAATGCCGGCACTATTCCGGCATTGAGAGCAAGTGACTCATGTTAGCTAGAGGCGTCATCACATGACCCTGTGCTACCATGGCAACCACCGAAAGTATCGTGATTACGTCACGTGACTTCTGATGGGGGCGGTGTAAGTAATCATAATGGCTTCCCGCATATACATCTCACTGCCAGATTTTGGCAGCGAGATGTAAGGGGTTAATAGTAACGGATGGAATGCGATTACACTGGTGACTAGCAGGCACACATGTCAGCTGTTGAAATCAGCTGATATGTGTGCTGATTGCAGTGGCCTGTCCACGGAAGGGGGCGGGGATTAACCTCACACGAGCCTCGACGTACCCAGTACGTCATGGGTCGCCAAGGGGTCAAAGTTTGTCCAACCACATTTAGATAAGCCTGTAAAATACTGAGAGAATATAGTCTGGTCAGATGAGATCAAAATTTTACTTTTTGGAGACTACAATACACATGATATTTGGAAGTCTTCAGCACCATACCAACAGTAAAGTTTGGAGCTGGGAGCATCATAGTTTGAGGTTGTTCTTCCAGCATGCAGCACTTACAGACTTAATATACTTGAAGGAATCATGAATGGACAAATGTACGGAGACATTGTTGATAAAAATTTGCTGCCATCTATCAGGATGAAAAAGATTAAATGAGAGTGGACATTACAGCAAGACAACCATCCCAAACACACAGCCAAGTAAATGCAATTGATTTAAGAGAAAGAAAATAAAGCTGCTAAAATAGCCCAGCCAATCACCTGACCTGAATCCAATAGAAAATGTATTAAAGAACTAAATCTCAGAGTTCATAGATGTAGTCCACAGGGCCTTCAGGATTTGAAGGGTGTTTGTGTGGAAGAATGGGTCAAAATCACTTTCCTTCCTACATGAACAATGTCCTGAAAAGTGGATTGGTCATCATAGGCCAGTTAACTGGCCACCAAGGTCTCCCGATCTGACTCCCCTAGACTTTTATCTTTAAGGTTATCTGTAGGCAATTATATATGCTGTGAAGATACAAGATGTGCAGCATCTGAAACAACGGATACTGGAGGCCTGTGCTAGCATTTATTCTGCAGTACATCTTATAAGTGTCATAAAATTGTAAATAACTAATGAACGAATAAAGTTACGTTAATACCAAGCATACCATTATTTTCTTGTAAAATTCTCAATAAGTTTGATGTGTTACATGACCCTCTTCCCATTGTAAAAAATAAAGTTTGATTCAAAATGGCCAACGTCAAAATGGCCACCATGGTCACCACCCATCTGGAAAGTTTCAGCCTTCCCACATACTAATGAGCCACAAACAGGTAGTTGATATCACCAACCATTCCCATTTTATTTAGGTGTATCCATAAAAATGGCCCACCCTGTATACACAGACAGAGCAGAGTCGTGGCATAATAAAAGGACATTTAAATAAACAAACACTGAGCTTAGCTTTGATTAGTTGTGTGAAAGTTTTATTGTCCCAATATCCATATAGGATTAGAGGGCTGGTGCCCTAACAGTCTCTGGAGTAGACCCCTCAGATTTTGTAGTGTGTCATAAATCCTCCTGACAGTTTGAGTCCTGTGTGGACAGAGTGAAACATTGTAATGAATTTGTATTCCCAGACCCTTCGATGGTTCTGTGATCTGAAGTTGCCTTTTAATATGACAACTTTCATGTGGTTTATGTTGTGTCCTGAAGCACAGAAATATTTGGGCACAGGTAAATGTTTTTTTTTTGTCTTTAATTGTGTGGCGGTGAGATCTCATTCTTTCTCTCAGTCATTGTTTTGTTTCTCCCAACATAGAGACCCCCAATAGGACATATAGTGCACAGGATTAAGTACACCACATTGGAGGAGGAACATGGGATTGTCCCAGGAATCTTATAGTCCTGTTGTATGTTAAGGATCTGTATCCAGTCTTTGATCTCTACATGACAGGAGGTTTTGCTCTTTATATTGCAAGGATAAGTTCCTCTTGGTGTGTCTGAGGGCATTGAGCTACGGACCATGATGCTTTCTAAATTAGGAGGTTGCCTGTAGCACAGCAATGGAGGACCTTTGAATATTGTTTTTAACCTGTTGTCCTTGTGTAGAATGTGGTGAAGGTTCTTGGTCGTTTTTCTCAGTACCTCAAGCTGTGGCCTATTTCCATTACATTGATGACATCTTAATAATCTGGACAGTCTGAACAAGAGCTTCTAAAATTCCATGAAAAATTCAATTAACATTGGACCACTCAAAAACAGAAATCAACTTCTTGGATACAATCATAAAAATTCAAAATTGTGCAATCCAGACATCAGTGTATCAGAAACCTATTGACCATCCCACATACCTCAAATGGGACACCAAACACATTAAAAAGTCCATTATCTACAGCCAGGCCCTCAGATATATTCGTATCTGTTCCAGCCCAGCAGACAGGGATGAACACTTAACCCATCTTAAAAAGACATTTTTAGACCAAGGCTACCACCCCACCTCCATTGATGATCAAATCATTAGAGCCACAAGGACCCCTAGAAGTGAACTGCTTCAATACAAACAAAAAGAGGAAAATAGTTGTGTACCTCTGGTGGTGACCTAAAACACACAGATTGAAGTACTGAGAAAAACGGCCAAGAAACTTCACATTCTACACAAGAATAACCGGTTAAAAACAATATTCAAAGATTCTCCATTGCTGTGCTACAGGCAACCTCTTAATTTAAGAAGCATCATAATCTGAAGCTCAGTGCCCTCAGACACAACAAGAGGAACTTATCCTTGCAATATAAAGAGCTGCAAAACCTGCTCTCATGTAGAGACCAAAGACCGGATACAGATCCCTAACACACAAGAGGACTATAAGATTCCTGGGACATTCACATGTTCCTCCTCCATTGTGGTGTACTTAATCCTGTGCACTATATGTCCTATTGGGGGTCTCTATGTTGGAGAAACAGGACAGAGACTTAGAGCAAGAATGAGAGCTCACCGCCACACAATTGCAGACAAAAAAAACCATTTACCTGTGCCCAAACATTTCTGCGCTTCAGGACACAACATAAACCACATGAAAGTTGTCATATTAAAAGGAAGCTTCAGATCACAGAATCCTCGAATGGTCTGGGAATACAAATTCATTACAATGTTTCACTCTGTCCACACAGGACTGAACCTGTCAGGAGGATTTATGACACACTACAAAATCTGAGGGGTCTACTCCAGAGACTGTGAGGGCACCAGGCCTTTAATCCTACATGGATATTGGGACAATAAAACTTTCACATCACTAATCAATGCAAATTAAGGATTTACTCTCTAAAGCTCAATGTTTGTTTATTTAAATGTCTTTTTATTATGCCACGCCTCTGCTCTGTTTGTGTATATATTTGTGTTTCTTCAGATATTTTGTCATACCATGCCTGATGACGAGACCTAAGGAGTCTCGAAAGCTTGCTTTGTAACACCATTTTATTTTATTTTAGTTAGCCATCAAAAGATATTACAACTACCAGTCTATATATTTTTGTTTCTCTCACTGAGCAATCAATCACTTCATTGAGATACATGTCTCAGAGTAGAGACTGCAGCAGTGGGGGAGAAGTTTTAAGGGGCAGATATATTTTATTCCTCCTGATACTGAGTGACAATTGATTGGATCAACATCGTCACTCAGGATCAGGGTGAAAAAAACTTGCTCTTCAGAGCAGACTAGATTATGCTTTATAATATACCTATACTCCATTTCCTATATCCTTTAAGATATTTCAGTTGAACTAGATGGACATGTGTCTTTTTTAAATTGTACCTATAATGAAACTATTTACACATCTTCTTTTCAAATCTTAAGCATCAAACGTAAGATATTGAATAAACCAATGTTCACACATTTGTAAAATAATCTGTACTGCAATAAAGACTTTGTCGAAATGGGTCCAGAAGTGCTATGAAAAGTTGTCATTTTAGTTTGAGTTTTCTCTCCTCAAGTCTGATTTAATGTTACATAGACTACTTTAAAATAGCTTTTTGTTTTTAACAGAGAAGATGATTGCATTTTAGAAACAATACCACTATGGTCATTATAGGAACATCCCTAAAATCTAAAGCATATCTGAGGGATTAAAAATGGAGGGATCGGTAAAGGTAATACAACTTTACAGCTTACTATATTCTCAGCCATTGCCTTTTCAAATTTTCAGTACTATAAAAGAAAATAGACTGATGATTTTGAGAAAGCTTAGTTTTTGCTTTTAAAAAAAGTTCAGAAACCCATCAAGTGATTGTATACCTGTGTAAGGGTGTTCGTTATAAGGAGGAAATAAAAGGAAATGGACTTTGGTAAAGCATCTCTGAATGCAGCAATCACTGCTGAAATAAGTTATCAGACCTAAAACCTTTAAAGTGCTTTATGCACATCAAGCATCTAAAATAGTAACTAACCTATTAAAGACCTTTGCCTTTTATCAAGGAAAAATAAAGAGTATTATTTGAAATAAATGCTGAAAATGCAAATACACCAGTAGAAAACAGACGATCTTTTGAAATTTAAATATGTCGACTTCACCATTTTTTCCACTTAAATTTGACTCAAGGCTAATAGATTTGGGAAAATTGCCAGATTGAAAGCCTCTTATTACCTGTCAACTATATGTAAAACAATGGGAGTTCTGTGTCACATCAATTTAACATGCTTTTAACTTTGAAATGCAAACACATTATCTTTAATGAACAAATAAGTTGACCTAGCTGGCTGGTCAAAAGGGACGGTAACCAGAGTCAACCAGGAGTGTTTTAATGCACTTCTCATATGTTAGACCTGCTAGATCTGCAGCAGAGAAAACATTGCACTGCTCTCAGGTGAGGTAGCAAAAACCTGGTGACAGATTCAATTTAAATATGACAGGAGTCTGAATTTTCTTAATATGCACATAAATACATCATTAATGGATATATATTGACATAAAAAAATCAAAAATTAACAGCCACCTATTGCCTTCCTCCTGCCCACTGCTCTTATTCACAAGTCACAACTTGAGGTATCCCCATCAGACAATTTTTAAGAGTGAAAGAGGTGTGCTCCGGTGACACTCAGTTTGATGAATAATCAACATCTATAATAGTTAATGCCAAGAACTAACGGAGATTGGGAAAAAGCATTGAAATATTTTGTTTACTGAACCCATCCTAAACGTAGTTCTTCCGATGCTACCTTTCATTATTGCCAAAATATCCAACAATTTGAGAGACATTTTTGTTCACAGTCACTACAACACAAGCAAGCAAGGAAAACGTCAAGCTTGCCACAAGGTTCAAGACTTCTTTCCATGTGGCCTTTGTAAAACCTGTTCAAATTTTATTAACCATTTTATGACCTTGGATTAAAACATTGCATCTGTACCTTAAGGGACAACCAGGTAGGAGAGGATAAATCTTAATTACTACAAATAAATTGGGTGAAATACGATTAACTAATTTAGCACCCCTTTTGGTAGAAAAATTGACTCCTGCTGAAATAATTTTAAGAAGGATTCTGTTTTGACATAGTGCAAGTAATTTTTTATTTATGATGTTCTGTATGGCATTAAAATTCTGACTGCATGTGGTGACAAATGTGACAGGTCTAGTACAATTCATTTTATGTCTGTATTTCATAAAAGTTTATGGCTGTTAGGTCAGAGTCACAGTTGCAAAAGGCTCGTGCAAATCTTGCATCGCATCACCCGGCACGACCACATACTCTGCTGACAGGAGCAGGTCAGCTGCATGTAATTCTATGCAGCTGAGATGCTCCTGTCCAGAGATTGTGCGGCAATGCCAGGTGATGCGATGCAAGACTTTTGTGAGTCTCTTATAACTGTGACTCTGGGCTTATATGCATTCATGTATTTGCCTCATATTCATTTCTTTTTAATTTAATTGGAGTTCTGCCATGTTCTCATTTGGTACTCCGGGTACAACCTCATGAGACCATTATTTCTTCTTCTTTTGTTCACTGAGCTCAGCAACACTTTTATATAAGAAATTTTGTCTGAGACATTATTTGTCATAAATCATATAGACCGATTGTCAGTCTAGTCACCTTTGTGCTTTTAATCATGTTCATATTTTAATCGATGAAATAAGGTTATGTGATGTTTTATGGATTTCCTCCTCTGGCGGATGCTGTTTTTCCTTTTGTTCATGTGAACCTACCTGTTTGAGGAACTGGCCGGCTGTTTTCATATCACCACACCTTAATTGATTAACCCTTGCCTTTGGTGAGCTGTTACTGCTCTCTAGTTTTTTCATCTTTTATCAGCATAATGTGCTTATTTCATAGGTGTTAGTTGTTTTTTTTTTCTATTGGATTGTTTTCTTTGGGCATTTTCTTCATATTGAATCATTTATATTATAACATGACAAAAAATGGACCCTTCAACCATGTTTTTTCAGCCTATGGATCATACATGATGTGTATCCAAAACCACACAGGTTTTCTCCACAGCCATCAGCGCTCACGCTGAAGATGACACTGTAAATATATCACTACAATGTACTTTCTGGAATTTAGAGAAAAACCTCATGCAAGGATGAGAACATGCTAAGATTTAACAACCCTTACTCAATATTTAGACAAATGCATGATCCCAAGGGGTCTAATGATTAGAAAAACTTGTACCACTAACTTTAATGGGAATGGAATGCCATATTAAATCAATATTCCTTTTGACTGATGTCACTAATCATAAAATACAAAGAAACTAAACTTGAGAATTTGGAGTCCAATATCATAGAGTTGGAAACCTCTTTGAAGAAATGTTCAACTCTTGGAGATTTTTAGTTCTCAAAGAAACTACAAAAAACCTTGGATGATAGTGAAGATTCAATTAGGATCAAGAAAAAGAAAAAATGAACACACTAGCTAAAAGACTGCAAAGACAAAATGCTTTACACTTGGCACAAACACAGATCCCATAATACTCCTTAATCAATTCTGAAAAAAACACATGAAAACAGAAACAAGAGAGTTTTCATCTATTTCTACATCAAGAGCCAGTTTTTGCTTTTCTGAACCAGAGTTCAATGACAGTTTTTTTTATCCACCAGATTCAGGTGGTTGAGACTATTATCCAGATGATAGATGCAAACACAGTTCTTTTTTCTCACATCTCAAAATTCAAAACACCACTCGCAGTGGCAACAACTCAACCAAGAAAGCAAAACATGACCCAAACACTGCAGAAAATACAAGAAGATCACACCAGTATCCGACATTCAAGAACAAATAAGCAACATATCTTACATGTCATTGTGATGTCAATTTGTATATGGTGATTAGAGATGAGCGAACCGGTCCCGGTTCGGCTCGAGGTCGGTTCGTCGAGTGGAGGTCCCGTTCGAGTTCGGTTCGTCGAATGTTCGACGAACCAAACTCGAACCAATAGGCTATAATGGGAGGCAATCACAAACACATAAAAATGTATTATAAATGTACACAAACAGTTAATAAACATTGCCATAACACTTACCGGTCCCCGCGATCCCTCCTGCACTCTGTCTCCTGCCGCTATTCCATCCGATGATCGCTGAATCCTCCCGGTGACCGGCACTGCCAGCAGAGATGCAGGACCTATCGTGACGTCAAAATAGCCATGTGACCAGTCACATGGCTATTATCTTATTGGCTACAGACTGGTCACATGACTATGACGCGTCATGTAGGACCTGCGAGTGCATCTCTCCGGTACACGGTGCACATTTGTGTACCGCCGTGTACCAGCGACATGCTCTAGCACACAGTCGACTCCCCGTTCCGTTAGGGATCGGCTGACACAGCCGGTCATTAACGGAGATCACCGTTGCCATAGCAACGCAGTTAGCGGTGACGTCACCGCTAACCGCGGCTCCGAGAGCACCGTTGCTATGGTAACGCGTCTGTGAGCGTTACCGCTGACAGCCAGCAGCACTGAACACTCACGGAGTGAAGGCTGCACGCTGCTTCTCGTGCAGCTTTCACGGAGTGAATGCTCCACGGGAAGCAGCGTCTTCCCCATGCAGCAGTGATGTAGCAGAGCTGCATTTGTTGAACGAGAAAGACAGAAGACCATGGATCGTGGAGGGCTGACAGGGGGTAATAAAGATGGAGTCTCTAATGTGTCTGTGTATTTATTTCTATTAAAGTATTTTTTCTCTGTGTGGTGTCTTTTTTTTAACCCTTTATTGGAGATTCTTAATGGCCGGGTCAAACGTGCCTGACATTAAGAATCTCTGGCTTAATACTGGCTAGTAAAACAAAGCCAGTATTAACTCATGATTACCCAACAAGCCACCCGGCTCCAGGGCTGTTGGAAGAGTTGGATACAGCGCCAGATGATGGCGCTTCTATGAGAGCGCCATTTTCTGGGACGGCTGCGGACTGAAATTCACAGCAGAGGCGCCCAGAAACCTCGGGCTAACCTGTGCTGCGGATTCCAATCCCCAGCTGCCTAGTTGTACCCGGCTGGACACAAAAATGGGGCGAAGCCCACGTCATTTGTTTTTTAATTATTTCATGAACTAAGAGAAATAATTAAAAAAAAAAGGGCTTCCCTATATTTTTGGTTCCCAGCCGGGTAAAAATAGGCAACTGGGGGTTGGAGGCAGCCCGTGGCTGCCTGCTGTACCTGGCTAGCATACAAAAATATGGCAAAGCCCACGTCATTTTTTTGGTGGGCAAAAAACTTCTGCAAACAGTCCTGGATGGAGTATGCTGAGCCTTGTAGTTCTGCAGCTGCTGTCTGCTCTTCTCCATACAGACAAACAGCAGCTG
Organism: Anomaloglossus baeobatrachus; assembly: GCF_048569485.1. Taxonomy (NCBI): domain Eukaryota; kingdom Metazoa; phylum Chordata; class Amphibia; order Anura; family Aromobatidae; genus Anomaloglossus; species Anomaloglossus baeobatrachus. The sequence goes on from NC_134358.1 coordinate 283,089,372, forward strand.
CAGAACTACAAGGCTCAGCATACTCCATCCAGGACTGTATGCAGAAGTTTTTTGCCCCCTGAAAAAATTATGTGGGCTTCGCCATATTTTTGTATGCTAGCCAGGTACAGCAGGCAGGTACGGCTGCCCCCAAACCCCAGTTGTCTATTTGTACCCGGCTGGGAACCAAAAGTAAAGGGAAGCCATTTTTTATTATTTCATGAATTTCATGAAATAATTAGAAAACAAATGACGTAGGCTTCGCTCCATTTTTGTGTCCAGCCAGGTACATCTAGGCAGCTGGGGATTGGAATCCGCAGCACAGGTTGGCCTGAGCTTTCTGGGCCCCACTGCTGCGAATTGCAGTCTGCAGCCGCCTCAGAAAATGGCACTTTCATAGAAGCGCCATCTTCTGGCGCTGTATCGAACTCTTCCAGCACCTGCCTGCTATACCTGACTAGCATACAAAAATATGGCGAAGCTCACGTCCTTTTTTTGTAGTTTTTTGGCAAAAAAAATAAAAAATGCTTCCCTGGATTTTCCATTGCCAGTGAAGGTAACACCAAGCAGTGGGGGTTAGCAGTCAGTAGCTGCTTGGATTACCCTTAGCTAGCAATACAAAAAATGCAGCGGGAGCCCATATATATTTTTTTTAATTATTTATTTAAATAACTAAAAACAAAATGGGCTTCCCTGTATTTTGATTGCTGGACATCACAGTGCTGTAAAAATAAATCTTTAAAAAAATTGACGTAGCGCTCCGCGGTATTTTTGATTCTCAGCGCAGATAAAGCAGACAGCTATGGGTTGCCACCCCCATCTGCCTGTCGTTACCTTGGTTGGCAATCAAAATACAGGGAAGCCCATTAATTTTTTCTATTTAAAAAATAGTTAAAAAAAAAATGACGTTGGGTCCCCTCATTTTTGATAGCCAGCTAGGGTAAAGCAGACGTCTGTAGCCTGAAAACCACAGCTGGCAGCTATAACGTGGTTGGGGATCCAATGTGGAGGTCCCCCCAGGCTCTTTTTTTATAATTATTTTATAAATATTAATAATTACACAAAAAAGTAGGGTCCCCCCCAAATTGGATCACCAGCCAAGGTAAAGCAGACAGCTGTGGTCTGGTATTCTCAGGGTGGGAAGGTCCATAGTTATTGGGCCTTCACAGCCTAAAAATAGCAGGCCGCAGGCACCCCAGACGTGGCGCATCCACTAGATGCGCCAATCCTGGCGCTTCACCCCAGCTCATCCCGTGCCCTGGTGCAGTGGCAAACGGGGTAATAAATCGGGTTGATACTAGCGGTAAAGTCACCTGAGATCAAGCCCAGCAGTTTGTGATGTCATGGCGTCTATTAGATACCCAACATCATAAACTGTCAGTACTAACAAAAAAAAAAAAATCGACAAAAGAAATTTATTTGAAAAAACAGTCCCCAAAACATTTCCTCTTTCACCAATTTATTGTAAGAAAAAAAATAAAGGGGTCCCACGACGACTCTGGACCGTCTAGAATATGGGGGGGAGACACTCAGGGAACATATCCCCATTTTCTAGGAGTGCGGACCCTTCATGTGAGGAGTGTGGGTGCAATGAATCTGCACTCACTCTCCCCGGGTCCACAGCAGCAGAGTCCATGTCGTAATGGTTGCTACCAAAGCTGCAATGCCCTGCTCATGAGGTAAGGGCATGCCTAATCAGGAGAACTACTGTAGAGGAAGCTCTGCTCACTGGTATATAGGTGCTCAGAGGTAATAATAGATAAAATTAGTGAGTAACCTCGGCACTTTAAATCTCCCAGACTAAGTCAGTAAGTCACAATGGATAGTAATGCAAAATCACTCTTTATTGGTCCGTATTAAGAAAAAAAAAATTTTCATAAGCATATATGTTTTTGTCCAAAACAAGTTACAAATGACGTTTCGGCCTGAGCCTTCGTCAGATTGGACTTATCTGCATGTAATCATGCAAAATGACAATAATCAGTATCACATAAGAGTGAGAGAACAATAACATAAACTCGAACAATGTAGAGGTACAATTGGGATGCAGCAAAAAAATTGCAACACAGCAAGAAATGAAACACATGATACAAATGTCATAATACAGTACAAGGACAATATATTAATGACAAATATGGGGTCAGAGTAGGCTTAGACAGCTCTGGTACGAAAGAGATGTCAATCATAAAGTAACATGTGCAGTAGGTGTAGAGCTACACTATGCATGGCAGAGCTAATGGGTAGACCGACCATAGAAAAAGAACGGAGAAAAAGTGGAGAAAAAGTGGAGAAAAAGTGGAGAAAAAATGTAGAAAAAGTGGAGAAAAAGTGGAGAAAAAGTGGAGAAAAAATGGAGAAAAAGTGGAGAAAAAGTGGAGAAAAGGTGGAGAAAAAGTGGAGAAAAAGTGGAGAAAAAGTGGAGAAAAAGTGGAGAAAAAGTGGAGAAAAAGTGGAGAAAAAGTGGAGAAGTGTTTGTTCATGCCAGATAGAAGATAAATAATTTTTTACCGGCGCTGTCATTTACTGTAACGTGATCATCGGTGTACGGTGTATACCTGTGATCACGTGAGCGGGGACCGGAAAAACCGTCCTGAATCATGATCTCCAGGGTCTCAGCTACGCCTGAAACCCCGGAGATTTTCTGACGCTGGGAGGCGTTATTCACTTATTTCTGCCTGCTGTTTATAAACGGCAGATCAGAATAAGGCTACATTAACACGACCGATCCATTTTTGCGGTCTGCAAAAAAAGTCCGTTTTTTTCACGGGTGCATCCGTGTGGCATCCGTTTCCATTCCGTAGACGGTCCATATGTCATCTGTTTGTCATCCGTGTGCCTTCCATTTGTTTTGTGTACTGCAAAAAAACTGAAGGAGGGTAAATGCATAAATTTACCCAGGATCCATAGCTTCATCCTACATGAGGCGGTCACATGTTCACTCCAGTGCCATTTTCTACTGCTTTTCACAGCGTAGAGCGTTCTGGTGATTTTCCTGTGATTGTGCACTTCATATCAGTCTTTTCTGTCATTATAATGGCAGAAAGACACATAATGTCCCACTCTCCTGCATTTTGTAATTTTGCACCCTTTGGTGCCTTTCATGTGGCACTAAGGGGTGCTTAGCTTTGTATTTAGCCAAAAAAATGAAAAAAAAATGACGTAGGGTTCCCCCTAGTTTTGTAGCCAGCTAGGGTAAAGCAGACGGCTGCAGCCTGCAGACCACAGCTGGCAACCTCACCTTGGCTGGTAATCCAAAACTGAGGGCACTCCACGCTGTTATTTTAAATTAAATAAATAATTTAAAAAAAAAAACACGTAGGGGTCCCCCCAAAATTGGATCACCAGCCAAGGTAAAGCAGACAGCTGGGGTCTGATATTCTCAGACTAGGGAGGTCCATGGTTATTGGACTCTCCCCAGCCTAAAAATAGCAGGCCGCAGCTGCCCCAGAAGTGGCGCATCCATTAGATGTGCCAATCCTGGTGCTTCGCCCCAGCTCATCCCGCGCCCTGGTGTGGTGGCAAACGGGGTAATATATGGGGTTAATACCAGATGTGTAATGTCACCTGGCATCAAGCCCTGGGGTTGGTGAGGTCAGGCGTCTATCAGATACCCGACATCACCAACCCAGTCAGTAATAAAAAAAATAGACGACAAACACATTTTTATTTGAAAAAAACACTCCCCAATACATTCCCTCTTCAACCAATTTATTAGAAAGAAAAACAAATCCAGGTCTGGTGTAATCCAAGGGGTTGCCATGACGATCCACACTGTCCCAGTCAATGAAGAGCAGGATGTTCCCCATTGGCTGGGAGAGCAGTGCAGTGACCTGAGCTAACATCAATGGGTCAGCCCAGGTCACTGCAGGGCATGACAAGTGCTGCTGTCAGCGAGGTACATTACCTGCGCTGATCTCCAGCACACTGACAGCACCTGTCACTGAGTTCAATGACCGGTGCCTTCACACCAAGTATCGCGAGAGGCCCGTGACGTCACCGCTAGTCAGTCTTGGGTCGGAAGCGAGAGAAGGTGATGTGACAAGCGGCGGCCATGGAGGACAGTGACAGCGCTGAGGTCGGGATGGCGGGACTTCATCACCGCAGGTAAGCAGAGCGGGACCATGTGTGTGTGTGTGTGTGTGTGTGTGTGTACGTGTGTACATGCCGCGGGCAGGAGGGGGCGGAGCGAGCTGAGCGGGGAAGTGTCGGCTTCCTGCACGTAACTAGGATAAACATCGGGTTACTAACCAAAGCGCTTTGCTTGGATACCCGATGCTTATCTTGGTTACCAGCTTCTGGCAGGCTGCCAGCGATGGCTCCTGCACACTGTAGCTGTAAAAAGCCCTGCTTTTTGCTGCTAGAACCGTTCTCGAACGTATCTAGAACTATCGAGCTTTTGCAAAAAGCTCGAGTTCTAGTTCGATCTAGAACTGCCCCCAAAATCACTCGAGCCCCGAACTGGAGAACCTCGAACCGCGAACCGCGCTCAACTCTAATGGTGATCAACCTATGTGCCTGTGCTCTAACAACGTCAGAGTTGGAAGTAGTCTCAAAGGGTTTGACCATTGTCCTGTCCACAACAGTTAATTTAATAAATACATTGATGAAAGTGAACAAGTTTTTTTGGCCTACTTACCGTGAAACCTCATTTTTCTGAAGGATTTTCTCTTCCAGAGGTTTTGGTATCCCAGTGTCTCCACTTAGTTTTCAGGATCAATGCACTTTATATTTGCTCAGTGATCTTCATCATCTTCATGATGATACATCTAATTATACAGTAACAAGTTCTCTTTTTCTGTGCTTAACCCCATCTTCTACCCGCTGAGCTTTAGAGCTCCTGCAAAGGAAGATTTTCAGCATACGAAAGAGGGTGAACCTAGGGAATTAATTTCTGTCTCTGGGTGCAAGGTCTCAAATAACACTTTAAGACAGAGGCAGGCTATTAAATCATTACAGAATAATTCATATATTACAATCAGACCTGCAGAGAGTGGTAATTCTTGAAAGTGCCCACTACCAACATCAAATTAACAAAATGTTATCTGATACCACTAATTACAAAAAACTATCTTATGATCCTATGATCCTACTACAAAGAATCATAAAAGGATGATTACATTTCTGGAATAAGATTGAGCATTATATTTTATTACCAACTTGCTGTAGTACCCGGCGTTGCCTGGGATAATAACTGTCTCTCTGTCTCTCTCCCTGTCTCTGTCTGTCTCTCTCTTTCTGTCTGTCTGTATCTGTGTCTGTCTCTGTGTGTCTGTCTCTCTCTCTGTCTGTCTCCTTCCTTGTCTGTCTGTGTGTTTGTCTCTTTCCCTGTCTGTCTCTGTAACTCTTTGTCTGTCTCTCTCTATCTGTCTCTGTCTGTCTGTGTATTTCCCTTTCTGTCTCTGTCTGTCTGCCTATCTGTGTGTTGTCTGTGTATGTATCTGTCTGTTTGTCTCTGTCTGTCTCTATCTGTGTCTGTCTCTTTCTGTCTGTCTATCTCTCTGTCTGTCTGTCTCTGTATCAGTCTCTAAGTCTGTCTCTCTCTAGCTCTCTGTCTGTCCCTGTCTGTCTCTGTGTATCTGTAGCTGTGTGTCTGTCTCTGTGTGTCTGTCTCTGTGTGTTTGTCTCTGTGTATTTGTCTCTGTGTGTATGTCTGTCTCTTTCCCTGTTTGTCTGTCTATTTCTCTATCTCTCTATCTGTCTTTCTGTCTGTCTGTCTGTCTCTCTCTGTCTGCCTCTATCTGTCTCTGTCTCTTTCCCTGTATGCATTTTTGCCTGTCTGTCACTTTGCCCGTCTGTCTCTTTCCCTGTCTGTCTCTTTGTCTGTCTGTCTCTTTCTCTGTCTGTCTCTTTGTCTCTTTCCCAGTCTGTCTCTCTCCCTGTCTCTTTCTCTGTCTGTCTTTTTCCCTGTCTGCCTCTGTCTGTCTCTTTGTCTGTCTGTCTTTTCCCTGTCTGTCTTCCTCTGTCTGTTTCTTTCACTGTCTGTCTGCCTCATTCCCTATAAATATACAAAAAACACAGCGAACAAGCATTCTGATTGCAAGGGAAAAAGTGTATTTATTTATTTATTGATCAAACGGTGAACATACCACATGATTAAAAACATAGAGCACAAACCAGTAAACACAAAGGGAGTTCCCAGCGTGACTGCAAAATTATCATTAGTATGACAGACAGACAATCACTGTACAGTTACTGTACAATCAAATGGCGAGCATCACAGGTAATCTATAATAGCAACAATCATGATAAATATTATTGCACATTAATATTATACTCAGCAGCCAAATTGCACTGATGCTATGCCAATAGTATAATCAAATATTGCACATATTAGAAAAATGGTATAATATAACACTCACACTAGAAGTCCCAGAGAGGGGTCATTTAACATTTCTACCTTTGGAACCCAGAGATGGGTCGAATGATCTGAAGGATTTTAGCTAACATCCTATAATCACCGTCTTTTGTTCTGTAATTAAGGCCATTACTGTCGCACCACAGGAGGTTGTTGTTTTCCATTGAGTTTAGCCATTTAGTTTCTAGTTAGTTAGGTTAGTTTGGACTAAGGGTAATTTGACCCTCTTTTGGGACTTCAGGGGGGAGCTCAAAATTTCTGGGACTTCTAATGCTAAGGAGGTTGGTCAAAATGGAAAATCAGACCGGTGGCCAATATTTGAGAAAAGACCATTCCACCTCTATATATGTCTAAGGCCTTTTTCACATGTCAGTGAAAAACACAGACATTTTTCACTGACGCGTTAAAAACGCATATGTCACTCCATATGTTGTGATTCACGGCATACGTGGGTTGTCCATGTGCAATCCGTGAGACGTGATCCGTCATCAGTGATTGCACATGGCGATAAACTCACCTGCCCCTGCTCCTGTTGACTGTGGTGCTGAACTCTTCAACTCTGCTGTGTTTCCTGTCACCACTGACCTCGGTTGCAGCTACTTCTGGGTTGGTTGTGGCTGAATGAATATGCATGCCAGTAATTAGCTGGCTCTGACGCAGCAGCCAGCAGAGGCCGGAGAGAGTGTCGCTGAAGAAGGTGAGTTAAAAAAACACTTTTTATTTTCAATGTCTGTGTTTTTCTGGTACGTGTTTAATAGACCACATCATAGTGTAGTCCGTGGGACATCAGTGATGCCAGAAAAAATGGACATCTCTCCATGCGGCAATCACGGACGCTGCATGGCAACACAGTCAGTGAAAAACCATTGATGTGTGCGCAGACCCATCGATTATAATGGGTCTGCGTATGTCCGTGATTCTGGTACGTATAAAAACTAGCACCAGAATCATTGACGTGTGAAAGAGGCCTAAAGGTGTTATCCACTAACTGTGTGTACTTAGGTATCACGTGATTAAATGTAATATGTGTAATATAGATTACAACAGACAGTGTATGCTCAGCGAACCGAACCTTGAGTGGTTTTCTCATCTCTAATCGTTACTTGCTATAAAGTGGGATGTAGTAAAGAGTATGGTGGTGGATGAGAGATATACAGTATATCACCTAGCAAATGCATTTCTGCACTGGTGAGCAGCAGGGAAGAGGTGAAACCTGTCCTGGAACTTCTCTGCTATTCCTGGCTTTTGGAACAACACCCAAGGTGCACACCTGCAGGATTTACACAGCATAAATAGGCAGCCAGAACTTCTCAATGTGGTGGGTGATTGGGCTGGAAAGCTAAAGCAGGTTCTGTGGGAATTATATAATTGAATGGTCTGGCGCCTCCATACACTTTGCTGTGCTGTGTGAAAAGCTGAACTTATGCTTTGCATTCCTGTCTGAAGTAAGACTGTTCATTTATGTTTGTAGTGAGTGTGAATAAAACACTTTTTGGACTGAAAACTTGTGCATGGCTCTTTACTGTGTCCCTGCCAATGCCTACCAGAGCTCAATCCATACAAAAGATATATTGATAAAGAATTTAAACTATGAGGATCAGTAAGGACAGTGAGTGATGACCATGATCGTAAAGTGCTGCATAATATACTTACGCTATATAGGCATCATAAAACAACTAATAAATAAAAAAATACAAAATATTGGTTCTTTAAATAAAATGTTATTAAAAGAATCAAATACGTATATAAACATTTCCAAATGACAATTTTCCTTTTAATCAGCTATTTGTTTTTTGCCTTTTTAATGAAATCTGGGAACATCAAAGCACTAATATGAAAGCAGATCAATAAAACACTTGTCCATCATGCAATCAATGTATTCCATAACAACTCTTTAATAAAGTTTAATTAGTTTGGCTTTAGGACATAAGCACATTAATTGTCAGTTAAGGTCAACAAATCAAGTTCTGCAAGGCAAATAATAAAGCTGTGGGTGGGGTATTTAGCATTAGTCCAAGACTCCAAGCAGTAAATATCTTTTTCTATGAAGATGCATTAAAGGATATTAATGATAGTGAATTCTAAATAAATTAAAATATGTTCACACATAACTGAAATGAATAATACTTATCACTTAATTATATTTGGTAATGAGGATTCTCAGCTCTAAAACCACTCCATAATTCATGTTACTTCATTTAACACTTTGACATGATCATCTTTTTAAGGGCAATTTATGAAATAAAGTGGATATAAGTACCTTTGAATAAATTAGCACATAAAAGTATTTAATATAGTCAGTTGACTGTGATGTGAAAAAATATGCCAGCATAAAATTATTCTATTATTTTTTTATAACATTATAATAAATTTAAAAGACATATAAAGCTAGTAAGATTTACAATAATGATTATAACTAGCAATGAGCGAGCACTAAAATGTTCGGATGCTTGTTACTCGAGTTGAGCAATTTCTAGTGCTTGAGTGCTCATCTTGAGTAATGAATATAAGGAAGTCAATGGGAAACTTGAGCAATTTTCTGGCAGACCACCCGGGATGTCTGGTGGGGCCTGGAAATAACTGAAATAGATGCAAACACTGCTGATATGGAATGGGAACAGCATGGGGAGGACACCAGGACACATCACTGACTCCCAGGTTGTTGCTGGGATCAATGTTCTCAGTGTATTATGCCATTTTTATAGATTTACAATAAAACATACAAAATTGAAGATGAAATGGAGTTTTAAGGACAGAATGTTAGGAAACTTTATTTTCTGTATAATGAAATGTATATAACTAAAATTAATCTATGGAAAAAAAACCTGTCTCCTCCACCCCTTTGGCTATATTCACACTTATCATTCTTTAAAAAATACAGCAGTTTTCCATTTCAGTCCGGAAAAAAAAACAATTGTGTGCATTAGATTAATGAAATATCATCTCTTTTACTGGGACTGTAAAATCAGCTTGTAATTTGCATTAAACTCATCAAAAACACAGCAAAAATGCAACATGTGAACATAGCCTTAGTAGCTGAGCCATCACCCACCAGTAGTAATCAGTAAATGTAATTGTAGCATTTTACTACTTTATCTCGGCATGTGGTGTATGTGATATGGTCAGACACATCCTGTTTAATTTATGCAGGAGTAACTAGCTAGAATTCAAAGGACGGATTGTAATACACACAGCAAGAGATGTAGAGGAGGGCCTCTGACTACATTTTGTGTGAACTCTAACAATGTTCTGACTTCCCCGATAAAGGCTATGCCCTCAGTAGAAGAACTACCTAGAATTTTAAGGAGATACTGTTCAAACTCTCTTCAGAGAGGAAGGAGACAAACTCTAGTGACACCTATTGGAAGTAACAATCCTAAAAGTCAAAAGTGCCTCGCCAACAAGCCTTTTCATATGACCTAGGATTTATGCCAGATAAGAACCTCAATTTGCAGACACATTGTTTCGTAATGATTGTCCCTTGTCAGTGCAAAGTATGAGACTGATCTGGCTGAATAAGAAGCTCTACTGGGGTCTCAGGGGAAAACTATTTTCCTTGCGCAGACTGACAAACCAATCTGGCTGTCAATGTTGAGGAGTCTTATAGCTGCAATGCTCCTCTAGGAAATATTCAAATTGTCTCTTCAGGGAGAAAGGAGACAAACTCTAGCACCACCTATTGGAAGTAGCAATCCTAAAAGTCAAAAATGCCTCTCCAACGAGGTGTTTCGGGATGATTGTCCCTCATCAGGGCAAAGTATAAGACTGACCTGGCTGAATGAGAAGCTTTACTGGGGTCTCAGGTGAAAACTATTCTCCTTGCAGAGAGGATGTACATGCAGCAAGAGTCAGAGATGAGAGACTGTGATTAAATTCTTATATAAGTTTAAAAACATTATCTGCCATCCAACTGACAACCTGTTAGCACTAACTAGAAAAAGAAAACGTGCACTCCTCCCAGTTATTTCATGTGTTTAATTTTACTTTTGCAGGTTCTACTCTAGCCCATATAAAAGGTCAGTTTGGACAAGAGAGGCATAGTAATTAGAGTAGGACCCAGATGAGAGTTACACCTTGGTGTTGGTTTCTGAGCACAAGTTTATTTGGCCACCTTTATTTGCTAAGTAACTCATTTTTCAAAAAAATCTTTTCTCCTTCAATTTACTTGAATGCAACTGCTATTTTGGATATTGAATGTCGTGTTCAGTATGCACCAGTTCAGACTATGAGGTTAGGAAGTGCCGGGAATTTTTCTAGTTTGTATTATGGAATCATGTCCTTTGTCAGTGCACTCCTCCCAGTTATTTCAAGTGTTTTAATTTTCCTTTTGCCGGTTCTATTCGAGCCCATGTAAAAGGTCAGTTTGGACAAGAGAGGCATAGAAATTAGAATGTGACCTAGATGAGAGTTACACCTTGATGTGGTGTCTGGGCACAAGTAAATTTAGACCCCTTTATTTGCTAACTAACTCATATTTTTCAAAAAAATCTTTTCATGTTTTCTTAGCAGTAATGCCTATTTATATTCCAATGTTCACCATCTACATTCTTGTTATTTCTCATTGCCTTTACTTGAGTGCAACTGTTATTTTGGAACCTGTTAGCACTGTTTGGCCTTCAGGAATATTGTCTTGCACCCCCCTGTATAGTTGGACAGTAAGTTACGTCTCATGGATGAGAGTTTTTGTTGTACTTATGTACCAGGCACAGATTCACCTGCCCCATGATTGCCTGCCCCATGATCTCAACCTGTGTGTTTGTGGCATCAGCAGCACATTCACTTCTGAGTCCCTTACTGCACGGTTGGCACATATTAATTTAGCTAACAGCAGTATTAATAGGTAATAGAACATAATACATGTAGGCTGGAAAATGTCTTTTGGTTTTTAGCTGCAGCAGCAAGGACTGAAAGGCACAAAACCTCGCCTATATGCTAATAATGGTAAACTACCACTTCTTCAACAGCTAGTCCTACAGTAATAAAGCCTATTCACTAAGTGCAAGGACTGTCAAAAATTAGAAAGAGGCACTAGGATAAACATTGGAACAGACAGAAAGGTCCTCTGAAAAAAAATTAGGTTTAAGTTTGAAAATATACTTAATTTTTTACTCCAAAACTAAGAAAGGATATGCAGTCAGTGAGAGGCCTAGCGGAAATGACTATGAGGCATAGCAATACAGCCAGCAACAGACACGCAGTGGGAACTCTGATTCCATTTTTTATTCAATTTTGAATACACTCTTAATTCATAACTCTCAAACTGGAAAGGATCTGCAGTCAGTGCGAGGACTAGCCAAAATGACCAGGAGGCATGGCAATACAGCCAGAAACAGATGTACAGTAGAAACCCTGATTACATTTTGGGTTCAATTTTGAACACAATCTTAAATCATGACTCTCAAACTGGGAAAGGATTTTCAACCAGTTGACGACCTAGTCAAAATGAAAAGGAGGCATGGAAATACAGCCATAAACAGACAGAGAGGAAACTTCCTTTCCCAAGAAGGAGCAAAAACCCTAGTACATTCCCTTATTGTCTCCCGCCTAGATAATAGCAACCTCCTGCTCTGTGGCCTCCCTTCTAACAGTCTCGCACCCCTCCAATCTATTCTAAACTATGCTGCCCGGCTTATCCACCTGTCCCCCCGCTACCCCCTGACCTCTCCTCTCTGCCAATCCCTTCACTGGCTTCTCATTGGCCAACAACTCCAGTTAAAAATCCTAACCATGACCTACAAAGCCATCCACAACCTGTCTCCTCCCTACATCTCTGACCTAGTCTTCCGGTACTTACCTGCACGTAACCTTCGATCCTCACAAGAACTTCTCTAAACCCCTCTCATCTCTTCTTCCCACCATCGCATCCAAGATTTCTCCCGTGCCTCCCCTATACTCTGGAATGCTCTGCCTCAACACATCAGACTCTCGCCTACCTTGACAAGCTTCAAAAGGAACCTGAAGAGCCACCTCTTCCGACAAGCCTACAACCTGCCGTAACACTCAGTCTGATATAGCATCGCACAATCAGCTCTACCCTAACCTACTGTATCCTCACCTATCCCTTGTAGACTGTGAGCCTTCACAGGCAGGGACCTCTATCCGTCTGTACCTGTCTATGTCTTGTATTGTTTATGATTATTGTATTTGTCCCTATTATGTATACCCCTTTCATATGTAAAGCGCCATGGAATTGATGGCGCTATAATAATAAAAATAATAATAATAAAAATAACTCTGAAAAGTTGTTGGTTCAATTTTGAACACACTCTAAGTATAACATTCAAACTGGGATAGAATTTGCAGTCAGTGCGAGTCATAGCCAAAATTACTATGAGGCATGGGTAATGGCATGGGACTCGTGTTTCTTTAAGGCCCGTTTCACACATCAGTGAAAAACACTGACGTTTTTCACTGACGTGTAAAACACGCTCATGTCCCTCCGTGTTCCGTGATTCACGGCACATGTGGGTTGTCCATGTGCAATCCGTGATCCGTAATCCGTGATCCGTGATTGCATATGGACATTACTCACCTGCCTTCACTGCTACTGTCCATGGTGCTGAAGTGTCTGGCTCTGCAGTGTCCGCCCACCGCTCTCAGCACCTACTTCCTGGTCGGCAGTTCCTGCTTTCATGAATATTCATGAGCCAGGCAGGAGCGGCCGAAAGCAGAGACTGCACAGCGAATCGCAGGCAAGGTAAGTTGAAAATGTTTAATATTTAATATGTCCGTGATTTTCTTGTGTTTCTCGTGTTTCACTGATCACACACGGATCACACCATAGTGTGGTCCGTGGGTCATCAGTGATGCCAGACAAAAACTGACATGTCTCTGTGCAGAATCACGGCCAAGGGTGCACGCTGCATGGAGACACGTTCAGTGAAAAATCACTGATGTGTGAGCAGACCCATTGATTAGAATGGGTCTCCGTATGTCAGTGATTCTGGTACGTATAAAAAAAAGCACAAACGTACCAGAATCACTGACGTGTGAAAGGGGCCTTAGAATACAGCACAACAGGAGAAGTAGTGACCACCGGGGACCGAGTACTGAGGTATGGCTTCCACTATCAGGTTGCAGAAAGCCTCAGTATTCACAAGCATAAGTGCCAAAATTTGCAGGGAAAGCAATCTGATAATGTGGTCACTTAGTGTTTGGGCCTGCGGGTGGTTGGCTTCCAATGTCCTCTTGCATTCTAAGGTTTGGAGTAGAGACAGATAGATGATGTGCTGGGACAAGGACAAATGAATATAATTAATGATGGTGTTTGTGAATGTGCAAAGACAGGTTCAGGGCAGGAGGCATCCGTACCTGTGTCCTAGACATTGCACAAAGGAAGAGGCAGTGAGGTGAACTGCATTTGGCACACCTAATAGAGTGCTTGGATGACATGTGCCTGAACATGCTGGTAGTGGTCTGGCCAGCAGAGAGCTTGGTATGGCAAAGATTGCAAATAACCATTTACTTGTCTTCTGCACTTTCCACAAAGAAGGGTCAGACTGGGAAACACTTAACCCTTGGTAGGAGCAGCACAGTCTGTATGGCTAAAAGCCCTGCCTACTGGCCTCTAATACACTATCTCTACTCTCGTAGTTTGCCATACACTTATTGCAGGTATGAACGGTATTATTAGATAACAGCATAATTTTTTTAGGTATCAGACGCATGGTCTGTAAGGCTAGAAATCCTGCCTAAAGGCCTCTAATACTTTATCTCTACTCCAGAAGCTCACCCGACACTAATTGTAGCTAAGACCGGTAATATTAGAGAATAGAATATATATTATTTTTTAGCTATCAGCAGGACGTTCTGCAAATATACAATCCCTGCTTACAGGTCTCTAATGCACTATCCTTACTCCAACAGCTTGCCCTACAATAAATGCAGATAACGGTATTATTAGAGAATAGAATGGATTTTTTTAAGCTATCAGCAGCACAATCTGTAATGCTGGAATGCCTGCCTACAGGCCTCTAATACTGTAATGGAGATCAGGGAAGAGCAGGCACTGGGGCTTCTAGAATGATCCTCACACTAGGGGGTCTCTGGCTATTCCTTATCTCAGAGTTACCTGAGCCTCCAGCCTGACCATGCTCCTGACCAGGGTGGGGAGGGGGACAGGAGTGTGTTATCACCAACAGTGATAGACAAATAGGGGAAACCTAAACTCTATCACATAGCATAATCACACAGAGTTATCAGACAACAAGTGATAAAAATTAAAACAAAGAGTAAGGAGGAAATAACATAAAGCCAGGAGGAAATCGACAGCACAGCATGCAACACACAGTAAATCACCAGTTAAAGGAACACAACAGCACACAGACCGGTTTAGCAAAAAGCTATAGTCAGCATGGGAAGACAAATTCCTCCATCTTAAAAAAATAGGGAGTAACTTTGATAGGTCTCCTGCAACATGTGTGTAACTCTTGTCACTACCTTATGGGAGTCGCATGAATGGAAGGGTAGTCAGGAGTCTGGTAACAGGATGTCACATATAATCATAAGGGGTAAACAGAGACGTAAGTAGGGCACAATCCGAGGGTCACAATACCAGAAGAGCACGTAGTAGTAAAAGGGAGCAAGCAAAGATGTAGACAAATAATGGTCCAGGTTCCAAGACAGGAATGCACGACAGAAATAGGGAGCAGGCAGTCCAATAACAGTCTGGGGTCAGAATACCAAGATCAGAATACTAGCAGACACACAAACTATGGCAACACAGCAGAGCCAGAGAATACAACTGGCAGAGTTCTTGGGGCGCATGCTCAGTAAAGAAGCCTGAGCAATTACTAGGAAGATGGCACAGCTGAGTAACCAGCACCTCCCACAACCAACCTGGACTCCAATACAGTGACCAAGCTGTTAGTTCATTAACAAGGACAATGCCGCAGATCATCTCCAAGGGCAAGATGTTCTGCACAAAGGTATAGACACACTGCCAGATCTGTAAGTGCCGCAGAGCATCTGCAAAGGCAAGATGCTTGGCATAAAGAATGGACACACTGTCAGATCTCTAAGCGCCGCAAAGCATCTCCAGGTTTGTGAGATGCTCTGCACAAAAATTGTGACAATGTTATCCAAAAGGTAACCAGCAGGCTGGCAGAAATTAACTTTTTCTAGTACAATCTGGTCAATGCCTTAGAGGCACTTTGCACACTACGACATCGCAGGTGCGATATCGGTGGGGTCAAATTGAAAGTGACGCACATCCGGCGTCGCAGGCGATATCGTAGTGTGTAAAGCCTTTTTGATACAATTAACGAGCGCAAAATCGTCATAATCGTATCATCGGTGTAGCATCAGTCATTTCCATAATTTGGAAATGACCGATGTAACGATGTTGTTTCTCGTTCCAGTGGCATCACACATCGCTGTGTGTGAAGCTGCAGGAGCGAAGAACATCTCCTACCTGCATCCTGCGACTCACGCCAGCTACGCGGAAGGAAGGAGGTGGGCAGGATGTTTCCGTCCCGCTCATCTCCGCCCCTCCGCTTCTATTGGCCGCCTGCCGTGTGACGTCGCTATGACGCCGCACTACCCGCCCCCTTAATAACGAGGCGGGTCGCCGGCCAGAGCGACGTCGCAGGGCAGGTAAGTGCATGTGAAGCTGGCGTAGCGATAATGTTCGCTACGCCAGCTATCACCATGGTATCACAGCTGCGACAGGGGCGGGGACTATCACGCTCGGCATCGCATGCATCGGCTTGCGATGTTGTAGTGTGCAAAGTGCCCCTAAGACTGTGTGTGCAACTCAGAAGCACCAGGGAAAGCATAGTGAGGAGTGTCAGAGTCTGAAGTCTGGACAACGTCTGATTTCGCCATGATACTTAGTTTAAAGTCAAACACCATATGACAAATACACTATCCCCACTCAAGAGGTGTGCCTGACACTAATTGTAGACTAAAAGCAGTATTATTAGAGGAAAGATTTTTTAGGTCACAGCACCATCAGTATGGCTAGAATCACTGCCTACAGGCCTGTTGTACACTATCCCTAATCAAGAAGCTCAACTGGCACTAAATGCAGCCAAAATAAATGAAGCTAAAAGCAGCATTATTAGAGAAAATAATGGATTTTTTATGTATCAGTACCATGGTCGAAAAGGCTAGAGACCCTGTCCACAGGCCTCTAATACAGTATCCCTACTTCTGAAGCTCACCTGACACTAAAT